>NW_028321913.1:321555-643111 GCF_036245765.1 Copidosoma floridanum | reverse complement strand
AAAGATGAGAGGTGCAAGCAAAACAAGAAAAAAAGATTGCATACATAGGTGTGTTTATTAGCCTGTGATTTGTGGCGCTGAGATAAAAAAAAGATCATTTTTTATAAACCATATTCAAATATATCTGTTCTTCGTCAACTTATTTACAAACAAAAGTCAGAAAATCAATACATAGTTCGAATACTCATGAAAATAATAACAGAAGAGGACAAAATATCCAAAACTTGAGGTCGGAGGGGAAAAAAGGTGCGTGATGGTCGCAAGTTTAAGAAAATAGGCCATGATATTCGAAGGGTAGAAGTAAAAGTAGCTCGTATTTGCTACAAGTAATTACGTTGCCCTTTGTAGAATTTCGATTGGTTGAAACAATGGGCTTCAACGTTCGACTAACCCGGTGTGGTGGTGGTAGTCATCATGTTGGAAATGTCCCAATATATTATTGATTTCATACCAAAGTATTAATATTTTAAATCCCTGGCACCTAGTTGGTTTATTTTATGGAGTATTTTTTGTTGGACGCAGAGAACTAATAAAGAAAATAAGGTAAAAAAGAAAAATTGTGAAAATTTTCGTTGATCTAAAAAAGACTCTAAAAACGTGAAAAATTCATTCATTCTAAAGTCAATAGAATTCTTTGTTAAAGTTTTTTATAATAAATAATAAGGATCCACTTGAATCACTTGCACTTGCACAACTCATAGTTTTAAAATTATTTAAATCTTATATCTTCTAGACCTACAAATTCTTCCTTAAGAAAAAAAGTAAAAAAATCTTGTACGATGGAAAACAAAAATGGTTGTTTAGTAATTTAGATGTAGTTCAGTAAAAAATATAATTACAGCAGTGATACATGCATAAAAATAAATTCAAATTTCAAAAGAGTTAAAAATAATATTTCCTTCAACTTTATTTAGTACACGCTGCACAAAATTTATTAGTGTTTTATTGCTTATATTTAGATAGCTGTCAATATCTTTCTTTGATTTTTTTGGTTTTTTCTTGCCAGAGAAGTAGCCACGTGTTCACAAAACTACCACATAGGCTCGAAACATAAAAAATCCTCCGCACCAACAAATAAATGGCTTGTAATTTTATACAAACACCCAAAAAAGAGTATTCGTTCAATAACACGATTTACGTACAAAAGGGTCAGCGCTTGATTTCAAAAACAGATGGTAGGAAAAATAAACGTAAAACAAAAACACGGGCAGGGCATGAAGGAACAATTGTAAATAAATTATAAGTAGAGCTGCGTAGTACAGTAGTAAAATTCAATTGTCTTGCACATTGCACGCATTGGTACTGTCACGCTTTTTGGGCTCAACTCCATATAGTCTCGCTTCTTTGATTTATGACGGATAGTGCTACTTATGGTAAATTTTAGACGTCAGAAGGAGAAAGCTCAGAAAAACTTTTCTAAAAGTGTGGGCTGTTTTAAGTATATATGCCAAGAGGATGGGTGCGTTAGGATGGTAACGTTGTATCAAGTACTTTGTTTACGGAAGAATTTAAAATGGAACTTTTTTTAATATACAGATTGGAGCTTAGAAAAAGTTTCGAAATGTTAAAGTTATTGCAGATAGGTAATATCGAATCGATGTATATATTACATGCGATTTTTAGACAACAACTTTAGCTACCAAATACGTGAAATCGCACGTGTATTTTAGTAGACCGTATTATGGAGAAACGGAGAATATCACGTCAATTGTTAATGTAAGTTGAACTTAACCCTTATTTTAAAACTAATCTGTTTGTATCTTTCAGCCACACAACAAAAAAAAAGGTTTAAGGGCAGTTGGAGTCAGATTGAGAAATTAAAGGAAAACTATTGACCTAAATAAACCAGTATAAATTTGAGTGTTTCATTCCAAAAAAAATGTTTCTATGGTAAATCATAAATGGTTTTTATAATTACTGCAAAAAAATACCATTTTTTAACCATAACCATAAAAAACTGTAATTGTCCTTCAGACTCAGCGCACTTTCCTTCTTACAATAAGGACGGCCTTTTCAGTTGTAAGTAGGCTGGAATTTCTGACTCGACAACAGAAAAAACGGGTCAGTTTAGCAGTTCAGAATAACTGTAGTTTTTAAAAAAGATTATTAAAAGAACTCTCATATTTTAATTTAAAAAATTTTTTTAATTTGTAATATTTATTTTAGTTTATTTATGACAAGGATACTTTAATTTTATTTAAATATTTGATGGTAATAATGCTCATTTAAATTTTAGGAGGAATAGTTTTATAGACATGTTGATTAATGCTAAACGAACTTATGATGATAAAATTATGTCAAAATGTATATTAATAAGTAAAAACTTAAAAGTTGACTTTGTTTCACAATGTTTTATTATTCGCAGACAGCTGTTTCGGCAGTCACGCCATTGTCAGATGCTCGACATACACTGAATTGTCTATGTACATCAGTTCGCTAAAGTCAAGTACAAGTATTACAAATGTAGTTGTCGCTCAACGGTATGATATGTATGCGCCTGTGTATGAGTACCTTATGAGATACTATGTATTACATTTTCTATTATTGGAGATAGAGTAAAATTAATTTGATCGTTCGTTATGGATTTAGTATGTTTTTTTGCTAATTCTATTTCTATTGTCTCAAACAGATTCAATTTAAAACTTTTAGGTAAACTGTGTAGTAACTTTATATTATTTTCATCTAGGAAATGCGCAATAGAATTACAATGTTCACTAAAACCCGTCGTATTGCGATCATTATAAATAGACTTTTTGTGCTCCTATATACGTTCGGAAAGGGCACGTCCTGTCTGTCCAATATATATGCTTATTAACTTATTAATATACATTTTGATTCGAAATGTTTCACCAACGCAAAAGCAAAAAATCAATTAATAATCTTTTAAATGCTAGCAAAGCATATCTCGCAATCTTTTATAGAAAGTGTCTAGTAAAGTTTTACAAGTGTAACAACCATCTTTATTTTAATAAAAGATGTTTACAACTACATTTGGTACCCCCACATATATAAAGATAATTTGCCGACATAAATCAACAGAATCAACCGCAGTGATTGACAAAGCATACACTTTTTGGCTAAATGTGAAATTAAAAAAGTGGTACAGAATCAGGAGCAATTTGTCACACCACTTAAAGTTAATACACAGCGAACTACTTAGACGCTGCCATAACGTAGAATTTGATATTTTAGACGAAGAGACGAGAAATAATGTTCGAAAAATTTAACACACACACCGCCAAACACATACTAAGAAACTTGATGGGCTCATACAGAAGGAGAATAGCAAAATACAACAGAGAGCAAATAATTCACCACTTGCCACACATACGAAGGTTAATAAACAACAACAGACTACGTCATCGGCCACCGTGGAATCCAGTACAAAGTTTGATTTTTCTTTTTCTTTTTATCCGAGAGTCAAGAACTTATCCGAAGTTACGTTCACACAAAATGAAAAAAACATTTTGAATAAAGGTTTAAAGTACTGTCCTAACATTAAAAACTTCAAAGATTTCATCAAACTTTCTGTATACGCAGAAATAGCATCAAAAGGTATAGATAAAAACGAACTACAACTTTTTAGATACAAATGCGTTGATGTAATAAATAAAAACAAAAAACAATTTTCAACTAACAATAGCTCAGAATTCAAAAGTATTATTTCTTTAAAGAAAAAACTTAAAAATAATGATTTAATTTTATGTAAAGCTGACAAAGGAAACACTGTTACCATTTTGAATAAGTATGACTATATTGAAAAGACAGAACTTTTAATAAATAACAATAATTTTAAAATTTTGAATTCTGATCCTACAGCAAATTTTTAAAGGGAGACTAAGTCAGTTTTTAAAAATTTGTACAAACATACTCTATGATTGTAATTTGCACATGTTAACTGTTATGAATTCTTCGGTGCCGGTACTATACAGCTTACCTAAAATACACAAGGAGGGCATACCAATAAGACCAATAGTATCTTATACTAATGCACCAACCTACTTACTCGCAAAAGAACTTAATAAAATACTCCCTTCCTTACTCAACTTTAAGCCAAAACATAGCATTAAAAATACAAGTCAACTAATAGATAAACTTAGAGATCTCAAAATTCCATGTTATGCACGATTGCTTTTATTCGATGTTGTTAATCTATTTCCCTCCATCCCTACAGACCATCTAAAGAATATTATTAAATATCTGGTTGACAATAGCCCTTCCTGGTGTTGATTCAAAACAAGAAATTTTAAAATTAATATCCATTTGTTTAGAACAAAGCTACTTCAAGTTCAGAAATAAATATTATTTACAACTTAACGGTCTTCCAATGGGCTCTCCCCTCACCCCCCTTCTCAGTGAGATATTCATGTCATACGTAGAGGACCTTATATTCGATTCGACCTCCCTCCTCACCAGTAATGTTTTACACTGGTCGAGGTATGTCGATGATGTGTTTTGCATCTGGAAGGGTACAGAGAGGACAATGACCAGTTTTCTCAGCTACATAAATGATTTAGTACCGGGTATAAAATTTACAAGAGAAGCTGAACATGACAATAGTTTAAATTTTCTGGATCTAAAAATAACACGAAAAGACGGTGAGTTGTTGTATGAAATTTATAGAAAACCAACTTTCACAGATACGTTAGTACCGTACGATTCAAAGCAGTCCATCAATATAAAAATGAGTGCATTTTACTCTTTTGTATATAGATTATTAACAGTACCGTTAACAAAATCTTATTACGAAAAGGAAATCAATCCATTAAAATGTTTAGCAATTAATAATGGTTACAATAAAAACCTCATAGATAATCTAATTTTTAAAATAAAAAATAGACTTATTTCAAAATATTTTTACGCAGTCGCAAAACAAACCGAAAAATTTAATATGTTGAATTATGTTTCCATAGTATCCGATAAAATAAGTAATTTTTAAAAAAAACAAAATGTAAATACAATTATGGTCAATAAACGTAACTTGACATCCATTTTATGTAATAATAAGGAAAAAGTTGGTATTTTACAGAAATGTGGAGTTTATCAGATTAATTGTTCCGAATGCGATGCCATATATATTGGACAGACAGGACGTGCCCTTTCCAAACGTATAAAGGAGCACAAAAAGTCTCTTTATGAAGATCGCAATACGACGGGTTTTAGTGAACACTGTAATTCTAATGCGCATTTCCTAGATGAAAATAATATAAAGTTACTACACAGTTTACCTAAAAGTTTTAAATTGAATCTGTTTGAGACAATAGAAATAGAATTAGCAAAAAAACACAATAAAACCATAACGAACGATCAAATTAATTTTACTCTATCTCCAATAATAGAAAATGTAATACATCGTATCTCATAAGGCACTCAAACACAGACGCATACATATCATACCTTTGAGCGACAACTACATTTGTAATACTTGTACTTGACCTTAGCGAACTGATGTACATAGACCATTCAGTGTATGTCGAGCATCTGACAATGGCGCAACTGCCAAAACAGCTGTCTGCGAATAATAAAACATTGTGAAACAAAGCCAACTTTTAAGTTTTTACTTATTAATATACATTTCAATTCGAAATGTTTCACCAACGCCCAAGCGAGAAATCAATTAATAATAAAATTATGTCTATTTATACTTTATTTATCTATTATTATCTATACTGTTATTAACTTTACTTTATTCATCTTTATCATCTATACTTTATTTATGAATTTTCAACATAAGGATAGGTTTGATAATTCAAGATATATTTCGTATATATTTTCATAGTGGATTTGTGAAAAATAATTGCGTACGCAATGGTTACTACACGAATGCGTGTAAAGAATATTTATACATACAGATGATTATACATTAAAACCTTTTGATTGTTCCTCAACATTTTCAGCAAGACTTGCAGTACCAGTCTTTATTGCCTCTGAAAGGCTTTGAACACAAAATAAGATGTACATGTTATACGTCGAAGTTTTGTCAATGACTTTTGACGATGAAGCATTTGATTTTAAAGATATACTTTTCCCTGCTTCTAAGCACGTTGTTTGAGATATAGTTAACAAAGATCGAGGTTTCTTGGGTATGAATGTCATAGAGCTCAGATATTTCAATGCTTCTTCGTACGTATCTAAAATATATATATACATTTTGAAAATTTTATAAGTAAGACAAAGTAGGCGGTGGAATTGCACTACTGCTTACAAAGTTGGATATGACTTGAATATTATCGTCTGTCTATGGAAGAGGCATATAAAATGTTGTATCTTTGGCCTGTTACGTTATCAACACCAATAAAAGTGACATGTACAATGAAAGGCTCAGAAATTTCTTTTGCGCTGCTATCAATTTTTACTATGTAAAATTTACTGTTCATCTGTAATGAAACTCATCATGTACAAAAGGTCATCATAGTAATAAGAAAAAAAATTTAGTTTTTTACCTCTACAGAGTACAAATTTGATACTGATAAAGATTAAAAGTAGTCGGTAAAACAAACTGCAGTGTTTACTTTATTATAACCTCTAAGAATTTCGAATTACGTATATACATCGACACTAACACAATAATTGTTTAGGTTAACAGTTGTCTCACGTAGTTACTAACACCTTTCACTGTTTATGCAAATAATAACAATTAATTCACTTAGTTTGCCAATTGCTTCCGTATGCACGTGTAATGATGCACACACAGTAAGCACTGTCAATGTTATAATCATACGCTTTCGTCATTGTAAAATACACTTTCCTATGTACAGCCTATATATATTTTTAACATTAATGTAGCAGTGGAACGATGAACAATGTACTATCATCTTCCAAAAGCTCAAAAATTTTAAATAAAATTAGTTTCGATTGTATATTATTCATGTTGAAATTTTCCACTTTCTTTTCACAATCTTTTTTGACTTTCTACATATTTATAAGTGTTTAATCGCTCGGGTACGTAAAGTCAGGTCAAAGAATAAGTGACTGCTCTCCAGTTACTTTAAAATCGCCAAGAGCACTGGTTGGATTCATACCCATTCGTTTAATTTTTATCACTTTACAGAGTCTTTTGTCAACACAACATTGTTTGGTTCTTGAATCGAAATGTCACATCCCATGTAATTAACTTTTTTCAAATAAATTTGTTTATGGTTTTTACTGGATTTTGTAATTGGATTGTATTTCTTTTTTTTTTTTTATTGTTTATTAAGCGTTTCTCTTCAATTTTTTTGCATAGCTGAACGAGAGACTTGTATCCACTGGCAATCTGCTCTTCTGTTACTCCTAGAGTGCTTTCAAAATCAAAAGCTCAAAATTCATTTAACAAACACTTCATATTTTTGACATCATCAGCAATATGATGCAAGTTATGGACATTATATAGTATTAAAATATATTTATCAAAAAACTTTGCAATAAACTTTATTCTCGTTGAATAAGCCCCCCTTTTTTTGGTTTGGAAAATATTTATTTCGTATTGTAAAAAAAAAAATTGTTTCATTGAAAAAAAATGTATGACATTTTTATATCAATAAAAATGAAAAAAATACAATTGGTCGGAAATGAGTTAAAAAAATTTTATTTTAAGGAAAGTGCACTTTTCGCAAGATGAATAGCATAAAAGTTAAGCAAAAAATATACGTATAACGCATGTGATACGGTGTATGAGGTAAATTGTACTACCTTTTGTGTCTGTATTATTTTTAAAAATACAGTGTAACATTTGTTTTCAACATCATATACGTTTAGTATTAGAAAATAAAAATGTTAGCTACTAAAAACCCGTAAGTGTAAAATGCCTAAAAAAAAAATAGTTAACTGTTTCCTATTTTTTTTGTTATCTTCAAATCTTTTCGATATTCAATACATACAGTAACTTGGTCTATGTTCTACGAAAAATCAAGCTTTTTTTTTTTATAACAACTTGCCACACAATTTTTATTAGCATAAATAACTAATGCATAAAATGTTTTTCACTTATTCTTGGAACAATTTTTTTGTCTCTGCATTAGGTAACAAGATACAATAGAAAAAAGTGCAGAACAAATTTTAAATAAATAAGAGGTTTATTTTAAAATAAACAATAAAAAAAAATAAAAGAATCGTCAATCAACCAACCACAAAATAAAAATTTATATAGACATAAATAAAATATTGGATTCGTTTGAGAACCACCCTGAGGTACTAGGCACATGAAGCACTGATTTTACTTTCTCGATTCCTTGAGCCAAGTTTCAGAACCACAGGATTCGCCTATCCTACAGCTACAGCTAAAAACGAACTTCAGAAATGTTCAATCGTAATTATTAAGTGGGCGCTTGGCCTTCAATATTTTATACAATAAAAAGTACATGTATTTGCTTGACGCTGAGTTTATACTGGGGAGCTTTAGGTAAAGTTACCAAAAAATATCTAAGTGCAAAATATAAAAAAATTTTACGCGATGGTTGGTCAAAAATCGCCAATTTGGCTGTTAGTTATCAGATCTGGTCATCCTGGCTACGCCACGGCTTAAAAGGGTTTGGGATTCCTTTTCCCACTATACCAAAACTTTCTGGCCGTTAAGTGAGAGAAAAGTCACACCCATCGACATACAGTCAACCCCTTCCCAACTTCTCCTTGTTTTATTTGTATTTCTCAAAACAAACAAAACAGAAGCCAATCGTCGTAGGACAAGTGGCAAAGAAACCAATACATGACAGAATTTCAAAGTAATGCACCATATAGGCTTCAAGCTACTTTCAATTGGAGATACACTGTATGTAACAAGTAACATTTCTTTAATGAATATTATCATTTTTCGAAATATTTAACTGTTAAAGTTTTTTAGTAACGTAAAAAATTAGTCAGCAACTGTAGCTGTTTATTAAATAATTTTCTCATTCATTTACATCAGTTAATTAGCTGTACGTCAATTTGTTCATGTTTCTCATTTAAAAAAAATCGATGTATCATTAGCGTACCAAATCCAAATATGTGTGCATGTAATTAGAACTTGATGTTTTGTACCAGTATACGGTATTCAATTGGATTCTTCTTAAATAAAAATTTTTTTTCTATAAACTATACATCATAGATTTTTGGCGCTTTATAATATGATAGATTTACTAGTAGAAGTAGAATTTAAGAATGGATCAAACTTCTAACATGAAATGATTTCCCTGTTTTTTATGCAATTTAGACATTCGGTGTTCAATAACTGCTGTGGATATTAATATGCTCAATAGTTTTATTATATAAGATATAAATCATGAATGTGTTTCCTTGTAATTTTTTTTAAATTTTAATAGCAGTGCTATCATAAAATTTTTGCACCACTAAAAAATGTTCTATAATTTAATAAGTACTGTCTGTACTTAAATGGGTGCTTGAACTTTATGTTACTTATTATAACTAAAGTTTTTTTTTTTATAAAAAAAGCAGGTAATTGGTAATGCCAGAAAAAAGGCTGAAAGTCATTGGCCTTCGTTGTTGTATAATTTGCTTCATTATCAGTGGGACATCTGCTGAATAATAATATATAATTTTTTGGCTTATATCTGATTTAAATATGTGAAAAGTATTTTCATACAAAGCAAAAAGGTCAAAAGCAATTTATTAAGATCTTCTGCCTTTCTTTCTATGAATACATAATAATGTATTATTTTTATGTAAAGCTATAAGACTTAAAATAACTACCATCAAGGTAAATGTATCTTAAAATAAGGTTGTACAATTAAAGGAGTATTTTTTATTTTTTAGAAGGCCGGTATTCATGAAATGTCATAAGTTGTAGAAACTTGAGACTTTTACACTTTGAAAACAGTTCTCAAAAATGGTTGTAAAATTTATACATATACATATAATTGAGGGTTAAAACAAGAGTTGCACACGCTTTACCTATACCGTATGCGATTTCACTTGTCGGTTAGCTAAAATTGTTGTCTGCAAAGCGCATATATATGTCAATTTGAACATTAATGATCCTTTTTACATTAACTTCTACATAGAAAAATTTTTTAAAGCTCCGACCTTTAAGTACAAGTAAAATTAAGAAAATGTGCCAACACATCCTCATCTGTAGATACATTAACGAATGGTATAAATACATACAGGACCGTCCCTCGAAGCACCTACTTTCTTCTCTTGCGGTTAAAAACATAAATAATTAGAACGCACGCTACGCTTTTGGAAACGTTTCCTTTTTTAACGTTCAAAGTTTTAACCACTTTTCAATATCTTATCTGTACTTTCCAGCATAAAACCAAAAAGCGACCCTATATATATAGAATTGAGCAGAGGAAGAGAAGCTTATTCTCTTAAATATCGCGTGTCAGTACTGACGCGTTAATGTCGATGACAATTTAATTTTACCACCTTCTTCTACGCAGCTCTGCTCATAATATATTTACAATTCTTTGTGTAGGTCCTGCACCTGCTTTTGTTCGACATTTATTTTTCCTATGATCTGATTACTGGATCAATCGCTGACCCATTTGTAAGTACATCATGGTATTGATCGAACGCTTTTTTTGGGTGTTTGAATAAAATCACAAATCAGCTATTCGTTGGTGTGTGTACTTTTTTTATACTTGATGTCAATGTAGTGTTAAGGAAAAACCAAAAAAAATTAAAGTATGATGTTGACCACAGGCTTAAAGTTAGGATTTCGTTTAAAGAAGAAGTATATTTAATCCGTTTTCAAGTGAAATAATTAATATTACATGCTAATTACATCGACATTTTATACATCGATTTGTTTTATTGGATTTTACCTTTTTTTTAAACTGATGTGCAAACACATAATAAAGCATAATCGTTTTTTACTTTATAGCAAATTCGTTGTGCTTGATAGAAGCGTCGATTTGAGGAGAAAAAAAATGATTTAGCATTGAAGGTCAAAACAGTTTCTCTTCATAATAAAACGATCAAAACTGTAACCGTGAGAATTTATTCGTGTAAGATCTGACAGCAAGTTGACTTAATCTTTAAAGATTGTGGACCATATTGTGATAGGAAGTAATTTCCGACGAAGTAACAATTGATCTCATTCTTACTGACTTCTATAATCAATATAATCCTAGTTTGTTGGTACTATTCATAACCGCTTTTAAATAATAAAAATAGACAAATTTTATTCATTAAAATTATTTTTATTTTATTTCATTTGTCAACTATGTCACTAATGTAAATTTTTTTCTACCGATATAACTCTTAATGGCAAGACGACATCGCATACTCACTGTGTATCTTTACTATTTGTCAAGTTCTTCAACTTTTGTGAGATTGGCGGCAAGTATTGTTTATTTGCCTCATCTGTACCCCAACTCTTATTGCAATACCTGTGCGCTTTTTTCGGCCTAAATTTTCAAAGGTGGGGGAATAGACGAGAGAAGCTAGTAAAATAGAGAAGAAAAGCGAAGTTAGTCGAGTCTTACTAATCTTTGGTAAGTCGGGTATATTATCTAGAGCCGTTAGAGACACGCCCTACTTGTCTCAAGAGGTTACAATAAAGTTACTTTAACCGCAATTCGTGCCTTTATTTTTTTGTCAATCGAAAAAGCCACGTCACAATAGTATTTTTATCAAAATGTCTGACGAAACACTGGAATCATATGACGACGACCCGGGTCTAAATATACCATCAGATATTGAAAATCCCAATTCAACAATGTTAGCGGGTCACGAGATTACATCTCCCAGCAACACTTCCCAAGAGACGAGGCAGTTGGAGATTGAGCCGATATCTAAGGATGATCCTCGTATCTCAGCCGCCGATAATGATGAGGTGAGGAAACGATCAATTAAAGACGAATATCTCGATTTCTTAACATTACTCGAAAATTCAATAAAGTGGCGTATTTGCAGGGCACCCATCTACAGGGAATAGATTCTACTACATTTGTTCCGAATACGCTTAACGTCAACGTAAGTACAGAAATTCTTTGTCTAAGTCATTGTCTGGTTTTACTTTTTAAGTATTAAATTTTACTCGTGTTAAATGCTTGACTAAAATTAAAAAAGTATGTGCTGACTAGTCTTATGCTATACTTCGTCAAGAAATTTTATGAGCCAATAGGTATAAATGAAATATTAAACCCGTTGGATGTTTCATAATACTATTTTATTTACACGCATGAAAATTATTTTATGATAATAAAATATGTTGGTGAGAAAAGTATGTTTAATTTTTAGGTCAGTGGTAAATTCGTTTTAGTTACGGGCATAAAGATAGTTAAAGAAGGTGAGGACGAAAACGCTTCCCGAGAAATCACCTTAATATGTAAGATTCCAGATAAGAATGATTCGGATAAGGCTGAGGCGTGGCTTGACTCGGACAATGTCTTGTATTTATATGCTCCAGCTATTCATAAATAGACTGTGATCAACCTTATAAATGTCGATTTATGGTTACAGTAACTAAAAGATAATATAAAAAAGAGATGTAATGAATAATGTCATTATACTGTCTAATTTATTTTATTCACAAATAGTCAACTAAAATAACTTTGAGATCTCATAGTTTTTATCATATTAATACAGAAAATAAAATTAAAATTCGAACACTTCATAAAATAAGTTGAGTATTACATTTATACAGTTGTCGATTTTCTTTATAATAATATCAAGTGCTATTTTTTTTATCCTACACTCAATCGAGATACTTATAGTTGGAAAGTCTACTAAAAAAATTTTTGTAATCTAGTAGGTACCGTAGGATAATTTATAACAAAATTTTCTCTTGATTTTGTTGTTACAAATGGTTTCACAGATTTTAAGTTATTTGACAAGGCTAAAATGTTATGCCAAACAACAGTTTTAGAAAAAATATTTATATGCAAGATTTAAATGCCTATAAAAAATATTATTAAAGAAAATTAGAATAGTAACTATTGAAGAATTATTTTAGTTTTTTTTCAGCCACCTCTTTTTTCCTCATAATTGACAGTGACAAAAACTGTCCAGTTTGTTACTTATTTTTCTGCACTATAACTCCTTTAAACAAACTTTAAACATCCGCCAAACAATAAAAAGTATTTTGTTAAGGTTGAAGTAAGCTAAGATCATTGATGTTATAAGTTAATTTTTCTAAGAATTAAAAATTTTTATTTTTAATACGAAGTACCTGACAAAAAAATACTTTTTTAAATATATTATTTAAAATACGATCCAATTTAGTGAAACAGAGATATTATACTACACAATGAAAAATTTAAAATAAAATTTAGAAAAACAAAAGCATAATTAAAAAATACAAAGATGACGGTTTTTCTTTTAACACAACAATTTTTTAATGCAATAAATAGTATATTAACATGTATACAGTGTACAACTAAGAATTTCTTGACCAATACATTTTTAATGAGCAAACATTTTATATGACGGCTAAACACTACTCACAAGGGAGTTAAAATTTTAATCTTATTAGCATGTGCTTGTAACAATTGAACATTATTTTCTGTAATTTTTCCATCGAATTCTAATTGAACTTTCTGTCTTCGTATTTAAAAAAAAATAAATTATTTACCTTCCTACTTTTTCACCATGTTCTTTGGTAAATAACTAAAGTAAAAAAAAAGAATATAGAGGATAAATAAAAAAAATTCAAACTAATGAACTCTTATAATATTTATTTTAACACTTTTATGAAAATTACAAATTCATTTACTGCATAACACTAAAAGTATTATAAACACTTACTTTTATTTAACATTTAACTCATAATTAACATTTAATGAAAAAATATAGGACTTTGCGAATTTTTAACTGCAGATCTTGTATTGTAGAATAAAAAATATACGAACAATAATTATTTTTCAAAATAATTGAATCTTTACATTTTTTATTTAACCTTCATAAGTCAAGTAATTATGTGAATTATGAATAATTTTGAAATGTTCCTATAAGCACTTATAGGCACTTCACAGAGGGTCAGGGCACAGTGTGTCAGATGCAGGAGCTTCTTTTGATTGGCTCTTCTGTTTGCTGTACTCAGGACCAACACACACACAATCCTAATCAGCCAATCACTGGCTCGGAATCTCACGTCTGTGAGCTTCATAAGTTTGAGTGACACATCGATATGTATATGTTGTGTGAGTAATATACATATATACACAGTTTCTAAAGAAAGTCTTGAACATAGTGGCTCATCTGACACACTGTGCCTTGACCCTCCGTAAGGTGCCTTGCAGAAGCCACCTGGCACATTTTTGCCATCTGACGGTGGAATCACCCTCAATGTCTGATCAGTTTGAATCCAAATGACATAATAATCATTAAATATAGCTATTCTATTTGAAGTTTTAGATTACAGCCCTGCATTTTAAGATGATGTTTCTTTTTTTTTTTTTTAAATTCGTCAAGAACCAAGCACTCCTTTGATTACTACAAATAAATCACTTGATATTTTAGGAGGCCCAACTTCCAGTTCTCCGTACAATAAAATCAGAAACATTTCCGGTCAAATATATAGGTTCGTGTGGAGAGCTTCATAAGTTTGAGTGACACATTGATATGTATATGTTGTGTAAGTAGTATACATATATATACAGTTTTTTAAAGAAAGTCTTGAACATAGTGGCTCATCTGTAATTGTAAACTGTGAATCAATAAATACTATTAAATTCTACTGGTATCGCTTAAAAAACAAGGACAATGAAATCAATTACGATTAAAATTATCAATTAAAATTTCAGTGAGTCTAGCTCCAATATATTTTAAATTTATTAACCTAGAATTATTGCAAAATGTCGTGGAGAAATATGTATGTAGTTGGTACAGGTCAGTAGAAAATCTATATTTAGGAGTAATTTTCTTACCATGAGCGTTAAATCTATGGCATAATTAAGCAGAAAAACGAGTTTTGCAAGTTAATAACTAATATACATAAATCTCGGCTTCTGAGGGAGATATCTTTTCTTTGCGCACATAATACAAAAACTACTCTTTTCTACTCATGATTACTTTTTCAATTTTATTCGTGTATGGTAAACTAACAGCTTATGAGGTAACTCTTATTAAAAGTATATCATTTAAAAATTTATTTTTGTTGTTTACTGTACCACTACAATCTTCTTATGGGGTATAAGGCCACAAAGGGCGTGGCTGTGGCTCTCTGTACTGAGAATAAATTGAAAAAGGCTTTCCATCATTATACAAACGGTTGTTTTTCTTCGGTTTTTTAAGTTTCTTGATTCTTCTACATGATTTTTTTACAAAATACTTTACGATCTGTCTGTGACATTTCTCATACAAAAATATGATTAGACTTAGGGAAAATCCACTTAATAAAAACACAAACAGTGGAGTGACTTCAGAAAGACCTAATGATGTAAATGAAACTTCTTTTTTAATACCGAATTTGGCCCGATTTTCGTTTTTTTTTCGAGAAATGATTCCATTCTCTCTATACTTTTGAATGCTGAAAAAAATTTGTATTGTTAAAATTGTCTATCATAAATTCTTATATGAAAATACTTACTGATGATTTAAAAATTGAAGAAGTGGATCTCCTTTGTTCAAAACTATACCTTTTTTTCTAAAGTTACCTAGTGGAATAGCTAAGATTTCGCAAGGTTTTTTGAAAGTTACTTGACTCCATGAATAACCAATGTTATAGAGAACTACCCTTTCCTTGCATACCTACAATTAAAAAAAGTTTCTAAGATTAACACGCTAAAAAGTATTCTATTTTAATTTATTAAATTTGTACATCTTTCAAAAATTTTCTAGAATTGCTCTAGTTTAAAGTGTACTAGTATAGAACCGTATTTATTGCACACAACGCACGGACACACAAACATAGATCTATACGAATAATTTGTATAACCGTCTCCAAAAATAAAAAATTACATTATAACGTTTAATAATATCTTTGTATTACTATTTTTTTAATGAAATGTTAAAGATAATTCTTAATGACATTTACACAAATTCTTTGGGTGCCAAAACTTTTGTCTACGGTAGAATATAAAAAAAAAAAATATCTTTTGACAAATAGTCTTACCACCATTACAAATAAAAGTGTTAAAAATAATTTTTAAATGCTATTGAGAAAGGTGATGCATTGTTAAGTATCTTTAAAAATTATCAACGTAAGTTAAATATTTTACATTACCTGCTGTATAGCCTCTTGGAGGGTTGTAGGTAGACTATTCTCATCTTTCAAAAACTGTCTCAGTTCGTCATTTATATTGTCCTTTGAGCTCTAATAAAATATCATTGGATAAAGTTTTTAAGTACAATGTAGTTGATATATTCAATTAAAACTTTACAAAATTACCGAGAAAAACGTTAATGAGTCAGTGTTTTTTACAATAATCAACTGATATGTTTTGTCCGCTAGAAATCCACGCGCATTTCTAAATGGAATGTGTGGTATTGAAACTGTAGCAAAACTTGTGAAACAGCCTGCGTACATTGAAATAATAATGAACGCTGTCAGATATAGCGATAGTCTTGCCATCTTGGATGATACGAAATTGAATTGTTCATCTGTAAATTAAAAAAAATGTATGTATAGACAGGCAATTTCATTGTA
Organism: Copidosoma floridanum; assembly: GCF_036245765.1. Lineage (NCBI taxonomy): Eukaryota > Metazoa > Arthropoda > Insecta > Hymenoptera > Encyrtidae > Copidosoma > Copidosoma floridanum. The sequence continues at coordinate 626,601 of NW_028321913.1, read as the reverse complement.
TAAGTGTACCTAAATTTTTAGGGTTCTTAAATTATATTCAAGAGTATATGATGATTAACAAGATCAAAGACGTACATTTTGCAAACTTGAATAATCATCTGTGATTTTTTTATTTTTTAAAATAAAGATTCCAGAAATTGTGGAAAATTGTTTTACCAAGTTAGTGGAAAAAACACCTCCTTCTGCCATTTAAGGAAGTTTGTGAGAGAAGTTCAAAATGGAGAAACGTGCCAAAAAATGTATGTTATATTTGAGCATTTTAGGAGTGCACATACATTTTTCTAGATTTTTTATGAGCGGAAATTTTCGAGAAAATAAATTATGAAAAATTGACAGTTTAACACGGTCTCTTATGAGAGAGCAAGGTTAGGTTTGCCTTTTAATTAAAATTAAGGTATATTCTAAATGTGTTGGATTGAAAAAAAAGTTTTTATAGATAACTTGGTACGAAAGGAAGATGCTCGACAAAAAAAAATCAAACCTTGCCAGGCATTTTTAAAAAATATAAGCAGTTACAGTCGTACAGTTTAAAAATTGTAGAGGACAAGAGCAGCTGCGGCAAAGGGGGCCCAGATGCGCGAGCGGGGAGGGGCCTCCCCGTTCCTCGCCTCTCTAAATGATCCTCCCAAACCTCCTTAAAAAGCTTTTTTTTTAAATTTCTTATTTTTTCTAAATTTCTTTGCACACTTCTTGTTTAAAAAAAGTATTTGTCTTCACGTTATGGATCACCTGCAGGTGGTTAGTATTTTATAGCTATAGAGTTATTAAAATAGAATTGAGATTTATGAGGGGATTCGAGTCCACGGAATTTTTTAAATATTGTGTATTTTTACCTCCTAAAGATGATAAACCATGAAATTCGTCATTATTTTTCTGTCATTAATTGTTATTAGCAAACTACATAAGCAACCGAGAAAATTTTTCAATTTTGGTAAGCATTAAGTTTATTCCGATTCTTGGACATATTTTGAACAAAAATTAATGGAGATGTATGAACTGAAACCTCACAGATTTTCAGTAAAAAAGCTGACCACTTGTTATTTGACCATTGCTGAATTATTTTTAACTCAGCTGGGCTCAAATTTTTCCTTAAAACGTGTACAAGATCACCCACATACTGAAATTAAAATTTGTTTTATATTGAAAATACATGATTTTGAAGTGGCTTCTTTTTATTCTCTGACAAAATTATAAGGCACTGCCATAATTTTGTTGCGCCTAAAAACTAATTTAGGATATATTATTATGAAGAAAGAAAGCATCATGACATGTAGGATATCGCTATAATAAAAAGTATTAAAAAATAAATGATAATATAATGGTAATCTAAAAATTCATAATAAAATCGAATGGGTTCATGGTAAGCATTTCATCAATTACCTCATATTCGTGTATATTTACGCATGGGTATAATATTTTTTAAAAGTATGCATAAAAATTTTCATTTTTTAAGAGTGATGATCTAGTTCTATTATTTAATTAAAACAACCCAATCTTTGTTAAATGTAATTTTACCTACTAATTGTACTTTATAATGACAATCTTGTACAATATGGTATAAATAACATAAATTTAACATCTTTGCTGCATTATTGAATAAACCATCTTAAACAGTTTACCTGTAAATTCCTGATGGACGAACATACGCCACACGTTTAAAAAACTGTCCGACAGTTTAAAAATAAATCCTCTTCTATCATTATGTAATACTAAAATTACGCTAAATAGAATTGATGAAATAGCTATAAGTATAATCAAGAAAATCCAAATGCGTTTGCTGAAAACCTATTCAATAAAAGAGAAAGAACGTAATAAAGAAATCAAGCCATGAATATTTTACAATTCAAATATTTCACCTCGAAATAAGCACTCCATGGAACCTCCATGGTACCCGGTAATTTATAGTATAATGTATCTTGAAAATCCATAATTTCAATCGTTACGTCATAATTATCCAAATTTTTGTTCGATAAAAACTTGCCGGGAAGAATAATACTTTCACTTAATAATTTTGTGGAATTAATAACGGTACTGTTGACACTTGTATTTGATTTACTATTGATATGGGAGCCATTTTTATACTTATATGCTAATCCTGTGTTAGATGCGAAATCTTCCACTATTTTAGAATAAAAAGTAGAAATCTACGAACATTAAAGAAAAATAATCAAGTTTTTGTGAATGCAATAATTGTGATATTTTAAAATAAAACAATTTTTACTAAAACAATTCGTTACCTTATCATTAATTATAGCCGACGCACCCGTCAGATTCCTTCGTCTCTCAACTACACTTGATGAGGCTTGTTTGTCTGTTATAATCAATCCGTCCTTCTTGCTCCACTCGAATAATTTATTAACGTGTAATTCATTTTGGGGACCGACAGCAAACCATTCATTTATGTCTTTATTATCTCCGCATCTTATTAAGACTTCACTTTTTATATTCAAGTGGAGGTAATTCTTTTTAGGATATCGGCAAGTGTTGTCAATTTGTTCAGTAACGACAGGCCGAAATAATAATAGCCATACGTGAGGCGAAAGGTTGTGGTGCCTCGAGAAGTGCGTGAATTTGTCAAAATCATTGTCAGTATTTAAAAACACCACAAAAAGGGTTTTTGAGTAATTTCTTAGTTTCGGATACTTTTCTGGAAGATCTGATATAGTCGAAGCTACGGAGTATACCATTTTTCGCGAAAATTCTTTCACCATGTTAACCACCGAATGTATGTCTGCGGATTTTAGAGAAAAATTGTTGATATTTACTATTAATAAATTTTTATAATCGCTTTACTTTTACTCACCTTCGTTGCTCCTATAAATAATTCCTATGCTGGTGGTCGCATAGAACTTTTGTACATCCAAAATTACAGGAACTTGACTTTCCATCTTTTTTGCTGAATCACATGGCATGAATAAGACAACGGCCGATATAACAATGAGGCTGGTGAGCTTCATCATTTTTGGCTAAAAATATGTAAAGAGAATTCAAACGTTTCCTAACAAATTTAAATAAATACGTATTTTGTACAAGATAGTAAAATCGATACTATTTTTCGCCAGTACAACTACCAATACATAGCAAATCCAAGATTAAATCTAATTTAAATACAATGTTTACACAACGGGACCACTACTTGACACTATATTCTTGTTTTAAAGATGCCACATTATTGTTTATTTATGTTACTCTTTTTTATTTTTTAATGAATCGTAAAATTCAATAAACATTTTGTAAAATAAAATAATTATGTCATTAGACTTTATACTTCAAAAAATTTCAGGAACATTCCTTTTTCAAATCTAAATAATATTAAAATCATGTACAGGAGCTGCACGTATATTTTGTTTCAGAAATTTGGAGGAAGCAGGAACATGCTTTGATCGTAAAATTAAGGTTGGGGCACATAACTTTATCAACAATTTTATTTATTCACATACTTAATTTCAAAATAATCCTAGCCTCTTCTACCCTTTAAACCATGTTTTTGCCTTAGTATATCATTAGAAGTTATTTAAAAGAACAATAAAAATTATTAAAAAAGTTTTACTTTTTTTAGAATGTCGATAAATGCAGTGTAATGGTAGTCGTACGCATACGGATTTTATTTAATCTTTTAACTTTTAAGCAATTATTTCTGTTATTTTTTTCTGCCTACAATTTCTTTTAACTTCGGATATGGAAAACTCTAGTTTGTACAAAGAGCTTCATTTAGTTTTTTATAAGGCAGTGAATTTTTAGGTTTTTAAACAGCCAATTTTTATAATATTCTATACTTAGGATTAAAGTAAAATGTTATCTTTTATATTTCTATTATTATAGTAAATCAAAGATTGAAAAAGTAGAAAACCCAAATCAAATTGATGAAAATTCAATTTTTAGAGTGCAAAAAAATGATGAAGTGCTTTCTACAGTTTCCGTAACTTTCGAAAAAGTATTCAAGTTCTGTATAATCTAACGTTGAAGGATAGCTTGATTACGCTAGTTGATTTACAACAAGTTGAGTTAGTATTTTTTTTGCGAAAATTTAGCACAAGTTTTAATAGTAAAAATGAAATTATGTTTAACAAAAATTTTTCTGTTAATTAACTACTTTAATGTGTAAGAAATTATTTCCATTGTCATTTTAGTAGTGAGAATTGATTTTAAACATTTTTTTTTGACACATATTTATAGTAAAGATGGAGAAAATTTAAATAATGTTTTTGATAAGTCCCATTAAAAAAAATTTTTTTTTTTTTAAATAACGGCATCAAAAGTAGATATTTAATTTTATGTGTAGCTTGAATAATAACTTTCAGTTACATATGGTGCAGAACTCTGGTTTTTTTGTATTAAAAAAATACATCACTTAAATGACATTTAAAATGTTGATAAGTATTGTGAGTTGGTAGTTAGAGACATCCGAAAACGAAGCACAGCTAAATTGTTTAAATTTTATTGACTTTTGTACTTTTTAAACGGTTTTTAACCATTGTTTGTTTCGTCCACCATTTTTTCTGACGTCTTAAACATCAACTAAGTGTTTATCTTGAGAGTTTTGTTTACCTAGTTTCATAGAATTTCTTAACGAAGGAAAGCTTGGTTGTGCTTGATGAGTTACTTCAAATAAAATTACAGCTGTTTATGCAAAAGTTTAGCACTTGTTTTATTAATAAAAAAAAACTATGTTAAACCAAAAAAATTTTTTTAATTAACTACTTTAATGAGTAAGGAATTGCTTTTATTGTGTTAGCACAACAAAATTTAAGCTTTTCTTTACCAATACTGCATTTTAATAGTAAAAACTTACGTCAAATATTATATTATTTGCACGCACTTCTGAGAAGAGAGTAAAAGTGAAATTTTCATTATTTAGACGGCATACTTGAAATGATAATAAGAAGCAAAGAAACGATAAAGATAAAAAAATTTTTTACTTTCTTATACTACATCAATGATAGCTTTTAGTTTTATGTGGTGCATTTTTCTGCTTAGTTTGTAGGAAAAAAGTACATCACTCAAAAGGAAACAAAAAAAAATTCAATGAGATCGAGACGCATCTATTTCTGCCAGAGAGAGGATTTAAAGATGCACTTACTTGTTAACTTGATTCTCGTGACGCAGACAATGACTTCCGGGAACTCCTTAAATGAAGCTGGGCACGGCTGGGATGGACACCTTTTGGATGCTGAAAGTTGTGACTTCTCGAGTTTTACAGGACACTTTTCACAAACGAATATCTATTCGAGCACTAAACTTCTTTGACAAACTGTATCGGAAACGTAGCACACAGTGATCACTTGGGGTTGAGGTGTTGTCTAGTTGACGCACTGCGAGACAGTGACGTGTTGGGGCTGTGCCTTGAAGGGCTTGGAATTCCCTTTCCCACTACGAAAATTTTCTGGCCATGAAGTGGGAGAAAAGGAACGCCCATTGACATAGTCAACCCCTTCCTAACTTCCCCTCTTTTTATTTTATTTCCTAAAACAAACAAAACAGAAGCCAATCGCCGTAGAACAAGTGGCAAAGAAACTATTACATGACAGAATTTCAAAGCAATGCATCGTAGGCATAAAGATATTTTCTATTGGAGATACACTATATATAACAAGAATCTTTTCGGCAATAAATATTATCATTTTTGAAATATTTATTTATTAAAATTTTTTAGTAACGTAAAAAATTAGTCAGCAACTGTAGCTGTTTATCGAATAATTTTCTAATTCATTTACATCAGTTAATTAGCACTACGTCAATTTGTTCATGTTTTTGATTTTAAAAAAATTTGATGTATCATTAGCGTACCAAATCCAAATATTAGTGCATGTAATTAGAACTTGATGTGTTATAGTATCACACGGTATTAAACTGGATTTTTCTCAAATAAAAAATTTTTTTCTATAAACTGTACATCATAGATTTTTGACGCTGTACAATATTATAGATTTACTAATAAAAGTAGAATTTGAGAATTAATAAAACTTCTAACATAAAATAATTTCCCTGTTTTTGTGTAATTTAGAAATTTGGTGTTCAATTTCTGCTGTAGGTATTAATATGCTCAATAGTTTTTTTATATAAGATATGAATAATAGGTTTATTTTTTTATAATTTTTTTTAATTATAATAACAGTGCTATCATAGAATTTTTGCACAACCAAAACACGTTTTATAGTTCAATAAGTACTGTTTGTACTTGAATGGGTGCTTTGACTTTATGTTACTTATTATAACTTAAGTTTTTTTTTTTATAAAAAAGGCAGGTAATTTTTAATGCAAAAAAAAGGCTAGAAGTCATTAGTCTTCATTGTAATAATATATAATTTTTTGGCTAATATCTGATTTAAGTATGTGGAAAGTATTTTTATACAAAGCAAAAAGGTCTGAAGCAATTTATTTAGATTTTCTGCCTTTTTGCTTATTAATTGTGTATTGTTTGTTCTGTAAAGCTATAATGATTATCGTTAAGGAAAATTCATTTTAAATTGAGGTAGTACTATTGAAGAATAATTTTTTGTTTCTTAAAAGAACAATAAGCATTTTTAACGTCATAATCAGTGGAGACTTGAGACTTTTATACTTTAGATGAAATCAAAATTGTCTACCATTTTTCGTTAATTTAATGATTTGAAAGTTTACGAGGTTGATTTAGAAAAGTTTCTCCTTCTATACAATTTAGTGATAATCGAGGTTATAATAAAGAGAAGGTTTTTATATGTAACCAGGAAACTAATAATTATACACGTATTGATTTACGTTTAAGAGTACACAATATAGTATTTGGTTGTGCCTTCAAGTGAGATTTCTTGATGCTAATTTTTTAAAGTTAATACTCTGTAATGACGAACTTTTTACATAAATTTACATCTATCGGTTGTAAGTATACAAATAAGCAAAATTATTTTAAAATAAGTGTTTAATCAAAAGTGACATTAATATTTGATGCATCATTCATATCGCCAATGATATCCTTACTAAAATACGCCGAGTGCGATTTTATATGCTGCAAATTTTTTTTAAGCTCCAACCTCTAAGTAAAATTAAGAAAATGTGCGAAGACATGCTCATCTGTAAATATATGAACAAATGGTATAAATACATACAGGACTGTCCCTCGAATCACCTACTTTCTTCTCTTGGAGTTAAGAACATAGATAACGTTAACGGCCGCTACGCTTTTGCAAACGTTTCTCCTTTTAACGTCCAAAATTTTCAAATTTTCAATATCTCATCTGTACTTTTTAGCATAAAACAAAGCAGTGACACTATATATAGAATTGAGCCGAAGAAGAATAGTTTATTTCCTCAAGTATCGCGTGTCGGTACTGACGCGTTAATGTGGATGACAATTCAATTTTACCACCTTCTACTACGCAGCTCTGCTCATAATATATTTATCATTGTCTGTATATGTCCTGCACCTGCTTTTGTTCCACATTTACTTTTCCTATGATATGTTTTTGAAATCAAGCACTGACCCATTTGTAAGTACATCGTGTTATTGATCGAATGCTTATTTTTGGGTGTTTGTACAAAATTACAAGCCAACCAGTCATTTGCGTGTGTTCTTTTTTATATTTAAAGACAGTGTGGCGATTTGATATTACTGTGGCCGTTTTTCTAGTAAAAAGAAACTCAAATTGAAGTGTGATATTGACCACAAGCTCAAAATAAGCAATAATATACCTAATCATTTTGTGCAGCATATACTAAAAAGTTAAAGGGAATATTATTTTTTGTTTTTTCTTTAAATTTAAAGTAATTTTTATGCATTTATGACTACTGTAGTTCTATTTTCAACTGCATTACATCCTAATTACTAAACAACAATTTTTTTACAACACTTTTGTTTTTTATGGTAAAAGATTTTTTACTTTTTTTTTTCTTCAGATAAAAACAATAATACTACGAACCAAACATGAATTTTAGGTTTGAAAGGAATAAGATTTAAATAATTTTAAAATAATAATTTACGTGAGTTCAAGTGATTCAAGTGGATCCTCGCTATTCATTATGAAAAATTTCAATTAGGCATCCTACCGATTCTACGATAAGCGATTTTTTACTTTTTTAAGTATCTCTCTAAAACCAAAGAAAATCATCGTATTTTTCCTTTTCTACCTTATGTTCTTTATTATTTCTCGGCGTAGAACGAAAAATATTCCAGAAAATAAATTAACGCAGCTGACAGGGATTTGAAATAATAATACCTTAGTATGAAATAAATAATATATTGAGCCATTTCCAACATCAGGACTACCACCACCACACCGGGTTAATCGACTTTTGGAGCCCATTGTTTTAACTAATCAGAATCCTAGGTAGGGCCACGTATCTTCTTACAGAAATTCCGAGCTACTTTCACTCCTACCCTTTAAACATTGCGGCCAATCTTCTTAAACTCGCGACCATCAAGCGCCTTTTTTCCCCTGCGACCGCAAGTTTGGGATATTTTGTCCTATTCTGTTACTATTTCCATGAGTATTCAAGTTATGTATTGATTTTGTGGTTTTCGTTTGTAAATAAGTTGACGAAGAACAGATATTTTCGAAGATGGTTTATGAAAAAAGAGCAATTTGTAAACAGTTGCAGATATACCCACGCGTTAAAGAATCTGATTTGATGTTGTTTGTGATATTGTAGTACTTACGCTGCGAAAGAAAAGTTTGTATTAAAAATAGTAGACAACTTAATCCGATAATTTTCAACTCAAATTCAAACCCTAGGAGATAAATACAATGTATATCAATACTATCGAGTTTCGATAAATAATACTTGTTAACTCTCAAATTAATATTGCCACCTAATTAAATAGCGACTCGGTCAGTTTGTCTCAAAAAGTTTCTCCTTAATCACTAGCAAAGTACAAACTCAAAGGTAACACTGCAGGGATCCTTCCTAGGCATGAGGTATGAAGTAAGCTCGCCATTTGTCTGGAATCAGGAAACTGCGAGTCATCCAATTTCAAGTAGTACGAGTCCGAGTTTGGTCAGACGTAGGCAGATTTTATTTAAAATTATGTTCTCGGGTATCGTACACTCATCTAAATGTAGTTAAATTAAAAAAATCATTATAAATACAAAAAAAAAAAAACAAAAAAAACTTAAATAAATTCATTTTCGTTAACGTAACTGTGCTAGTCTTGCAGAAGTCTCAGGAGTTTTAAGTTTTACCCGATGCAGTATCTTTTTTTACTAAAAGACGTTCTAGATTTCTGTAACAGACTTGTATCAGAAGCGATCAGCCAAATTGAGAAAATTAAGACACTATTCGGTGAAATTTATACTTTCCCCATTTAAGAGAATCTCGAAAATTCATGTGATTCTTAAAGTCATTAAAAGGACAATCAACTACTTTATAAAAGTCAAGCCAATGAGTTATCGGACTACCTAACCAGGTATGTAGTGATCAAGGACACAACTACACTCTAATTATTAATTTAGTCTCGTAGCTCTCCGACCCCCTTGACACGAATGGTAGGTAGCACATGAATAATACATTCATCAGCGCGTCAAAAAAGGACTCTCTTAGCACATGATATATTAAAGCCCTTGGCTACTGCGTACCCGCTGATAGTATAGTTCTCCTATATGGGAGAGCAGCTGGTGAGGAATTACCCACTTTTACCCGCAAACGATTTTTACTGGACTAGTATAGTATATATACTGTAGTATACTTACAGGTGGTAGTGATCCCAAAATAATCATATTTTTTCAATTAACATATTTTTTTCTCAATACAATTAGCTTAATACTTATAAATTTAATGGTATTGGGACATCTAATGGGTAGCGATTTTTATTCTAACCTATTACATATTCGATATTGGAGTGGCGTCAATTTTGGCTGCAGCTAAGCAGTCTATTTACATGAATATATGTTATTGCACGTAATACGGTAGAGGCCGCGACACCGATGTCCTCGGCAGTTGTATTATGGACGGGTGATTTTGGTCGCTCAGCAGGTCAAGAGACCGAATGATTTTCCTTTTTACAGTAATTTAAACTTCATAAATTTGTTTATAAGAAATAAGATAACAAGAGTTATTTAATCAATTTAGATGGTCTGTTTATTTACTGATAAATCAATAATACAATTTTTTAGAAGATTTAACATTAAAAAAAAATTAATAAATGAATAAGAGAAAAAAGATGAGAGGTGCAAGCAAAACAAGAAAAAAAGATTGCATACATAGGTGTGTTTATTAGCCTGTGATTTGTGGCGCTGAGATAAAAAAAAGATCATTTTTTATAAACGATATTCAAATATATCTGTTCTTCGTCAACTTATTTACAAACAAAAGTCAGAAAATCAATACATAGTTCGAATACTCATGAAAATAATAACAGAAGAGGACAAAATATCCAAAACTTGAGGTCGGAGGGGAAAAAAGGTGCGTGATGGTCGCGAGTTTAAGAAAATAGGCCATGATATTCGAAGGGTAGAAGTAAAAGTAGCTCGTATTTGCTACAAGTAATTACGTTGCCCTTTGTAGAATTTCGATTGGTTGAAACAATGGGCTTCAACGTTCGACTAACCCGGTGTGGTGGTGGTAGTCATCATGTTGGAAATGTCCCAATATATTATTGATTTCATACCAAAGTATTAATATTTTAAATCCCTGGCACCTAGTTGGTTTATTTTATGGAGTATTTTTTGTTGGACGCAGAGAACTAATAAAGAAAATAAGGTAAAAAAGAAAAATTGTGAAAATTTTCGTTGATCTAAAAAAGACTCTAAAAACGTGAAAAATTCATTCATTCTAAAGTCAATAGAATTCTTTGTTAAAGTTTTTTATAATAAATAATAAGGATCCACTTGAATCACTTGCACTTGCACAACTCATAGTTTTAAAATTATTTAAATCTTATATCTTCTAGACCTACAAATTCTTCCTTAAGAAAAAAAGTAAAAAAATCTTGTACGATGGAAAACAAAAATGGTTGTTTAGTAATTTAGATGTAGTTCAGTAAAAAATATAATTACAGCAGTGATACATGCATAAAAATAAATTCAAATTTCAAAAGAGTTAAAAATAATATTTCCTTCAACTTTATTTAGTACACGCTGCACAAAATTTATTAGTGTTTTATTGCTTATATTTAGATAGCTGTCAATATCTTTCTTTGATTTTTTTGGTTTTTTCTTGCCAGAGAAGTAGCCACGTGTTCACAAAACTACCACATAGGCTCGAAACATAAAAAATCCTCCGCACCAACAAATAAATGGCTTGTAATTTTATACAAACACCCAAAAAAGAGTATTCGTTCAATAACACGATTTACGTACAAAAGGGTCAGCGCTTGATTTCAAAAACAGATGGTAGGAAAAATAAACGTAAAACAAAAACACGGGCAGGGCATGAAGGAACAATTGTAAATAAATTATAAGTAGAGCTGCGTAGTACAGTAGTAAAATTCAATTGTCTTGCACATTGCACGCATTGGTACTGTCACGCTTTTTGGGCTCAACTCCATATAGTCTCGCTTCTTTGATTTATGACGGATAGTGCTACTTATGGTAAATTTTAGACGTCAGAAGGAGAAAGCTCAGAAAAACTTTTCTAAAAGTGTGGGCTGTTTTAAGTATATATGCCAAGAGGATGGGTGCGTTAGGATGGTAACGTTGTATCAAGTACTTTGTTTACGGAAGAATTTAAAATGGAACTTTTTTTAATATACAGATTGGAGCTTAGAAAAAGTTTCGAAATGTTAAAGTTATTGCAGATAGGTAATATCGAATCGATGTATATATTACATGCGATTTTTAGACAACAACTTTAGCTACCAAATACGTGAAATCGCACGTGTATTTTAGTAGACCGTATTATGGAGAAACGGAGAATATCACGTCAATTGTTAATGTAAGTTGAACTTAACCCTTATTTTAAAACTAATCTGTTTGTATCTTTCAGCCACACAACAAAAAAAAAGGTTTAAGGGCAGTTGGAGTCAGATTGAGAAATTAAAGGAAAACTATTGACCTAAATAAACCAGTATAAATTTGAGTGTTTCATTCCAAAAAAAATGTTTCTATGGTAAATCATAAATGGTTTTTATAATTACTGCAAAAAAATACCATTTTTTAACCATAACCATAAAAAACTGTAATTGTCCTTCAGACTCAGCGCACTTTCCTTCTTACAATAAGGACGGCCTTTTCAGTTGTAAGTAGGCTGGAATTTCTGACTCGACAACAGAAAAAACGGGTCAGTTTAGCAGTTCAGAATAACTGTAGTTTTTAAAAAAGATTATTAAAAGAACTCTCATATTTTAATTTAAAAAATTTTTTTAATTTGTAATATTTATTTTAGTTTATTTATGACAAGGATACTTTAATTTTATTTAAATATTTGATGGTAATAATGCTCATTTAAATTTTAGGAGGAATAGTTTTATAGACATGTTGATTAATGCTAAACGAACTTATGATGATAAAATTATGTCAAAATGTATATTAATAAGTAAAAACTTAAAAGTTGACTTTGTTTCACAATGTTTTATTATTCGCAGACAGCTGTTTCGGCAGTCACGCCATTGTCAGATGCTCGACATACACTGAATTGTCTATGTACATCAGTTCGCTAAAGTCAAGTACAAGTATTACAAATGTAGTTGTCGCTCAACGGTATGATATGTATGCGCCTGTGTATGAGTACCTTATGAGATACTATGTATTACATTTTCTATTATTGGAGATAGAGTAAAATTAATTTGATCGTTCGTTATGGATTTAGTATGTTTTTTTGCTAATTCTATTTCTATTGTCTCAAACAGATTCAATTTAAAACTTTTAGGTAAACTGTGTAGTAACTTTATATTATTTTCATCTAGGAAATGCGCAATAGAATTACAATGTTCACTAAAACCCGTCGTATTGCGATCATTATAAATAGACTTTTTGTGCTCCTATATACGTTCGGAAAGGGCACGTCCTGTCTGTCCAATATATATGCTTATTAACTTATTAATATACATTTTGATTCGAAATGTTTCACCAACGCAAAAGCAAAAAATCAATTAATAATCTTTTAAATGCTAGCAAAGCATATCTCGCAATCTTTTATAGAAAGTGTCTAGTAAAGTTTTACAAGTGTAACAACCATCTTTATTTTAATAAAAGATGTTTACAACTACATTTGGTACCCCCACATATATAAAGATAATTTGCCGACATAAATCAACAGAATCAACCGCAGTGATTGACAAAGCATACACTTTTTGGCTAAATGTGGAATTAAAAAAGTGGTACAGAATCAGGAGCAATTTGTCACACCACTTAAAGTTAATACACAGCGAACTACTTAGACGCTGCCATAACGTAGAATTTGATATTTTAGACGAAGAGACGAGAAATAATGTTCGAGAAATTTAACACACACACCGCCAAACACATACTAAGAAACTTGATGGGCTCATACAGAAGGAGAACAGCAAAATACAACAGAGAGCAAATAATTCACCACTTGCCACACATACGAAGGTTAATAAACAACAACAGACTACGTCATCGGCCACCGTGGAATCCAGTACAAAGTTTGATTTTTCTTTTTCTTTTTATCCGAGAGTCAAGAACTTATCCGAAGTTACGTTCACACAAAATGAAAAAAACATTTTGAATAAAGGTTTAAAGTACTGTCCTAACATTAAAAACTTCAAAGATTTCATCGAACTTTCTGTATACGCAGAAATAGCATCAAAAGGTATAGATAAAAACGAACTACAACTTTTTAGATACAAATGCGTTGATGTAATAAATAAAAACAAAAAACAATTTTCAACTAACAATAGCTCAGAATTCAAAAGTATTATTTCTTTAAAGAAAAAACTTAAAAATAATGATTTAATTTTATGTAAAGCTGACAAAGGAAACACTGTTACCATTTTGAATAAGTATGACTATATTGAAAAGACAGAACTTTTAATAAATAACAATAATTTTAAAATTTTGAATTCTGATCCTACAGCAAATTTTTAAAGGGAGACTAAGTCAGTTTTTAAAAATTTGTACAAACATACTCTATGATTGTAATTTGCACATGTTAACTGTTATGAATTCTTCGGTGCCGGTACTATACAGCTTACCTAAAATACACAAGGAGGGCATACCAATGAGACCAATAGTATCTTATACTAATGCACCAACCTACTTACTCGCAAAAGAACTTAATAAAATACTCCCTTCCTTACTCAACTTTAAGCCAAAACATAGCATTAAAAATACAAGTCAACTAATAGATAAACTTAGAGATCTCAAAATTCCATGTTATGCACGATTGCTTTCATTCGATGTTGTTAATCTATTTCCCTCCATCCCTACAGACCATCTAAAGAATATTATTAAATATCTGGTTGACAATAGCCCTTCCTGGTGTTGATTCAAAACAAGAAATTTTAAAATTAATATCCATTTGTTTAGAACAAAGCTACTTCAAGTTCAGTAATAAATATTATTTACAACTTAACGGTCTTCCAATGGGCTCTCCCCTCACCCCCCTTCTCAGTGAGATATTCATGTCATACGTAGAGGACCTTATATTCGATTCGACCTCCCTCCTCACCAGTAATGTTTTACACTGGTCGAGGTATGTCGATGATGTGTTTTGCATCTGGAAGGGTACAGAGAGGACAATGACCAGTTTTCTCAGCTACATAAATGATTTAGTACCGGGTATAAAATTTACAGCAGAAGCTGAACATGACAATAGTTTAAATTTTCTGGATCTAAAAATAACACGAAAAGACGGTGAGTTGTTGTATGAAATTTATAGAAAACCAACTTTCACAGATACGTTAGTACCGTACGATTCAAAGCAGTCCATCAATATAAAAATGAGTGCATTTTACTCTTTTGTATATAGATTATTAACAGTACCGTTAACAAAATCTTATTACGAAAAGGAAATCAATCCATTAAAATGTTTAGCAATTAATAATGGTTACAATAAAAACCTCATAGATAATCTAATTTTTAAAATAAAAAATAGACTTATTTCAAAATATTTTTACGCAGTCGCAAAACAAACCGAAAAATTTAATATGTTGAATTATGTTCCCATAGTATCCGATAAAATAAGTAATTTTTAAAAAAAACAAAATGTAAATACAATTATGGTCAATAAACGTAACTTGACATCCATTTTATGTAATAATAAGGAAAAAGTTGGTATTTTACAGAAATGTGGAGTTTATCAGATTAATTGTTCCGAATGCGATGCCATATATATTGGACAGACAGGACGTGCCCTTTCCAAACGTATAAAGGAGCACAAAAAGTCTCTTTATGAAGATCGCAGTACGACGGGTTTTAGTGAACACTGTAATTCTAATGCGCATTTCCTAGATGAAAATAATATAAAGTTACTACACAGTTTACCTAAAAGTTTTAAATTGAATCTGTTTGAGACAATAGAAATAGAATTAGCAAAAAAACACAATAAATCCATAACGAACGATCAAATTAATTTTACTCTATCTCCAATAATAGAAAATGTAATACATCGTATCTCATAAGGCACTCAAACACAGACGCATACATATCATACCTTTGAGCGACAACTACATTTGTAATACTTGTACTTGACCTTAGCGAACTGATGTACATAGACCATTCAGTGTATGTCGAGCATCTGACAATGGCGCAACTGCCAAAACAGCTGTCTGCGAATAATAAAACATTGTGAAACAAAGCCAACTTTTAAGTTTTTACTTATTAATATACATTTCAATTCGAAATGTTTCACCAACGCCCAAGCGAGAAATCAATTAATAATAAAATTATGTCTATTTATACTTTATTTATCTATTATTATCTATACTGTTATTAACTTTACTTTATTCATCTTTATCATCTATACTTTATTTATGAATTTACAACATAAGGATAGGTTTGATAATTCAAGATATATTTCGTATATATTTTCATAGTGGATTTGTGAAAAATAATTGCGTACGCAATGGTTACTACACGAATGCGTGTAAAGAATATTTATACATACAGATGATTATACATTAAAACCTTTTGATTGTTCCTCAACATTTTCAGCAAGACTTGCAGTACCAGTCTTTATTGCCTCTGAAAGGCTTTGAACACAAAATAAGATGTACATGTTATACGTCGAAGTTTTGTCAATGACTTTTGACGATGAAGCATTTGATTTTAAAGATATACTTTTCCCTGCTTCTGAGCACGTTGTTTGAGATATAGTTAACAAAGATCGAGGTTTCTTGGGTATGAATGTCATAGAGCTCAGATGTTTCAATGCTTCTTCGTACGTATCTAAAATATATATATACATTTTGAAAATTTTATAAGTAAGACAAAGTAGGCGGTGGAATTGCACTACTGCTTACAAAGTTGGATATGACTTGAATATTATCGTCTGTCCATGGAAGAGGCATATAAAATGTTGTATCTTTGGCCTGTTACGTTATCAACACCAATAAAAGTGACATGTACAATGAAAGGCTCAGAAATTTCTTTTGCGCTGCTATCAATTTTTACTATGTAAAATTTACTGTTCATCTGTAATGAAACTCATCATGTACAAAAGGTCATCATAGTAATAAGAAAAAAAATTTAGTTTTTTACCTCTACAGAGTACAAATTTGATACTGATAAAGATTAAAAGTAGTCGGTGAAACAAACTGCAGTGTTTACTTTATTATAACCTCTAAGAATTTCGAATTACGTATATACATCGACACTAACACAATAATTGTTTAGGTTAACAGTTGTCTCACGTAGTTACTAACACCTTTCACTGTTTATGCAAATAATAACAATTAATTCACTTAGTTTGCCAATTGCTTCCGTATGCACGTGTAATGATGCACACACAGTAAGCACTGTCAATGTTATAATCATACGCTTTCGTCATTGTAAAATACACTTTCCTATGTACAGCCTATATATATTTTTAACATTAATGTAGCAGTGGAACGATGAACAATGTACTATCATCTTCCAAAAGCTCAAAAATTTTAAATAAAATTAGTTTCGATTGTATATTATTCGTGTTGAAATTTTCCACTTTCTTTTCACAATCTTTTTTGACTTTCTACATATTTATAAGTGTTTAATCGCTCGGGTACGTAAAGTCAGGTCCAAGAATAAGTGACTGCTCTCCAGTTACTTTAAAATCGCCAAGAGCACTGGTTGGATTCATACCCATTCGTTTAATTTTTATCACTTTACAGAGTCTTTTGTCAACACAACATTGTTTGGTTCTTGAATCGAAATGTCACATCCCATGTAATTAACTTTTTTCAAATAAATTTGTTTATGGTTTTTACTGGATTTTGTAATTGGATTGTATTTCTTTTTTTTTTTTTTTATTGTTTATTAAGCGTTTCTCTTCAATTTTTTTGCATAGCTGAACGAGAGACTTGTATCCACTGGCAATCTGCTCTTCTGTTACTCCTAGAGTGCTTTCAAAATCAAAAGCTCAAAATTCATTTAACAAACACTTCATATTTTTGACATCATCAGCAATATGATGCAAGTTATGGACATTATATAGTATTAAAATATATTTATCAAAAAACTTTGCAATAAACTTTATTCTCGTTGAATAAGCCCCCCTTTTTTTGGTTTGGAAAATATTTATTTCGTATTGTAAAAAAAAAAATTGTTTCATTGAAAAAAAATGTATGACATTTTTATATCAATAAAAATGAAAAAAATACAATTGGTCGGAAATGAGTTAAAAAAATTTTATTTTAAGGAAAGTGCACTTTTTGCAAGATGAATAGCATAAAAGTTAAGCAAAAAATATACGTATAACGCATGTGATACGGTGTATGAGGTAAATTGTACTACCTTTTGTGTCTGTATTATTTTTAAAAATACAGTGTAACATTTGTTTTCAACATCATATACGTTTAGTATTAGAAAATAAAAATGTTAGCTACTAAAAACCCGTAAGTGTAAAATGCCTAAAAAAAAAATAGTTAACTGTTTCCTATTTTTTTTGTTATCTTCAAATCTTTTCGATATTCAATACATACAGTAACTTGGTCTATGTTCTACGAAAAATCAAGCTTTTTTTTTTTATAACAACTTGCCACACAATTTTTATTAGCATAAATAACTAATGCATAAAATGTTTTTCACTTATTCTTGGAACAATTTTTTTGTCTCTGCATTAGGTAACAAGATACAATAGAAAAAAGTGCAGAACAAATTTTAAATAAATAAGAGGTTTATTTTAAAATAAACAATAAAAAAAAATAAAAGAATCGTCAATCAACCAACCACAAAATAAAAATTTATATAGACATAAATAAAATATTGGATTCGTTTGAGAACCACCCTGAGGTACTAG
This sequence comes from Copidosoma floridanum, assembly GCF_036245765.1. Classification (NCBI taxonomy): domain Eukaryota; kingdom Metazoa; phylum Arthropoda; class Insecta; order Hymenoptera; family Encyrtidae; genus Copidosoma; species Copidosoma floridanum. The sequence goes on along the minus strand of NW_028321913.1, from coordinate 608,295 downwards.
GCACATGAAGCACTGATTTTACTTTCTCGATTCCTTGAGCCAAGTTTTAGAACCACAGGATTCGCCTATCCTACAGCTACAGCTAAAAACGAACTTCAGAAATGTTCAATCGTAATTATTAAGTGGGCGCTTGGCCTTCAATATTTTATACAATAAAAAGTACATGTATTTGCTTGACGCTGAGTTTATACTGGGGAGCTTTAGGTAAAGTTACCAAAAAATATCTAAGTGCAAAATATAAAAAAATTTTACGCGATGGTTGGTCAAAAATCGCCAATTTGGCTGTTAGTTATCAGATCTGGTCATCCTGGCTACGCCACGGCTTAAAAGGGTTTGGGATTCCTTTTCCCACTATACCAAAACTTTCTGGCCGTTAAGTGAGAGAAAAGTCACACCCATCGACATACAGTCAACCCCTTCCCAACTTCTCCTTGTTTTATTTGTATTTCTCAAAACAAACAAAACAGAAGCCAATCGTCGTAGGACAAGTGGCAAAGAAACCAATACATGACAGAATTTCAAAGTAATGCACCATATAGGCTTCAAGCTACTTTCAATTGGAGATACACTGTATGTAACAAGTAACATTTCTTTAATGAATATTATCATTTTTCGAAATATTTAACTGTTAAAGTTTTTTAGTAACGTAAAAAATTAGTCAGCAACTGTAGCTGTTTATTAAATAATTTTCTCATTCATTTACATCAGTTAATTAGCTGTACGTCAATTTGTTCATGTTTCTCATTTAAAAAAAATCGATGTATCATTAGCGTACCAAATCCAAATATGTGTGCATGTAATTAGAACTTGATGTTTTGTACCAGTATACGGTATTCAATTGGATTCTTCTTAAATAAAAATTTTTTTTCTATAAACTATACATCATAGATTTTTGGCGCTTTATAATATGATAGATTTACTAGTAGAAGTAGAATTTAAGAATGGATCAAACTTCTAACATGAAATGATTTCCCTGTTTTTTATGCAATTTAGACATTCGGTGTTCAATAACTGCTGTGGATATTAATATGCTCAATAGTTTTATTATATAAGATATAAATCATGAATGTGTTTCCTTGTAATTTTTTTTAAATTTTAATAGCAGTGCTATCATAAAATTTTTGCACCACTAAAAAATGTTCTATAATTTAATAAGTACTGTCTGTACTTAAATGGGTGCTTGAACTTTATGTTACTTATTATAACTAAAGTTTTTTTTTTTATAAAAAAAGCAGGTAATTGGTAATGCCAGAAAAAAGGCTGAAAGTCATTGGCCTTCGTTGTTGTATAATTTGCTTCATTATCAGTGGGACATCTGCTGAATAATAATATATAATTTTTTGGCTTATATCTGATTTAAATATGTGAAAAGTATTTTCATACAAAGCAAAAAGGTCAAAAGCAATTTATTAAGATCTTCTGCCTTTCTTTCTATGAATACATAATAATGTATTATTTTTATGTAAAGCTATAAGACTTAAAATAACTACCATCAAGGTAAATGTATCTTAAAATAAGGTTGTACAATTAAAGGAGTATTTTTTATTTTTTAGAAGGCCGGTATTCATGAAATGTCATAAGTTGTAGAAACTTGAGACTTTTACACTTTGAAAACAGTTCTCAAAAATGGTTGTAAAATTTATACATATACATATAATTGAGGGTTAAAACAAGAGTTGCACACGCTTTACCTATACCGTATGCGATTTCACTTGTCGGTTAGCTAAAATTGTTGTCTGCAAAGCGCATATATATGTCAATTTGAACATTAATGATCCTTTTTACATTAACTTCTACATAGAAAAATTTTTTAAAGCTCCGACCTTTAAGTACAAGTAAAATTAAGAAAATGTGCCAACACATCCTCATCTGTAGATACATTAACGAATGGTATAAATACATACAGGACCGTCCCTCGAAGCACCTACTTTCTTCTCTTGCGGTTAAAAACAAAAATAATTAGAACGCACGCTACGCTTTTGGAAACGTTTCCTTTTTTAACGTCCAAAGTTTTAACCACTTTTCAATATCTTATCTGTACTTTCCAGCATAAAACCAAAAAGCGACCCTATATATATAGAATTGAGCAGAGGAAGAGAAGCTTATTCTCTTAAATATCGCGTGTCAGTACTGACGCGTTAATGTCGATGACAATTTAATTTTACCACCTTCTTCTACGCAGCTCTGCTCATAATATATTTACAATTCTTTGTGTAGGTCCTGCACCTGCTTTTGTTCGACATTTATTTTTCCTATGATCTGATTACTGGATCAATCGCTGACCCATTTGTAAGTACATCATGGTATTGATCGAACGCTTTTTTTGGGTGTTTGAATAAAATCACAAATCAGCTATTCGTTGGTGTGTGTACTTTTTTTATACTTGATGTCAATGTAGTGTTAAGGAAAAACCAAAAAAAATTAAAGTATGATGTTGACCACAGGCTTAAAGTTAGGATTTCGTTTAAAGAAGAAGTATATTTAATCCGTTTTCAAGTGAAATAATTAATATTACATGCTAATTACATCGACATTTTATACATCGATTTGTTTTATTGGATTTTACCTTTTTTTTAAACTGATGTGCAAACACATAATAAAGCATAATCGTTTTTTACTTTATAGCAAATTCGTTGTGCTTGATAGAAGCGTCGATTTGAGGAGAAAAAAAAATGATTTAGCATTGAAGGTCAAAACAGTTTCTCTTCATAATAAAACGATCAAAACTGTAACCGTGAGAATTTATTCGTGTAAGATCTGACAGCAAGTTGACTTAATCTTTAAAGATTGTGGACCATATTGTGATAGGAAGTAATTTCCGACGAAGTAACAATTGATCTCATTCTTACTGACTTCTATAATCAATATAATCCTAGTTTGTTGGTACTATTCATAACCGCTTTTAAATAATAAAAATAGACAAATTTTATTCATTAAAATTATTTTTATTTTATTTCATTTGTCAACTATGTCACTAATGTAAATTTTTTTCTACCGATATAACTCTTAATGGCAAGACGACATCGCATACTCACTGTGTATCTTTACTATTTGTCAAGTTCTTCAACTTTTGTGAGATTGGCGGCAAGTATTGTTTATTTGCCTCATCTGTACCCCAACTCTTATTGCAATACCTGTGCGCTTTTTTCGGCCTAAATTTTCAAAGGTGGGGGAATAGACGAGAGAAGCTAGTAAAATAGAGAAGAAAAGCGAAGTTAGTCGAGTCTTACTAATCTTTGGTAAGTCGGGTATATTATCTAGAGCCGTTAGAGACACGCCCTACTTGTCTCAAGAGGTTACAATAAAGTTACTTTAACCGCAATTCGTGCCTTTATTTTTTTGTCAATCGAAAAAGCCACGTCACAATAGTATTTTTATCAAAATGTCTGACGAAACACTGGAATCATATGACGACGACCCGGGTCTAAATATACCATCAGATATTGAAAATCCCAATTCAACAATGTTAGCGGGTCACGAGATTACATCTCCCAGCAACACTTCCCAAGAGACGAGGCAGTTGGAGATTGAGCCGATATCTAAGGATGATCCTCGTATCTCAGCCGCCGATAATGATGAGGTGAGGAAACGATCAATTAAAGACGAATATCTCGATTTCTTAACATTACTCGAAAATTCAATAAAGTGGCGTATTTGCAGGGCACCCATCTACAGGGAATAGATTCTACTACATTTGTTCCGAATACGCTTAACGTCAACGTAAGTACAGAAATTCTTTGTCTAAGTCATTGTCTGGTTTTACTTTTTAAGTATTAAATTTTACTCGTGTTAAATGCTTGACTAAAATTAAAAAAGTATGTGCTGACTAGTCTTATGCTATACTTCGTCAAGAAATTTTATGAGCCAATAGGTATAAATGAAATATTAAACCCGTTGGATGTTTCATAATACTATTTTATTTACACGCATGAAAATTATTTTATGATAATAAAATATGTTGGTGAGAAAAGTATGTTTAATTTTCAGGTCAGTGGTAAATTCGTTTTAGTTACGGGCATAAAGATAGTTAAAGAAGGTGAGGACGAAAACGCTTCCCGAGAAATCACCTTAATATGTAAGATTCCAGATAAGAATGATTCGGATAAGGCTGAGGCGTGGCTTGACTCGGACAATGTCTTGTATTTATATGCTCCAGCTATTCATAAATAGACTGTGATCAACCTTATAAATGTCGATTTATGGTTACAGTAACTAAAAGATAATATAAAAAAGAGATGTAATGAATAATGTCATTATACTGTCTAATTTATTTTATTCACAAATAGTCAACTAAAATAACTTTGAGATCTCATAGTTTTTATCATATTAATACAGAAAATAAAATTAAAATTCGAACACTTCATAAAATAAGTTGAGTATTACATTTATACAGTTGTCGATTTTCTTTATAATAATATCAAGTGCTATTTTTTTTATCCTACACTCAATCGAGATACTTATAGTTGGAAAGTCTACTAAAAAAATTTTTGTAATCTAGTAGGTACCGTAGGATAATTTATAACAAAATTTTCTCTTGATTTTGTTGTTACAAATGGTTTCACAGATTTTAAGTTATTTGACAAGGCTAAAATGTTATGCCAAACAACAGTTTTAGAAAAAATATTTATATGCAAGATTTAAATGCCTATAAAAAATATTATTAAAGAAAATTAGAATAGTAACTATTGAAGAATTATTTTAGTTTTTTTTCAGCCACCTCTTTTTTCCTCATAATTGACAGTGACAAAAACTGTCCAGTTTGTTACTTATTTTTCTGCACTATAACTCCTTTAAATAACATCCGCCAAACAATAAAAAGTATTTTGTTAAGGTTGAAGTAAGCTAAGATCATTGATGTTATAAGTTAATTTTTCTAAGAATTAAAAATTTTTATTTTTAATACGAAGTACCTGACAAAAAAATACTTTTTTAAATATATTATTTAAAATACGATCCAATTTAGTGAAACAGAGATATTATACTACACAATGAAAAATTTAAAATAAAATTTAGAAAAACAAAAGCATAATTAAAAAATACAAAGATGACGGTTTTTCTTTTAACACAACAATTTTTTAATGCAATAAATAGTATATTAACATGTATACAGTGTACAACTAAGAATTTCTTGACCAATACATTTTTAATGAGCAAACATTTTATATGACGGCTAAACACTACTCACAAGGGAGTTAAAATTTTAATCTTATTAGCATGTGCTTGTAACAATTGAACATTATTTTCTGTAATTTTTCCATCGAATTCTAATTGAACTTTCTGTCTTCGTATTTAAAAAAAAATAAATTATTTACCTTCCTACTTTTTCACCATGTTCTTTGGTAAATAACTAAAGTAAAAAAAAAGAATATAGAGGATAAATAAAAAAAATTCAAACTAATGAACTCTTATAATATTTATTTTAACACTTTTATGAAAATTACAAATTCATTCACTGCATAACACTAAAAGTATTATAAACACTTACTTTTATTTAACATTTAACTCATAATTAACATTTAATGAAAAAATATAGGACTTTGCGAATTTTTAACTGCAGATCTTGTATTGTAGAATAAAAAATATACGAACAATAATTATTTTTCAAAATAATTGAATCTTTACATTTTTTATTTAACCTTCATAAGTCAAGTAATTATGTGAATTATGAATAATTTTGAAATGTTCCTATAAGCACTTATAGGCACTTCACAGAGGGTCAGGGCACAGTGTGTCAGATGCAGGAGCTTCTTTTGATTGGCTCTTCTGTTTGCTGTACTCAGGACCAACACACACACAATCCTAATCAGCCAATCACTGGCTCGGAATCTCACGTCTGTGAGCTTCATAAGTTTGAGTGACACATCGATATGTATATGTTGTGTGAGTAATATACATATATACACAGTTTCTAAAGAAAGTCTTGAACATAGTGGCTCATCTGACACACTGTGCCTTGACCCTCCGTAAGGTGCCTTGCAGAAGCCACCTGGCACATTTTTGCCATCTGACGGTGGAATCACCCTCAATGTCTGATCAGTTTGAATCCAAATGACATAATAATCATTAAATATAGCTATTCTATTTGAAGTTTTAGATTACAGCCCTGCATTTTAAGATGATGTTTCTTTTTTTTTTTTTTAAATTCGTCAAGAACCAAGCACTCCTTTGATTACTACAAATAAATCACTTGATATTTTAGGAGGCCCAACTTCCAGTTCTCCGTACAATAAAATCAGAAACATTTCCGGTCAAATATATAGGTTCGTGTGGAGAGCTTCATAAGTTTGAGTGACACATTGATATGTATATGTTGTGTAAGTAGTATACATATATATACAGTTTTTAAAGAAAGTCTTGAACATAGTGGCTCATCTGTAATTGTAAACTGTAAATCAATAAATACTATTAAATTCTACTGGTATCGCTTAAAAAACAAGGACAATGAAATCAATTACGATTAAAATTATCAATTAAAATTTCAGTGAGTCTAGCTCCAATATATTTTAAATTTATTAACCTAGAATTATTGCAAAATGTCGTGGAGAAATATGTATGTAGTTGGTACAGGTCAGTAGAAAATCTATATTTAGGAGTAATTTTCTTACCATGAGCGTTAAATCTATGGCATAATTAAGCAGAAAAACGAGTTTTGCAAGTTAATAACTAATATACATAAATCTCGGCTTCTGAGGGAGATATCTTTTCTTTGCGCACATGATACAAAAACTACTCTTTTCTACTCATGATTACTTTTTCAATTTTATTCGTGTATGGTAAACTAACAGCTTATGAGGTAACTCTTATTAAAAGTATATCATTTAAAAATTTATTTTTGTTGTTTACTGTACCACTACAATCTTCTTATGGGGTATAAGGCCACAAAGGGCGTGGCTGTGGCTCTCTGTACTGAGAATAAATTGAAAAAGGCTTTCCATCATTATACAAACGGTTGTTTTTCTTCGGTTTTTTAAGTTTCTTGATTCTTCTACATGATTTTTTTACAAAATACTTTACGATCTGTCTGTGACATTTCTCATACAAAAATATGATTAGACTTAGGGAAAATCCACTTAATAAAAACACAAACAGTGGAGTGACTTCAGAAAGACCTAATGATGTAAATGAAACTTCTTTTTTAATACCGAATTTGGCCCGATTTTCGTTTTTTTTTCGAGAAATGATTCCATTCTCTCTATACTTTTGAATGCTGAAAAAAATTTGTATTGTTAAAATTGTCTATCATAAATTTTTATATGAAAATACTTACTGATGATTTAAAAATTGAAGAAGTGGATCTCCTTTGTTCAAAACTATACCTTTTTTTCTAAAGTTACCTAGTGGAATAGCTAAGATTTCGCAAGGTTTTTTGAAAGTTACTTGACTCCATGAATAACCAATGTTATAGAGAACTACCCTTTCCTTGCATACCTACAATTAAAAAAAGTTTCTAAGATTAACACGCTAAAAAGTATTCTATTTTAATTTATTAAATTTGTACATCTTTCAAAAATTTTCTAGAATTGCTCTAGTTTAAAGTGTACTAGTATAGAACCGTATTTATTGCACACAACGCACGGACACACAAACATAGATCTATACGAATAATTTGTATAACCGTCTCCAAAAATAAAAAATTACATTATAACGTTTAATAATATCTTTGTATTACTATTTTTTTAATGAAATGTTAAAGATAATTCTTAATGACATTTACACAAATTCTTTGGGTGCCAAAACTTTTGTCTACGGTAGAATATAAAAAAAAAAAATATCTTTTGACAAATAGTCTTACCACCATTACAAATAAAAGTGTTAAAAATAATTTTTAAATGCTATTGAGAAAGGTGATGCATTGTTAAGTATCTTTAAAAATTATCAACGTAAGTTAAATATTTTACATTACCTGCTGTATAGCCTCTTGGAGGGTTGTAGGTAGACTATTCTCATCTTTCAAAAACTGTCTCAGTTCGTCATTTATATTGTCCTTTGAGCTCTAATAAAATATCATTGGATAAAGTTTTTAAGTACAATGTAGTTGATATATTCAATTAAAACTTTACAAAATTACCGAGAAAAACGTTAATGAGTCAGTGTTTTTTACAATAATCAACTGATATGTTTTGTCCGCTAGAAATCCACGTGCATTTCTAAATGGAATGTGTGGTATTGAAACTGTAGCAAAACTTGTGAAACAGCCTGCGTACATTGAAATAATAATGAACGCTGTCAGATATAGCGATAGTCTTGCCATCTTGGATGATACGAAATTGAATTGTTCATCTGTAAATTAAAAAAAATGTATGTATAGACAGGCAATTTCATTGTATAAGTGTACCTAAATTTTTAGGGTTCTTAAATTATATTCAAGAGTATATGATGATTAACAAGATCAAAGACGTACATTTTGCAAACTTGAATAATCATCTGTGATTTTTTTATTTTTTAAAATAAAGATTCCAGAAATTGTGGAAAATTGTTTTACCAAGTTAGTGGAAAAAACACCTCCTTCTGCCATTTAAGGAAGTTTGTGAGAGAAGTTCAAAATGGAGAAACGTGCCAAAAAATGTATGTTATATTTGAGCATTTTAGGAGTGCACATACATTTTTCTAGATTTTTTATGAGCGGAAATTTTCGAGAAAATAAATTATGAAAAATTGACAGTTTAACACGGTCTCTTATGAGAGAGCAAGGTTAGGTTTGCCTTTTAATTAAAATTAAGGTATATTCTAAATGTGTTGGATTGAAAAAAAAGTTTTTATAGATAACTTGGTACGAAAGGAAGATGCTCGACAAAAAAAAATCAAACCTTGCCAGGCATTTTTAAAAAATATAAGCAGTTACAGTCGTACAGTTTAAAAATTGTAGAGGACAAGAGCAGCTGCGGCAAAGGGGGCCCAGATGCGCGAGCGGGGAGGGGCCTCCCCGTTCCTCGCCTCTCTAAATGATCCTCCCAAACCTCCTTAAAAAGCTTTTTTTTTAAATTTCTTATTTTTTCTAAATTTCTTTGCACACTTCTTGTTTAAAAAAAGTATTTGTCTTCACGTTATGGATCACCTGCAGGTGGTTAGTATTTTATAGCTATAGAGTTATTAAAATAGAATTGAGATTTATGAGGGGATTCGAGTCCACGGAATTTTTTAAATATTGTGTATTTTTACCTCCTAAAGATGATAAACCATGAAATTCGTCATTATTTTTCTGTCATTAATTGTTATTAGCAAACTACATAAGCAACCGAGAAAATTTTTCAATTTTGGTAAGCATTAAGTTTATTCCGATTCTTGGACATATTTTGAACAAAAATTAATGGAGATGTATGAACTGAAACCTCACAGATTTTCAGTAAAAAAGCTGACCACTTGTTATTTGACCATTGCTGAATTATTTTTAACTCAGCTGGGCTCAAATTTTTCCTTAAAACGTGTACAAGATCACCCACATACTGAAATTAAAATTTGTTTTATATTGAAAATACATGATTTTGAAGTGGCTTCTTTTTATTCTCTGACAAAATTATAAGGCACTGCCATAATTTTGTTGCGCCTAAAAACTAATTTAGGATATATTATTATGAAGAAAGAAAGCATCATGACATGTAGGATATCGCTATAATAAAAAGTATTAAAAAATAAATGATAATATAATGGTAATCTAAAAATTCATAATAAAATCGAATGGGTTCATGGTAAGCATTTCATCAATTACCTCATATTCGTGTATATTTACGCATGGGTATAATATTTTTTAAAAGTATGCATAAAAATTTTCATTTTTTAAGAGTGATGATCTAGTTCTATTATTTAATTAAAACAACCCAATCTTTGTTAAATGTAATTTTACCTACTAATTGTACTTTATAATGACAATCTTGTACAATATGGTATAAATAACATAAATTTAACATCTTTGCTGCATTATTGAATAAACCATCTTAAACAGTTTACCTGTAAATTCCTGATGGACGAACATACGCCACACGTTTAAAAAACTGTCCGACAGTTTAAAAATAAATCCTCTTCTATCATTATGTAATACTAAAATTACGCTAAATAGAATTGATGAAATAGCTATAAGTATAATCAAGAAAATCCAAATGCGTTTGCTGAAAACCTATTCAATAAAAGAGAAAGAACGTAATAAAGAAATCAAGCCATGAATATTTTACAATTCAAATATTTCACCTCGAAATAAGCACTCCATGGAACCTCCATGGTACCCGGTAATTTATAGTATAATGTATCTTGAAAATCCATAATTTCAATCGTTACGTCATAATTATCCAAATTTTTGTTCGATAAAAACTTGCCGGGAAGAATAATACTTTCACTTAATAATTTTGTGGAATTAATAACGGTACTGTTGACACTTGTATTTGATTTACTATTGATATGGGAGCCATTTTTATACTTATATGCTAATCCTGTGTTAGATGCGAAATCTTCCACTATTTTAGAATAAAAAGTAGAAATCTACGAACATTAAAGAAAAATAATCAAGTTTTTGTGAATGCAATAATTGTGATATTTTAAAATAAAACAATTTTTACTAAAACAATTCGTTACCTTATCATTAATTATAGCCGACGCACCCGTCAGATTCCTTCGTCTCTCAACTACACTTGATGAGGCTTGTTTGTCTGTTATAATCAATCCGTCCTTCTTGCTCCACTCGAATAATTTATTAACGTGTAATTCATTTTGGGGACCGACAGCAAACCATTCATTTATGTCTTTATTATCTCCGCATCTTATTAAGACTTCACTTTTTATATTCAAGTGGAGGTAATTCTTTTTAGGATATCGGCAAGTGTTGTCAATTTGTTCAGTAACGACAGGCCGAAATAATAATAGCCATACGTGAGGCGAAAGGTTGTGGTGCCTCGAGAAGTGCGTGAATTTGTCAAAATCATTGTCAGTATTTAAAAACACCACAAAAAGGGTTTTTGAGTAATTTCTTAGTTTCGGATACTTTTCTGGAAGATCTGATATAGTCGAAGCTACGGAGTATACCATTTTTCGCGAAAATTCTTTCACCATGTTAACCACCGAATGTATGTCTGCGGATTTTAGAGAAAAATTGTTGATATTTACTATTAATAAATTTTTATAATCGCTTTACTTTTACTCACCTTCGTTGCTCCTATAAATAATTCCTATGCTGGTGGTCGCATAGAACTTTTGTACATCCAAAATTACAGGAACTTGACTTTCCATCTTTTTTGCTGAATCACATGGCATGAATAAGACAACGGCCGATATAACAATGAGGCTGGTGAGCTTCATCATTTTTGGCTAAAAATATGTAAAGAGAATTCAAACGTTTCCTAACAAATTTAAATAAATACGTATTTTGTACAAGATAGTAAAATCGATACTATTTTTCGCCAGTACAACTACCAATACATAGCAAATCCAAGATTAAATCTAATTTAAATACAATGTTTACACAACGGGACCACTACTTGACACTATATTCTTGTTTTAAAGATGCCACATTATTGTTTATTTATGTTACTCTTTTTTATTTTTTAATGAATCGTAAAATTCAATAAACATTTTGTAAAATAAAATAATTATGTCATTAGACTTTATACTTCAAAAAATTTCAGGAACATTCCTTTTTCAAATCTAAATAATATTAAAATCATGTACAGGAGCTGCACGTATATTTTGTTTCAGAAATTTGGAGGAAGCAGGAACATGCTTTGATCGTAAAATTAAGGTTGGGGCACATAACTTTATCAACAATTTTATTTATTCACATACTTAATTTCAAAATAATCCTAGCCTCTTCTACCCTTTAAACCATGTTTTTGCCTTAGTATATCATTAGAAGTTATTTAAAAGAACAATAAAAATTATTAAAAAAGTTTTACTTTTTTTAGAATGTCGATAAATGCAGTGTAATGGTAGTCGTACGCATACGGATTTTATTTAATCTTTTAACTTTTAAGCAATTATTTCTGTTATTTTTTTCTGCCTACAATTTCTTTTAACTTCGGATATGGAAAACTCTAGTTTGTACAAAGAGCTTCATTTAGTTTTTTATAAGGCAGTGAATTTTTAGGTTTTTAAACAGCCAATTTTTATAATATTCTATACTTAGGATTAAAGTAAAATGTTATCTTTTATATTTCTATTATTATAGTAAATCAAAGATTGAAAAAGTAGAAAACCCAAATCAAATTGATGAAAATTCAATTTTTAGAGTGCAAAAAAATGATGAAGTGCTTTCTACAGTTTCCGTAACTTTCGAAAAAGTATTCAAGTTCTGTATAATCTAACGTTGAAGGATAGCTTGATTACGCTAGTTGATTTACAACAAGTTGAGTTAGTATTTTTTTTGCGAAAATTTAGCACTAGTTTTAATAGTAAAAATGAAATTATGTTTAACAAAAATTTTTCTGTTAATTAACTACTTTAATGTGTAAGAAATTATTTCCATTGTCATTTTAGTAGTGAGAATTGATTTTAAACATTTTTTTTTGACACATATTTATAGTAAAGATGGAGAAAATTTAAATAATGTTTTTGATAAGTCCCATTAAAAAAAATTTTTTTTTTTTTAAATAACGGCATCAAAAGTAGATATTTAATTTTATGTGTAGCTTGAATAATAACTTTCAGTTACATATGGTGCAGAACTCTGGTTTTTTTGTATTAAAAAAATACATCACTTAAATGACATTTAAAATGTTGATAAGTATTGTGAGTTGGTAGTTAGAGACATCCGAAAACGAAGCACAGCTAAATTGTTTAAATTTTATTGACTTTTGTACTTTTTAAACGGTTTTTAACCATTGTTTGTTTCGTCCACCATTTTTTCTGACGTCTTAAACATCAACTAAGTGTTTATCTTGAGAGTTTTGTTTACCTAGTTTCATAGAATTTCTTAACGAAGGAAAGCTTGGTTGTGCTTGATGAGTTACTTCAAATAAAATTACAGCTGTTTATGCAAAAGTTTAGCACTTGTTTTATTAATAAAAAAAAACTATGTTAAACCAAAAAATTTTTTTAATTAACTACTTTAATGAGTAAGGAATTGCTTTTATTGTGTTAGCACAACAAAATTTAAGCTTTTCTTTACCAATACTGCATTTTAATAGTAAAAACTTACGTCAAATATTATATTATTTGCACGCACTTCTAAGAAGAGAGTAAAAGTGAAATTTTCATTATTTAGACGGCATACTTGAAATGATAATAAGAAGCAAAGAAACGATAAAGATAAAAAAATTTTTTACTTTCTTATACTACATCAATGATAGCTTTTAGTTTTATGTGGTGCATTTTTCTGCTTAGTTTGTAGGAAAAAAGTACATCACTCAAAAGGAAACAAAAAAAAATTCAATGAGATCGAGACGCATCTATTTCTGCCAGAGAGAGGATTTAAAGATGCACTTACTTGTTAACTTGATTCTCGTGACGCAGACAATGACTTCCGGGAACTCCTTAAATGAAGCTGGGCACGGCTGGGATGGACACCTTTTGGATGCTGAAAGTTGTGACTTCTCGAGTTTTACAGGACACTTTTCACAAACGAATATCTATTCGAGCACTAAACTTCTTTGACAAACTGTATCGGAAACGTAGTACACAGTGATCACTTGGGGTTGAGGTGTTGTCTAGTTGACGCACTGCGAGACAGTGACGTGTTGGGGCTGTGCCTTGAAGGGCTTGGAATTCCCTTTCCCACTACGAAAATTTTCTGGCCATGAAGTGGGAGAAAAGGAACGCCCATTGACATAGTCAACCCCTTCCTAACTTCCCCTCTTTTTATTTTATTTCCTAAAACAAACAAAACAGAAGCCAATCGCCGTAGAACAAGTGGCAAAGAAACTATTACATGACAGAATTTCAAAGCAATGCATCGTAGGCATAAAGATATTTTCTATTGGAGATACACTATATATAACAAGAATCTTTTCGGCAATAAATATTATCATTTTTGAAATATTTATTTATTAAAATTTTTTAGTAACGTAAAAAATTAGTCAGCAACTGTAGCTGTTTATCGAATAATTTTCTAATTCATTTACATCAGTTAATTAGCACTACGTCAATTTGTTCATGTTTTTGATTTTAAAAAAATTTGATGTATCATTAGCGTACCAAATCCAAATATTAGTGCATGTAATTAGAACTTGATGTGTTATAGTATCACACGGTATTAAACTGGATTTTTCTCAAATAAAAAATTTTTTTCTATAAACTGTACATCATAGATTTTTGACGCTGTACAATATTATAGATTTACTAATAAAAGTAGAATTTGAGAATTAATAAAACTTCTAACATAAAATAATTTCCCTGTTTTTGTGTAATTTAGAAATTTGGTTTTCAATTTCTGCTGTAGGTATTAATATGCTCAATAGTTTTTTTATATAAGATATGAATAATAGGTTTATTTTTTTATAATTTTTTTTAATTATAATAACAGTGCTATCATAGAATTTTTGCACAACCAAAACACGTTTTATAGTTCAATAAGTACTGTTTGTACTTGAATGGGTGCTTTGACTTTATGTTACTTATTATAACTTAAGTTTTTTTTTTTATAAAAAAGGCAGGTAATTTTTAATGCAAAAAAAAGGCTAGAAGTCATTAGTCTTCATTGTAATAATATATAATTTTTTGGCTAATATCTGATTTAAGTATGTGGAAAGTATTTTTATACAAAGCAAAAAGGTCTGAAGCAATTTATTTAGATTTTCTGCCTTTTTGCTTATTAATTGTGTATTGTTTGTTCTGTAAAGCTATAATGATTATCGTTAAGGAAAATTCATTTTAAATTGAGGTAGTACTATTGAAGAATAATTTTTTGTTTCTTAAAAGAACAATAAGCATTTTTAACGTCATAATCAGTGGAGACTTGAGACTTTTATACTTTAGATGAAATCAAAATTGTCTACCATTTTTCGTTAATTTAATGATTTGAAAGTTTACGAGGTTGATTTAGAAAAGTTTCTCCTTCTATACAATCTAGTGATAATCGAGGTTATAATAAAGAGAAGGTTTTTATATGTAACCAGGAAACTAATAATTATACACGTATTGATTTACGTTTAAGAGTACACAATATAGTATTTGGTTGTACCTTCAAGTGAGATTTCTTGATGCTAATTTTTTAAAGTTAATACTCTGTAATGACGAACTTTTTACATAAATTTACATCTATCGGTTGTAAGTATACAAATAAGCAAAATTATTTTAAAATAAGTGTTTAATCAAAAGTGACATTAATATTTGATGCATCATTCATATCGCCAATGATATCCTTACTAAAATACGCCGAGTGCGATTTTATATGCTGCAAATTTTTTTTAAGCTCCAACCTCTAAGTAAAATTAAGAAAATGTGCGAAGACATGCTCATCTGTAAATATATGAACAAATGGTATAAATACATACAGGACTGTCCCTCGAATCACCTACTTTCTTCTCTTGGAGTTAAGAACATAGATAACGTTAACGGCCGCTACGCTTTTGCAAACGTTTCTCCTTTTAACGTCCAAAATTTTCAAATTTTCAATATCTCATCTGTACTTTTTAGCATAAAACAAAGCAGTGACACTATATATAGAATTGAGCCGAAGAAGAATAGTTTATTTCCTCAAGTATCGCGTGTCGGTACTGACGCGTTAATGTGGATGACAATTCAATTTTACCACCTTCTACTACGCAGCTCTGCTCATAATATATTTATCATTGTCTGTATATGTCCTGCACCTGCTTTTGTTCCACATTTACTTTTCCTATGATATGTTTTTGAAATCAAGCACTGACCCATTTGTAAGTACATCGTGTTATTGATCGAATGCTTATTTTTGGGTGTTTGTACAAAATTACAAGCCAACCAGTCATTTGCGTGTGTTCTTTTTTATATTTAAAGACAGTGTGGCGATTTGATGTTACTGTGGCCGTTTTTCTAGTAAAAAGAAACTCAAATTGAAGTGTGATATTGACCACAAGCTCAAAATAAGCAATAATATACCTAATCATTTTGTGCAGCATATACTAAAAAGTTAAAGGGAATATTATTTTTTGTTTTTTCTTTAAATTTAAAGTAATTTTTATGCATTTATGACTACTGTAGTTCTATTTTCAACTGCATTACATCCTAATTACTAAACAACAATTTTTTTACAACACTTTTGTTTTTTATGGTAAAAGATTTTTTACTTTTTTTTTTCTTCAGATAAAAACAATAATACTACGAACCAAACATGAATTTTAGGTTTGAAAGGAATAAGATTTAAATAATTTTAAAATAATAATTTACGTGAGTTCAAGTGATTCAAGTGGATCCTCGCTATTCATTATGAAAAATTTCAATTAGGCATCCTACCGATTCTACGATAAGCGATTTTTTACTTTTTTAAGTATCTCTCTAAAACCAAAGAAAATCATCGTATTTTTTCTTTTCTACCTTATGTTCTTTATTATTTCTCGGCGTAGAACGAAAAATATTCCAGAAAATAAATTAACGCAGCTGACAGGGATTTGAAATAATAATACCTTAGTATGAAATAAATAATATATTGAGCCATTTCCAACATCAGGACTACCACCACCACACCGGGTTAATCGACTTTTGGAGCCCATTGTTTTAACTAATCAGAATCCTAGGTAGGGCCACGTATCTTCTTACAGAAATTCCGAGCTACTTTCACTCCTACCCTTTAAACATTGCGGCCAATCTTCTTAAACTCGCGACCATCAAGCGCCTTTTTTCCCCTGCGACCGCAAGTTTGGGATATTTTGTCCTATTCTGTTACTATTTCCATGAGTATTCAAGTTATGTATTGATTTTGTGGTTTTCGTTTGTAAATAAGTTGACGAAGAACAGATATTTTCGAAGATGGTTTATGAAAAAAGAGCAATTTGTAAACAGTTGCAGATATACCCACGCGTTAAAGAATCTGATTTGATGTTGTTTGTGATATTGTAGTACTTACGCTGCGAAAGAAAAGTTTGTATTAAAAATAGTAGACAACTTAATCCGATAATTTTCAACTCAAATTCAAACCCTAGGAGATAAATACAATGTATATCAATACTATCGAGTTTCGATAAATAATACTTGTTAACTCTCAAATTAATATTGCCACCTAATTAAATAGCGACTCGGTCAGTTTGTCTCAAAAAGTTTCTCCTTAATCACTAGCAAAGTACAAACTCAAAGGTAACACTGCAGGGATCCTTCCTAGGCATGAGGTATGAAGTAAGCTCGCCATTTGTCTGGAATCAGGAAACTGCGAGTCATCCAATTTCAAGTAGTACGAGTCCGAGTTTGGTCAGACGTAGGCAGATTTTATTTAAAATTATGTTCTCGGGTATCGTACACTCATCTAAATGTAGTTAAATTAAAAAAATCATTATAAATACAAAAAAAAAAAAAACAAAAAAAACTTAAATAAATTCATTTTCGTTAACGTAACTGTGCTAGTCTTGCAGAAGTCTCAGGAGTTTTAAGTTTTACCCGATGCAGTATCTTTTTTTACTAAAAGACGTTCTAGATTTCTGTAACAGACTTGTATCAGAAGCGATCAGCCAAATTGAGAAAATTAAGACACTATTCGGTGAAATTTATACTTTCCCCATTTAAGAGAATCTCGAAAATTCATGTGATTCTTAAAGTCATTAAAAGGACAATCAACTACTTTATAAAAGTCAAGCCAATGAGTTATCGGACTACCTAACCAGGTATGTAGTGATCAAGGACACAACTACACTCTAATTATTAATTTAGTCTCGTAGCTCTCCGACCCCCTTGACACGAATGGTAGGTAGCACATGAATAATACATTCATCAGCGCGTCAAAAAAGGACTCTCTTAGCACATGATATATTAAAGCCCTTGGCTACTGCGTACCCGCTGATAGTATAGTTCTCCTATATGGGAGAGCAGCTGGTGAGGAATTACCCACTTTTACCCGCAAACGATTTTTACTGGACTAGTATAGTATATATACTGTAGTATACTTACAGGTGGTAGTGATCCCAAAATAATCATATTTTTTCAATTAACATATTTTTTTCTCAATACAATTAGCTTAATACTTATAAATTTAATGGTATTGGGACATCTAATGGGTAGCGATTTTTATTCTAACCTATTACATATTCGATATTGGAGTGGCGTCAATTTTGGCTGCAGCTAAGCAGTCTATTTACATGAATATATGTTATTGCACGTAATACGGTAGAGGCCGCGACACCGATGTCCTCGGCAGTTGTATTATGGACGGGTGATTTTGGTCGCTCAGCAGGTCAAGAGACCGAATGATTTTCCTTTTTACAGTAATTTAAACTTCATAAATTTGTTTATAAGAAATAAGATAACAAGAGTTATTTAATCAATTTAGATGGTCTGTTTATTTACTGATAAATCAATAATACAATTTTTTAGAAGATTTAACATTAAAAAAAAATTAATAAATGAATAAGAGAAAAAAGATGAGAGGTGCAAGCAAAACAAGAAAAAAAGATTGCATACATAGGTGTGTTTATTAGCCTGTGATTTGTGGCGCTGAGATAAAAAAAAGATCATTTTTTATAAACCATATTCAAATATATCTGTTCTTCGTCAACTTATTTACAAACAAAAGTCAGAAAATCAATACATAGTTCGAATACTCATGAAAATAATAACAGAAGAGGACAAAATATCCAAAACTTGAGGTCGGAGGGGAAAAAAGGTGCGTGATGGTCGCGAGTTTAAGAAAATAGGCCATGATATTCGAAGGGTAGAAGTAAAAGTAGCTCGTATTTGCTACAAGTAATTACGTTGCCCTTTGTAGAATTTCGATTGGTTGAAACAATGGGCTTCAACGTTCGACTAACCCGGTGTGGTGGTGGTAGTCATCATGTTGGAAATGTCCCAATATATTATTGATTTCATACCAAAGTATTAATATTTTAAATCCCTGGCACCTAGTTGGTTTATTTTATGGAGTATTTTTTGTTGGACGCAGAGAACTAATAAAGAAAATAAGGTAAAAAAGAAAAATTGTGAAAATTTTCGTTGATCTAAAAAAGACTCTAAAAACGTGAAAAATTCATTCATTCTAAAGTCAATAGAATTCTTTGTTAAAGTTTTTTATAATAAATAATAAGGATCCACTTGAATCACTTGCACTTGCACAACTCATAGTTTTAAAATTATTTAAATCTTATATCTTCTAGACCTACAAATTCTTCCTTAAGAAAAAAAGTAAAAAAATCTTGTACGATGGAAAACAAAAATGGTTGTTTAGTAATTTAGATGTAGTTCAGTAAAAAATATAATTACAGCAGTGATACATGCATAAAAATAAATTCAAATTTCAAAAGAGTTAAAAATAATATTTCCTTCAACTTTATTTAGTACACGCTGCACAAAATTTATTAGTGTTTTATTGCTTATATTTAGATAGCTGTCAATATCTTTCTTTGATATTTTTGGTTTTTTCTTGCCAGAGAAGTAGCCACGTGTTCACAAAACTACCACATAGGCTCGAAACATAAAAAATCCTCCGCACCAACAAATAAATGGCTTGTAATTTTATACAAACACCCAAAAAAGAGTATTCGTTCAATAACACGATTTACGTAAAAAAGGGTCAGCGCTTGATTTCAAAAACAGATGGTAGGAAAAATAAACGTAAAACAAAAACACGGGCAGGGCATGAAGGAACAATTGTAAATAAATTATAAGTAGAGCTGCGTAGTACAGTAGTAAAATTCAATTGTCTTGCACATTGCACGCATTGGTACTGTCACGCTTTTTGGGCTCAACTCCATATAGTCTCGCTTCTTTGATTTATGACGGATAGTGCTACTTATGGTAAATTTTAGACGTCAGAAGGAGAAAGCTCAGAAAAACTTTTCTAAAAGTGTGGGCTGTTTTAAGTATATATGCCAAGAGGATGGGTGCGTTAGGATGGTAACGTTGTATCAAGTACTTTGTTTACGGAAGAATTTAAAATGGAACTTTTTTTAATATACAGATTGGAGCTTAGAAAAAGTTTCGAAATGTTAAAGTTATTGCAGATAGGTAATATCGAATCGATGTATATATTACATGCGATTTTTAGACAACAACTTTAGCTACCAAATACGTGAAATCGCACGTGTATTTCAGTAGACCGTATTATGGAGAAACGGAGAATATCACGTCAATTGTTAATGTAAGTTGAACTTAACCCTTATTTTAAAACTAATCTGTTTGTATCTTTCAGCCACACAACAAAAAAAAAGGTTTAAGGGCAGTTGGAGTCAGATTGAGAAATTAAAGGAAAACTATTGACCTAAATAATCCAGTATAAATTTGAGTGTTTCATTCCAAAAAAAATGTTTTTATGGTAAATCATAAATGGTTTTTATAATTACTGCAAAAAAATACCATTTTTTAACCATAACCATAAAAAACTGTAATTGTCCTTCAGACTCAGCGCACTTTCCTTCTTACAATAAGGACGGCCTTTTCAGTTGTAAGTAGGCTGGAATTTCTGACTCGACAACAGAAAAAACGGGTCAGTTTAGCAGTTCAGAATAACTGTAGTTTTTAAAAAAGATTATTAAAAGAACTCTCATATTTTAATTTAAAAAATTTTTTTAATTTGTAATATTTATTTTAGTTTATTTATGACAAGGATACTTTAATTTTATTTAAATATTTGATGGTAATAATGCTCATTTAAATTTTAGGAGAAATAGTTTTATAGACATGTTGATTAATGCTAAACGAACTTATGATGATAAAATTATGTCAAAATGTATATTAATAAGTAAAAACTTAAAAGTTGACTTTGTTTCACAATGTTTTATTATTCGCAGACAGCTGTTTCGGCAGTCACGCCATTGTCAGATGCTCGACATACACTGAATTGTCTATGTACATCAGTTCGCTAAAGTCAAGTACAAGTATTACAAATGTAGTTGTCGCTCAACGGTATGATATGTATGCGCCTGTGTATGAGTACCTTATGAGATACTATGTATTACATTTTCTATTATTGGAGATAGAGTAAAATTAATTTGATCGTTCGTTATGGATTTAGTATGTTTTTTTGCTAATTCTATTTCTATTGTCTCAAACAGATTCAATTTAAAACTTTTAGGTAAACTGTGTAGTAACTTTATATTATTTTCATCTAGGAAATGCGCAATAGAATTACAATGTTCACTAAAACCCGTCGTATTGCGATCATTATAAATAGACTTTTTGTGCTCCTATATACGTTCGGAAAGGGCACGTCCTGTCTGTCCAATATATATGCTTATTAACTTATTAATATACATTTTGATTCGAAATGTTTCACCAACGCAAAAGCAAAAAATCAATTAATAATCTTTTAAATGCTAGCAAAGCATATCTCGCAATCTTTTATAGAAAGTGTCTAGTAAAGTTTTACAAGTGTAACAACCATCTTTATTTTAATAAAAGATGTTTACAACTACATTTGGTACCCCCACATATATAAAGATAATTTGCCGACATAAATCAACAGAATCAACCGCAGTGATTGACAAAGCATACACTTTTTGGCTAAATGTGGAATTAAAAAAGTGGTACAGAATCAGGAGCAATTTGTCACACCACTTAAAGTTAATACACAGCGAACTACTTAGACGCTGCCATAACGTAGAATTTGATATTTTAGACGAAGAGACGAGAAATAATGTTCGAGAAATTTAACACACACACCGCCAAACACATACTAAGAAACTTGATGGGCTCATACAGAAGGAGAACAGCAAAATACAACAGAGAGCAAATAATTCACCACTTGCCACACATACGAAGGTTAATAAACAACAACAGACTACGTCATCGGCCACCGTGGAATCCAGTACAAAGTTTGATTTTTCTTTTTCTTTTTATCCGAGAGTCAAGAACTTATCCGAAGTTACGTTCACACAAAATGAAAAAAACATTTTGAATAAAGGTTTAAAGTACTGTCCTAACATTAAAAACTTCAAAGATTTCATCGAACTTTCTGTATACGCAGAAATAGCATCAAAAGGTATAGATAAAAACGAACTACAACTTTTTAGATACAAATGCGTTGATGTAATAAATAAAAACAAAAAACAATTTTCAACTAACAATAGCTCAGAATTCAAAAGTATTATTTCTTTAAAGAAAAAACTTAAAAATAATGATTTAATTTTATGTAAAGCTGACAAAGGAAACACTGTTACCATTTTGAATGAGTATGACTATATTGAAAAGACAGAACTTTTAATAAATAACAATAATTTTAAAATTTTGAATTCTGATCCTACAGCAATTTTTTAAAGGGAGACTAAGTCAGTTTTTAAAAATTTGTACAAACATACTCTATGATTGTAATTTGCACATGTTAACTGTTATGAATTCTTCGGTGCCGGTACTATACAGCTTACCTAAAATACACAAGGAGGGCATACCAATGAGACCAATAGTATCTTATACTAATGCACCAACCTACTTACTCGCAAAAGAACTTAATAAAATACTCCCTTCCTTACTCAACTTTAAGCCAAAACATAGCATTAAAAATACAAGTCAACTAATAGATAAACTTAGAGATCTCAAAATTCCATGTTATGCACGATTGCTTTCATTCGATGTTGTTAATCTATTTCCCTCCATCCCTACAGACCATCTAAAGAATATTATTAAATATCTGGTTGACAATAGCCCTTCCTGGTGTTGATTCAAAACAAGAAATTTTAAAATTAATATCCATTTGTTTAGAACAAAGCTACTTCAAGTTCAGTAATAAATATTATTTACAACTTAACGGTCTTCCAATGGGCTCTCCCCTCACCCCCCTTTTCAGTGAGATATTCATGTCATACGTAGAGGACCTTATATTCGATTCGACCTCCCTCCTCACCAGTAATGTTTTACACTGGTCGAGGTATGTCGATGATGTGTTTTGCATCTGGAAGGGTACAGAGAGGACAATGACCAGTTTTCTCAGCTACATAAATGATTTAGTACCGGGTATAAAATTTACAGCAGAAGCTGAACATGACAATAGTTTAAATTTTCTGGATCTAAAAATAACACGAAAAGACGGTGAGTTGTTGTATGAAATTTATAGAAAACCAACTTTCACAGATACGTTAGTACCGTACGATTCAAAGCAGTCCATCAATATAAAAATGAGTGCATTTTACTCTTTTGTATATAGATTATTAACAGTACCGTTAACAAAATCTTATTACGAAAAGGAAATCAATCCATTAAAATGTTTAGCAATTAATAATGGTTACAATAAAAACCTCATAGATAATCTAATTTTTAAAATAAAAAATAGACTTATTTCAAAATATTTTTACGCAGTCGCAAAACAAACCGAAAAATTTAATATGTTGAATTATGTTCCCATAGTATCCGATAAAATAAGTAATTTTTAAAAAAAACAAAATGTAAATACAATTATGGTCAATAAACGTAACTTGACATCCATTTTATGTAATAATAAGGAAAAAGTTGGTATTTTACAGAAATGTGGAGTTTATCAGATTAATTGTTCCGAATGCGATGCCATATATATTGGACAGACAGGACGTGCCCTTTCCAAACGTATAAAGGAGCACAAAAAGTCTCTTTATGAAGATCGCAATACGACGGGTTTTAGTGAACACTGTAATTCTAATGCGCATTTCCTAGATGAAAATAATATAAAGTTACTACACAGTTTACCTAAAAGTTTTAAATTGAATCTGTTTGAGACAATAGAAATAGAATTAGCAAAAAAACACAATAAATCCATAACGAACGATCAAATTAATTTTACTCTATCTCCAATAATAGAAAATGTAATACATCGTATCTCATAAGGCACTCAAACACAGACGCATACATATCATACCTTTGAGCGACAACTACATTTGTAATACTTGTACTTGACCTTAGCGAACTGATGTACATAGACCATTCAGTGTATGTCGAGCATCTGACAATGGCGCAACTGCCAAAACAGCTGTCTGCGAATAATAAAACATTGTGAAACAAAGCCAACTTTTAAGTTTTTACTTATTAATATACATTTCAATTCGAAATGTTTCACCAACGCCCAAGCGAGAAATCAATTAATAATAAAATTATGTCTATTTATACTTTATTTATCTATTATTATCTATACTGTTATTAACTTTACTTTATTCATCTTTATCATCTATACTTTATTTATGAATTTACAACATAAGGATAGGTTTGATAATTCAAGATATATTTCGTATATATTTTCATAGTGGATTTGTGAAAAATAATTGCGTACGCAATGGTTACTACACGAATGCGTGTAAAGAATATTTATACATACAGATGATTATACATTAAAACCTTTTGATTGTTCCTCAACATTTTCAGCAAGACTTGCAGTACCAGTCTTTATTGCCTCTGAAAGGCTTTGAACACAAAATAAGATGTACATGTTATACGTCGAAGTTTTGTCAATGACTTTTGACGATGAAGCATTTGATTTTAAAGATATACTTTTCCCTGCTTCTGAGCACGTTGTTTGAGATATAGTTAACAAAGATCGAGGTTTCTTGGGTATGAATGTCATAGAGCTCAGATGTTTCAATGCTTCTTCGTACGTATCTAAAATATATATATACATTTTGAAAATTTTATAAGTAAGACAAAGTAGGCGGTGGAATTGCACTACTGCTTACAAAGTTGGATATGACTTGAATATTATCGTCTGTCCATGGAAGAGGCATATAAAATGTTGTATCTTTGGCCTGTTACGTTATCAACACCAATAAAAGTGACATGTACAATGAAAGGCTCAGAAATTTCTTTTGCGCTGCTATCAATTTTTACTATGTAAAATTTACTGTTCATCTGTAATGAAACTCATCATGTACAAAAGGTCATCATAGTAATAAGAAAAAAAATTTAGTTTTTTACCTCTACAGAGTACAAATTTGATACTGATAAAGATTAAAAGTAGTCGGTGAAACAAACTGCAGTGTTTACTTTATTATAACCTCTAAGAATTTCGAATTACGTATATACATCGACACTAACACAATAATTGTTTAGGTTAACAGTTGTCTCACGTAGTTACTAACACCTTTCACTGTTTATGCAAATAATAACAATTAATTCACTTAGTTTGCCAATTGCTTCCGTATGCACGTGTAATGATGCACACACAGTAAGCACTGTCAATGTTATAATCATACGCTTTCGTCATTGTAAAATACACTTTCCTATGTACAGCCTATATATATTTTTAACATTAATGTAGCAGTGGAACGATGAACAATGTACTATCATCTTCCAAAAGCTCAAAAATTTTAAATAAAATTAGTTTCGATTGTATATTATTCGTGTTGAAATTTTCCACTTTCTTTTCACAATCTTTTTTGACTTTCTACATATTTATAAGTGTTTAATCGCTCGGGTACGTAAAGTCAGGTCCAAGAATAAGTGACTGCTCTCCAGTTACTTTAAAATCGCCAAGAGCACTGGTTGGATTCATACCCATTCGTTTAATTTTTATCACTTTACAGAGTCTTTTGTCAACACAACATTGTTTGGTTCTTGAATCGAAATGTCACATCCCATGTAATTAACTTTTTTCAAATAAATTTGTTTATGGTTTTTACTGGATTTTGTAATTGGATTGTATTTCTTTTTTTTTTTTTATTGTTTATTAAGCGTTTCTCTTCAATTTTTTTGCATAGCTGAACGAGAGACTTGTATCCACTGGCAATCTGCTCTTCTGTTACTCCTAGAGTGCTTTCAAAATCAAAAGCTCAAAATTCATTTAACAAACACTTCATATTTTTGACATCATCAGCAATATGATGCAAGTTATGGACATTATATAGTATTAAAATATATTTATCAAAAAACTTTGCAATAAACTTTATTCTCGTTGAATAAGCCCCCCTTTTTTTGGTTTGGAAAATATTTATTTCGTATTGTAAAAAAAAAAATTGTTTCATTGAAAAAAAATGTATGACATTTTTATATCAATAAAAATGAAAAAAATACAATTGGTCGGAAATGAGTTAAAAAAATTTTATTTTAAGGAAAGTGCACTTTTTGCAAGATGAATAGCATAAAAGTTAAGCAAAAAATATACGTATAACGCATGTGATACGGTGTATGAGGTAAATTGTACTACCTTTTGTGTCTGTATTATTTTTAAAAATACAGTGTAACATTTGTTTTCAACATCATATACGTTTAGTATTAGAAAATAAAAATGTTAGCTACTAAAAACCCGTAAGTGTAAAATGCCTAAAAAAAAAATAGTTAACTGTTTCCTATTTTTTTTGTTATCTTCAAATCTTTTCGATATTCAATACATACAGTAACTTGGTCTATGTTCTACGAAAAATCAAGCTTTTTTTTTTTATAACAACTTGCCACACAATTTTTATTAGCATAAATAACTAATGCATAAAATGTTTTTCACTTATTCTTGGAACAATTTTTTTGTCTCTGCATTAGGTAACAAGATACAATAGAAAAAAGTGCAGAACAAATTTTAAATAAATAAGAGGTTTATTTTAAAATAAACAATAAAAAAAAATAAAAGAATCGTCAATCAACCAACCACAAAATAAAAATTTATATAGACATAAATAAAATATTGGATTCGTTTGAGAACCACCCTGAGGTACTAGGCACATGAAGCACTGATTTTACTTTCTCGATTCCTTGAGCCAAGTTTTAGAACCACAGGATTCGCCTATCCTACAGCTACAGCTAAAAACGAACTTCAGAAATGTTCAATCGTAATTATTAAGTGGGCGCTTGGCCTTCAATATTTTATACAATAAAAAGTACATGTATTTGCTTGACGCTGAGTTTATACTGGGGAGCTTTAGGTAAAGTTACCAAAAAATATCTAAGTGCAAAATATAAAAAAATTTTACGCGATGGTTGGTCAAAAATCGCCAATTTGGCTGTTAGTTATCAGATCTGGTCATCCTGGCTACGCCACGGCTTAAAAGGGTTTGGGATTCCTTTTCCCACTATACCAAAACTTTCTGGCCGTTAAGTGAGAGAAAAGTCACACCCATCGACATACAGTCAACCCCTTCCCAACTTCTCCTTGTTTTATTTGTATTTCTCAAAACAAACAAAACAGAAGCCAATCGTCGTAGGACAAGTGGCAAAGAAACCAATACATGACAGAATTTCAAAGTAATGCACCATATAGGCTTCAAGCTACTTTCAATTGGAGATACACTGTATGTAACAAGTAACATTTCTTTAATGAATATTATCATTTTTCGAAATATTTAACTGTTAAAGTTTTTTAGTAACGTAAAAAATTAGTCAGCAACTGTAGCTGTTTATTAAATAATTTTCTCATTCATTTACATCAGTTAATTAGCTGTACGTCAATTTGTTCATGTTTCTCATTTAAAAAAAATCGATGTATCATTAGCGTACCAAATCCAAATATGTGTGCATGTAATTAGAACTTGATGTTTTGTACCAGTATACGGTATTCAATTGGATTCTTCTTAAATAAAAATTTTTTTTCTATAAACTATACATCATAGATTTTTGGCGCTTTATAATATGATAGATTTACTAGTAGAAGTAGAATTTAAGAATGGATCAAACTTCTAACATGAAATGATTTCCCTGTTTTTTATGCAATTTAGACATTCGGTGTTCAATAACTGCTGTGGATATTAATATGCTCAATAGTTTTATTATATAAGATATAAATCATGAATGTGTTTCCTTGTAATTTTTTTTAAATTTTAATAGCAGTGCTATCATAAAATTTTTGCACCACTAAAAAATGTTCTATAATTTAATAAGTACTGTCTGTACTTAAATGGGTGCTTGAACTTTATGTTACTTATTATAACTAAAGTTTTTTTTTTTATAAAAAAAGCAGGTAATTGGTAATGCCAGAAAAAAGGCTGAAAGTCATTGGCCTTCGTTGTTGTATAATTTGCTTCATTATCAGTGGGACATCTGCTGAATAATAATATATAATTTTTTGGCTTATATCTGATTTAAATATGTGAAAAGTATTTTCATACAAAGCAAAAAGGTCAAAAGCAATTTATTAAGATCTTCTGCCTTTCTTTCTATGAATACATAATAATGTATTATTTTTATGTAAAGCTATAAGACTTAAAATAACTACCATCAAGGTAAATGTATCTTAAAATAAGGTTGTACAATCAAAGGAGTATTTTTTATTTTTTAGAAGGCCGGTATTCATGAAATGTCATAAGTTGTAGAAACTTGAGACTTTTACACTTTGAAAACAGTTCTCAAAAATGGTTGTAAAATTTATACATATACATATAATTGAGGGTTAAAACAAGAGTTGCACACGCTTTACCTATACCGTATGCGATTTCACTTGTCGGTTAGCTAAAATTGTTGTCTGCAAAGCGCATATATATGTCAATTTGAACATTAATGATCCTTTTTACATTAACTTCTACATAGAAAAATTTTTTAAAGCTCCGACCTTTAAGTACAAGTAAAATTAAGAAAATGTGCCAACACATCCTCATCTGTAGATACATTAACGAATGGTATAAATACATACAGGACCGTCCCTCGAAGCACCTACTTTCTTCTCTTGCGGTTAAAAACATAAATAATTAGAACGCACGCTACGCTTTTGGAAACGTTTCCTTTTTTAACGTTCAAAGTTTTAACCACTTTTCAATATCTTATCTGTACTTTCCAGCATAAAACCAAAAAGCGACCCTATATATATAGAATTGAGCAGAGGAAGAGAAGCTTATTCTCTTAAATATCGCGTGTCAGTACTGACGCGTTAATGTCGATGACAATTTAATTTTACCACCTTCTTCTACGCAGCTCTGCTCATAATACATTTACAATTCTTTGTGTAGGTCCTGCACCTGCTTTTGTTCGACATTTATTTTTCCTATGATCTGATTACTGGATCAATCGCTGACCCATTTGTAAGTACATCATGGTATTGATCGAACGCTTTTTTTGGGTGTTTGAATAAAATCACAAATCAGCTATT
The DNA here is from genome assembly GCF_036245765.1 of Copidosoma floridanum. Taxonomy (NCBI): domain Eukaryota; kingdom Metazoa; phylum Arthropoda; class Insecta; order Hymenoptera; family Encyrtidae; genus Copidosoma; species Copidosoma floridanum. Next base: position 579,308 of record NW_028321913.1, on the reverse strand, counting down.
CGTTGGTGTGTGTACTTTTTTTATACTTGATGTCAATGTAGTGTTAAGGAAAAACCAAAAAAAATTAAAGTATGATGTTGACCACAGGCTTAAAGTTAGGATTTCGTTTAAAGAAGAAGTATATTTAATCCGTTTTCAAGTGAAATAATTAATATTACATGCTAATTACATCGACATTTTATACATCGATTTGTTTTATTGGATTTTACCTTTTTTTTAAACTGATGTGCAAACACATAATAAAGCATAATCGTTTTTTACTTTATAGCAAATTCGTTGTGCTTGATAGAAGCGTCGATTTGAGGAGAAAAAAAAATGATTTAGCATTGAAGGTCAAAACAGTTTCTCTTCATAATAAAACGATCAAAACTGTAACCGTGAGAATTTATTCGTGTAAGATCTGACAGCAAGTTGACTTAATCTTTAAAGATTGTGGACCATATTGTGATAGGAAGTAATTTCCGACGAAGTAACAATTGATCTCATTCTTACTGACTTCTATAATCAATATAATCCTAGTTTGTTGGTACTATTCATAACCGCTTTTAAATAATAAAAATAGACAAATTTTATTCATTAAAATTATTTTTATTTTATTTCATTTGTCAACTATGTCACTAATGTAAATTTTTTTCTACCGATATAACTCTTAATGGCAAGACGACATCGCATACTCACTGTGTATCTTTACTATTTGTCAAGTTCTTCAACTTTTGTGACATTGGCGGCAAGTATTGTTTATTTGCCTCATCTGTACCCCAACTCTTATTGCAATACCTGTGCGCTTTTTTCGGCCTAAATTTTCAAAGGTGGGGGAATAGACGAGAGAAGCTAGTAAAATAGAGAAGAAAAGCGAAGTTAGTCGAGTCTTACTAATCTTTGGTAAGTCGGGTATATTATCTAGAGCCGTTAGAGACACGCCCTACTTGTCTCAAGAGGTTACAATAAAGTTACTTTAACCGCAATTCGTGCCTTTATTTTTTTGTCAATCGAAAAAGCCACGTCACAATAGTATTTTTATCAAAATGTCTGACGAAACACTGGAATCATATGACGACGACCCGGGTCTAAATATACCATCAGATATTGAAAATCCCAATTCAACAATGTTAGCGGGTCACGAGATTACATCTCCCAGCAACACTTCCCAAGAGACGAGGCAGTTGGAGATTGAGCCGATATCTAAGGATGATCCTCGTATCTCAGCCGCCGATAATGATGAGGTGAGGAAACGATCAATTAAAGACGAATATCTCGATTTCTTAACATTACTCGAAAATTCAATAAAGTGGCGTATTTGCAGGGCACCCATCTACAGGGAATAGATTCTACTACATTTGTTCCGAATACGCTTAACGTCAACGTAAGTACAGAAATTCTTTGTCTAAGTCATTGTCTGGTTTTACTTTTTAAGTATTAAATTTTACTCGTGTTAAATGCTTGACTAAAATTAAAAAAGTATGTGCTGACTAGTCTTATGCTATACTTCGTCAAGAAATTTTATGAGCCAATAGGTATAAATGAAATATTAAACCCGTTGGATGTTTCATAATACTATTTTATTTACACGCATGAAAATTATTTTATGATAATAAAATATGTTGGTGAGAAAAGTATGTTTAATTTTCAGGTCAGTGGTAAATTCGTTTTAGTTACGGGCATAAAGATAGTTAAAGAAGGTGAGGACGAAAACGCTTCCCGAGAAATCACCTTAATATGTAAGATTCCAGATAAGAATGATTCGGATAAGGCTGAGGCGTGGCTTGACTCGGACAATGTCTTGTATTTATATGCTCCAGCTATTCATAAATAGACTGTGATCAACCTTATAAATGTCGATTTATGGTTACAGTAACTAAAAGATAATATAAAAAAGAGATGTAATGAATAATGTCATTATACTGTCTAATTTATTTTATTCACAAATAGTCAACTAAAATAACTTTGAGATCTCATAGTTTTTATCATATTAATACAGAAAATAAAATTAAAATTCGAACACTTCATAAAATAAGTTGAGTATTACATTTATACAGTTGTCGATTTTCTTTATAATAATATCAAGTGCTATTTTTTTTATCCTACACTCAATCGAGATACTTATAGTTGGAAAGTCTACTAAAAAAATTTTTGTAATCTAGTAGGTACCGTAGGATAATTTATAACAAAATTTTCTCTTGATTTTGTTGTTACAAATGGTTTCACAGATTTTAAGTTATTTGACAAGGCTAAAATGTTATGCCAAACAACAGTTTTAGAAAAAATATTTATATGCAAGATTTAAATGCCTATAAAAAATATTATTAAAGAAAATTAGAATAGTAACTATTGAAGAATTATTTTAGTTTTTTTTCAGCCACCTCTTTTTTCCTCATAATTGACAGTGACAAAAACTGTCCAGTTTGTTACTTATTTTTCTGCACTATAACTCCTTTAAACAAACTTTAAACATCCGCCAAACAATAAAAAGTATTTTGTTAAGGTTGAAGTAAGCTAAGATCATTGATGTTATAAGTTAATTTTTCTAAGAATTAAAAATTTTTATTTTTAATACGAAGTACCTGACAAAAAAATACTTTTTTAAATATATTATTTAAAATACGATCCAATTTAGTGAAACAGAGATATTATACTACACAATGAAAAATTTAAAATAAAATTTAGAAAAACAAAAGCATAATTAAAAAATACAAAGATGACGGTTTTTCTTTTAACACAACAATTTTTTAATGCAATAAATAGTATATTAACATGTATACAGTGTACAACTAAGAATTTCTTGACCAATACATTTTTAATGAGCAAACATTTTATATGACGGCTAAACACTACTCACAAGGGAGTTAAAATTTTAATCTTATTAGCATGTGCTTGTAACAATTGAACATTATTTTCTGTAATTTTTCCATCGAATTCTAATTGAACTTTCTGTCTTCGTATTTAAAAAAAAATAAATTATTTACCTTCCTACTTTTTCACCATGTTCTTTGGTAAATAACTAAAGTAAAAAAAAAGAATATAGAGGATAAATAAAAAAAATTCAAACTAATGAACTCTTATAATATTTATTTTAACACTTTTATGAAAATTACAAATTCATTTACTGCATAACACTAAAAGTATTATAAACACTTACTTTTATTTAACATTTAACTCATAATTAACATTTAATGAAAAAATATAGGACTTTGCGAATTTTTAACTGCAGATCTTGTATTGTAGAATAAAAAATATACGAACAATAATTATTTTTCAAAATAATTGAATCTTTACATTTTTTATTTAACCTTCATAAGTCAAGTAATTATGTGAATTATGAATAATTTTGAAATGTTCCTATAAGCACTTATAGGCACTTCACAGAGGGTCAGGGCACAGTGTGTCAGATGCAGGAGCTTCTTTTGATTGGCTCTTCTGTTTGCTGTACTCAGGACCAACACACACACAATCCTAATCAGCCAATCACTGGCTCGGAATCTCACGTCTGTGAGCTTCATAAGTTTGAGTGACACATCGATATGTATATGTTGTGTGAGTAATATACATATATACACAGTTTCTAAAGAAAGTCTTGAACATAGTGGCTCATCTGACACACTGTGCCTTGACCCTCCGGAAGGTGCCTTGCAGAAGCCACCTGGCACATTTTTGCCATCTGACGGTGGAATCACCCTCAATGTCTGATCAGTTTGAATCCAAATGACATAATAATCATTAAATATAGCTATTCTATTTGAAGTTTTAGATTACAGCCCTGCATTTTAAGATGATGTTTCTTTTTTTTTTTTTTAAATTCGTCAAGAACCAAGCACTCCTTTGATTACTACAAATAAATCACTTGATATTTTAGGAGGCCCAACTTCCAGTTCTCCGTACAATAAAATCAGAAACATTTCCGGTCAAATATATAGGTTCGTGTGGAGAGCTTCATAAGTTTGAGTGACACATTGATATGTATATGTTGTGTAAGTAGTATACATATATATACAGTTTTTAAAGAAAGTCTTGAACATAGTGGCTCATCTGTAATTGTAAACTGTAAATCAATAAATACTATTAAATTCTACTGGTATCGCTTAAAAAACAAGGACAATGAAATCAATTACGATTAAAATTATCAATTAAAAATTCAGTGAGTCTAGCTCCAATATATTTTAAATTTATTGACCTAGAATTATTGCAAAATGTCGTGGAGAAATATGTATGTAGTTGGTACAGGTCAGTAGAAAATCTATATTTAGGAGTAATTTTCTTACCATGAGCGTTAAATCTATGGCATAATTAAGCAGAAAAACGAGTTTTGCAAGTTAATAACTAATATACATAAATCTCGGCTTCTGAGGGAGATATCTTTTCTTTGCGCACATGATACAAAAACTACTCTTTTCTACTCATGATTACTTTTTCAATTTTATTCGTGTATGGTAAACTAACAGCTTATGAGGTAACTCTTATTAAAAGTATATCATTTAAAAATTTATTTTTGTTGTTTACTGTACCACTACAATCTTCTTATGGGGTATAAGGCCACAAAGGGCGTGGCTGTGGCTCTCTGTACTGAGAATAAATTGAAAAAGGCTTTCCATCATTATACAAACGGTTGTTTTTCTTCGGTTTTTTAAGTTTCTTGATTCTTCTACATGATTTTTTTACAAAATACTTTACGATCTGTCTGTGACATTTCTCATACAAAAATATGATTAGACTTAGGGAAAATCCACTTAATAAAAACACAAACAGTGGAGTGACTTCAGAAAGACCTAATGATGTAAATGAAACTTCTTTTTTAATACCGAATTTGGCCCGATTTTCGTTTTTTTTTCGAGAAATGATTCCATTCTCTCTATACTTTTGAATGCTGAAAAAAATTTGTATTGTTAAAATTGTCTATCATAAATTTTTATATGAAAATACTTACTGATGATTTAAAAATTGAAGAAGTGGATCTCCTTTGTTCAAAACTATACCTTTTTTTCTAAAGTTACCTAGTGGAATAGCTAAGATTTCGCAAGGTTTTTTGAAAGTTACTTGACTCCATGAATAACCAATGTTATAGAGAACTACCCTTTCCTTGCATACCTACAATTAAAAAAAGTTTCTAAGATTAACACGCTAAAAAGTATTCTATTTTAATTTATTAAATTTGTACATCTTTCAAAAATTTTCTAGAATTGCTCTAGTTTAAAGTGTACTAGTATAGAACCGTATTTATTGCACACAACGCACGGACACACAAACATAGATCTATACGAATAATTTGTATAACCGTCTCCAAAAATAAAAAATTACATTATAACGTTTAATAATATCTTTGTATTACTATTTTTTTAATGAAATGTTAAAGATAATTCTTAATGACATTTACACAAATTCTTTGGGTGCCAAAACTTTTGTCTACGGTAGAATATAAAAAAAAAAAATATCTTTTGACAAATAGTCTTACCACCATTACAAATAAAAGTGTTAAAAATAATTTTTAAATGCTATTGAGAAAGGTGATGCATTGTTAAGTATCTTTAAAAATTATCAACGTAAGTTAAATATTTTACATTACCTGCTGTATAGCCTCTTGGAGGGTTGTAGGTAGACTATTCTCATCTTTCAAAAACTGTCTCAGTTCGTCATTTATATTGTCCTTTGAGCTCTAATAAAATATCATTGGATAAAGTTTTTAAGTACAATGTAGTTGATATATTCAATTAAAACTTTACAAAATTACCGAGAAAAACGTTAATGAGTCAGTGTTTTTTACAATAATCAACTGATATGTTTTGTCCGCTAGAAATCCACGCGCATTTCTAAATGGAATGTGTGGTATTGAAACTGTAGCAAAACTTGTGAAACAGCCTGCGTACATTGAAATAATAATGAACGCTGTCAGATATAGCGATAGTCTTGCCATCTTGGATGATACGAAATTGAATTGTTCATCTGTAAATTAAAAAAAATGTATGTATAGACAGGCAATTTCATTGTATAAGTGTACCTAAATTTTTAGGGTTCTTAAATTATATTCAAGAGTATATGATGATTAACAAGATCAAAGACGTACATTTTGCAAACTTGAATAATCATCTGTGATTTTTTTATTTTTTAAAATAAAGATTCCAGAAATTGTGGAAAATTGTTTTACCAAGTTAGTGGAAAAAACACCTCCTTCTGCCATTTAAGGAAGTTTGTGAGAGAAGTTCAAAATGGAGAAACGTGCCAAAAAATGTATGTTATATTTGAGCATTTTAGGAGTGCACATACATTTTTCTAGATTTTTTATGAGCGGAAATTTTCGAGAAAATAAATTATGAAAAATTGACAGTTTAACACGGTCTCTTATGAGAGAGCAAGGTTAGGTTTGCCTTTTAATTAAAATTAAGGTATATTCTAAATGTGTTGGATTGAAAAAAAAGTTTTTATAGATAACTTGGTACGAAAGGAAGATGCTCGACAAAAAAAATCAAACCTTGCCAGGCATTTTTAAAAAATATAAGCAGTTACAGTCGTACAGTTTAAAAATTGTAGAGGACAAGAGCAGCTGCGGCAAAGGGGGCCCAGATGCGCGAGCGGGGAGGGGCCTCCCCGTTCCTCGCCTCTCTAAATGATCCTCCCAAACCTCCTTAAAAAGCTTTTTTTTTAAATTTCTTATTTTTTCTAAATTTCTTTGCACACTTCTTGTTTAAAAAAAGTATTTGTCTTCACGTTATGGATCACCTGCAGGTGGTTAGTATTTTATAGCTATAGAGTTATTAAAATAGAATTGAGATTTATGAGGGGATTCGAGTCCACGGAATTTTTTAAATATTGTGTATTTTTACCTCCTAAAGATGATAAACCATGAAATTCGTCATTATTTTTCTGTCATTAATTGTTATTAGCAAACTACATAAGCAACCGAGAAAATTTTTCAATTTTGGTAAGCATTAAGTTTATTCCGATTCTTGGACATATTTTGAACAAAAATTAATGGAGATGTATGAACTGAAACCTCACAGATTTTCAGTAAAAAAGCTGACCACTTGTTATTTGACCATTGCTGAATTATTTTTAACTCAGCTGGGCTCAAATTTTTCCTTAAAACGTGTACAAGATCACCCACATACTGAAATTAAAATTTGTTTTATATTGAAAATACATGATTTTGAAGTGGCTTCTTTTTATTCTCTGACAAAATTATAAGGCACTGCCATAATTTTGTTGCGCCTAAAAACTAATTTAGGATATATTATTATGAAGAAAGAAAGCATCATGACATGTAGGATATCGCTATAATAAAAAGTATTAAAAAATAAATGATAATATAATGGTAATCTAAAAATTCATAATAAAATCGAATGGGTTCATGGTAAGCATTTCATCAATTACCTCATATTCGTGTATATTTACGCATGGGTATAATATTTTTTAAAAGTATGCATAAAAATTTTCATTTTTTAAGAGTGATGATCTAGTTCTATTATTTAATTAAAACAACCCAATCTTTGTTAAATGTAATTTTACCTACTAATTGTACTTTATAATGTCAATCTTGTACAATATGGTATAAATAACATAAATTTAACATCTTTGCTGCATTATTGAATAAACCATCTTAAACAGTTTACCTGTAAATTCCTGATGGACGAACATACGCCACACGTTTAAAAAACTGTCCGACAGTTTAAAAATAAATCCTCTTCTATCATTATGTAATACTAAAATTACGCTAAATAGAATTGATGAAATAGCTATAAGTATAATCAAGAAAATCCAAATGCGTTTGCTGAAAACCTATTCAATAAAACAGAAAGAACGTAATAAAGAAATCAAGCCATGAATATTTTACAATTCAAATATTTCACCTCGAAATAAGCACTCCATGGAACCTCCATGGTACCCGGTAATTTATAGTATAATGTATCTTGAAAATCCATAATTTCAATCGTTACGTCATAATTATCCAAATTTTTGTTCGATAAAAACTTGCCGGGAAGAATAATACTTTCACTTAATAATTTTGTGGAATTAATAACTGTACTGTTGACACTTGTATTTGATTTACTATTGATATGGGAGCCATTTTTATACTTATATGCTAATCCTGTGTTAGATGCGAAATCTTCCACTATTTTAGAATAAAAAGTAGAAATCTACGAACATTAAAGGAAAATAATCAAGTTTTTGTGAATGCAATAATTGTGATATTTTAAAATAAAACAATTTTTACTAAAACAATTCGTTACCTTATCATTAATTATAGCCGACGCACCCGTCAAATTCCTTCGTCTCTCAACTACACTTGATGAGGCTTGTTTGTCTGTTATAATCAATCCGTCCTTCTTGCTCCACTCGAATAATTTATTAACGTGTAATTCATTTTGGGGACCGACAGCAAACCATTCATTTATGTCTTTATTATCTCCGCATCTTATTAAGACTTCACTTTTTATATTCAAGTGGAGGTAATTCTTTTTAGGATATCGGCAAGTGTTGTCAATTTGTTCAGTAACGACAGGCCGAAATAATAATAGCCATACGTGAGGCGAAAGGTTGTGGTGCCTCGAGAAGTGCGTGAATTTGTCAAAATCATTGTCAGTATTTAAAAACACCACAAAAAGGGTTTTTGAGTAATTTCTTAGTTTCGGATACTTTTCTGGAAGATCTGATATAGTCGAAGCTACGGAGTATACCATTTTTCGCGAAAATTCTTTCACCATGTTAACCACCGAATGTATGTCTGCGGATTTTAGAGAAAAATTGTTGATATTTACTATTAATAACTTTTTATAATCGCTTTACTTTTACTCACCTTCGTTGCTCCTATAAATAATTCCTATGCTGGTGGTCGCATAGAACTTTTGTACATCCAAAATTACAGGAACTTGACTTTCCATCTTTTTTGCTGAATCACATGGCATGAATAAGACAACGGCCGATATAACAATGAGGCTGGTGAGCTTCATCATTTTTGGCTAAAAATATGTAAAGAGAATTCAAACGTTTCCTAACAAATTTAAATAAATACGTATTTTGTACAAGATAGTAAAATCGATACTATTTTTCGCCAGTACAACTACCAATACATAGCAAATCCAAGATTAAATCTAATTTAAATACAATGTTTACACAACGGGACCACTACTTGACACTATATTCTTGTTTTAAAGATGCCACATTATTGTTTATTTATGTTACTCTTTTTTATTTTTTAATGAATCGTAAAATTCAATAAACATTTTGTAAAATAAAATAATTATGTCATTAGACTTTATACTTCAAAAAATTTCAGGAACATTCCTGTTTCAAATCTAAATAATATTAAAATCATGTACAGGAGCTGCACGTATATTTTGTTTCAGAAATTTGGAGGAAGCAGGAACATGCTTTGATCGTAAAATTTAGGTTGGGGCACATAACTTTATCAACAATTTTATTTATTCACATACTTAATTTCAAAATAATCCTAGCCTCTTCTACCCTTTAAACCATGTTTTTGCCTTAGTATATCATTAGAAGTTATTTAAAAGAACAATAAAAATTATTAAAAAAGTTTTACTTTTTTTAGAATGTCGATAAATGCAGTGTAATGGTAGTCGTACGCATACGGATTTTATTTAATCTTTTAACTTTTAAGCAATTATTTCTGTTATTTTTTTCTGCCTACAATTTCTTTTAACTTCGGATATGGAAAACTCTAGTTTGTACAAAGAGCTTCATTTAGTTTTTTATAAGGCAGTGAATTTTTAGGTTTTTAAACAGCCAATTTTTATAATATTCTATACTTAGGATTAAAGTAAAATGTTATCTTTTATATTTCTATTATTATAGTAAATCAAAGATTGAAAAAATAGAAAACCCAAATCAAATTGATGAAAATTCAATTTTTAGAGTGCAAAAAAATGATGAAGTGCTTTCTACAGTTTCCGTAACTTTCGAAAAAGTATTCAAGTTCTGTATAATCTAACGTTGAAGGATAGCTTGATTACGCTAGTTGATTTACAACAAGTTGAGTTAGTATTTTTTTTGCGAAAATTTAGCACTAGTTTTAATAGTAAAAATGAAATTATGTTTAACAAAAATTTTTCTGTTAATTAACTACTTTAATGTGTAAGAAATTATTTCCATTGTCATTTTAGTAGTGAGAATTGATTTTAAACATTTTTTTTTGACACATATTTATAGTAAAGATGGAGAAAATTTAAATAATGTTTTTGATAAGTCCCATTAAAAAAAATTTTTTTTTTTTTAAATAACGGCATCAAAAGTAGATATTTAATTTTATGTGTAGCTTGAATAATAACTTTCAGTTACATATGGTGCAGAACTCTGGTTTTTTTGTATTAAAAAAATACATCACTTAAATGACATTTAAAATGTTGATAAGTATTGTGAGTTGGTAGTTAGAGACATCCGAAAACGAAGCACAGCTAAATTGTTTAAATTTTATTGACTTTTGTACTTTTTAAACGGTTTTTAACCATTGTTTGTTTCGTCCACCATTTTTTCTGACGTCTTAAACATTAACTAAGTGTTTATCTTGAGAGTTTTGTTTACCTAGTTTCATAGAATTTCTTAACGAAGGAAAGCTTGGTTGTGCTTGATGAGTTACTTCAAATAAAATTACAGCTGTTTATGCAAAAGTTTAGCACTTGTTTTATTAATAAAAAAAAACTATGTTAAACCAAAAAAATTTTTTTAATTAACTACTTTAATGAGTAAGGAATTGCTTTTATTGTGTTAGCACAACAAAATTTAAGCTTTTCTTTACCAATACTGCATTTTAATAGTAAAAACTTACGTCAAATATTATATTATTTGCACGCACTTCTAAGAAGAGAGTAAAAGTGAAATTTTCATTATTTAGACGGCATACTTGAAATGATAATAAGAAGCAAAGAAACGATAAAGATAAAAAAATTTTTTACTTTCTTATACTACATCAATGATAGCTTTTAGTTTTATGTGGTGCATTTTTCTGCTTAGTTTGTAGGAAAAAAGTACATCACTCAAAAGGAAACAAAAAAAAATTCAATGAGATCGAGACGCATCTATTTCTGCCAGAGAGAGGATTTAAAGATGCACTTACTTGTTAACTTGATTCTCGTGACGCAGACAATGACTTCCGGGAACTCCTTAAATGAAGCTGGGCACGGCTGGGATGGACACCTTTTGGATGCTGAAAGTTGTGACTTCTCGAGTTTTACAGGACACTTTTCACAAACGAATATCTATTCGAGCACTAAACTTCTTTGACAAACTGTATCGGAAACGTAGTACACAGTGATCACTTGGGGTTGAGGTGTTGTCTAGTTGACGCACTGCGAGACAGTGACGTGTTGGGGCTGTGCCTTGAAGGGCTTGGAATTCCCTTTCCCACTACGAAAATTTTCTGGCCATGAAGTGGGAGAAAAGGAACGCCCATTGACATAGTCAACCCCTTCCTAACTTCCCCTCTTTTTATTTTATTTCCTAAAACAAACAAAACAGAAGCCAATCGCCGTAGAACAAGTGGCAAAGAAACTATTACATGACAGAATTTCAAAGCAATGCATCGTAGGCATAAAGATATTTTCTATTGGAGATACACTATATATAACAAGAATCTTTTCGGCAATAAATATTATCATTTTTGAAATATTTATTTATTAAAATTTTTTAGTAACGTAAAAAATTAGTCAGCAACTGTAGCTGTTTATCGAATAATTTTCTAATTCATTTACATCAGTTAATTAGCACTACGTCAATTTGTTCATGTTTTTGATTTTAAAAAAATTTGATGTATCATTAGCGTACCAAATCCAAATATTAGTGCATGTAATTAGAACTTGATGTGTTATAGTATCACACGGTATTAAACTGGATTTTTCTCAAATAAAAAATTTTTTTCTATAAACTGTACATCATAGATTTTTGACGCTGTACAATATTGTAGATTTACTAATAAAAGTAGAATTTGAGAATTAATAAAACTTCTAACATAAAATAATTTCCCTGTTTTTGTGTAATTTAGAAATTTGGTGTTCAATTTCTGCTGTAGGTATTAATATGCTCAATAGTTTTTTTATATAAGATATGAATAATAGGTTTATTTTTTTATAATTTTTTTTAATTATAATAACAGTGCTATCATAGAATTTTTGCACAACCAAAACACGTTTTATAGTTCAATAAGTACTGTTTGTACTTGAATGGGTGCTTTGACTTTATGTTACTTATTATAACTTAAGTTTTTTTTTTTATAAAAAAGGCAGGTAATTTTTAATGCAAAAAAAAGGCTAGAAGTCATTAGTCTTCATTGTAATAATATATAATTTTTTGGCTAATATCTGATTTAAGTATGTGGAAAGTATTTTTATACAAAGCAAAAAGGTCTGAAGCAATTTATTTAGATTTTCTGCCTTTTTGCTTATTAATTGTGTATTGTTTGTTCTGTAAAGCTATAATGATTATCGTTAAGGAAAATTCATTTTAAATTGAGGTAGTACTATTGAAGAATAATTTTTTGTTTCTTAAAAGAACAATAAGCATTTTTAACGTCATAATCAGTGGAGACTTGAGACTTTTATACTTTAGATGAAATCAAAATTGTCTACCATTTTTCGTTAATTTAATGATTTGAAAGTTTACGAGGTTGATTTAGAAAAGTTTCTCCTTCTATACAATCTAGTGATAATCGAGGTTATAATAAAGAGAAGGTTTTTATATGTAACCAGGAAACTAATAATTATACACGTATTGATTTACGTTTAAGAGTACACAATATAGTATTTGGTTGTACCTTCAAGTGAGATTTCTTGATGCTAATTTTTTAAAGTTAATACTCTGTAATGACGAACTTTTTACATAAATTTACATCTATCGGTTGTAAGTATACAAATAAGCAAAATTATTTTAAAATAAGTGTTTAATCAAAAGTGACATTAATATTTGATGCATCATTCATATCGCCAATGATATCCTTACTAAAATACGCCGAGTGCGATTTTATATGCTGCAAATTTTTTTTAAGCTCCAACCTCTAAGTAAAATTAAGAAAATGTGCGAAGACATGCTCATCTGTAAATATATGAACAAATGGTATAAATACATACAGGACTGTCCCTCGAATCACCTACTTTCTTCTCTTGGAGTTAAGAACATAGATAACGTTAACGGCCGCTACGCTTTTGCAAACGTTTCTCCTTTTAACGTCCAAAATTTTCAAATTTTCAATATCTCATCAGTACTTTTTAGCATAAAACAAAGCAGTGACACTATATATAGAATTGAGCCGAAGAAGAATAGTTTATTTCCTCAAGTATCGCGTGTCGGTACTGACGCGTTAATGTGGATGACAATTCAATTTTACCACCTTCTACTACGCAGCTCTGCTCATAATATATTTATCATTGTCTGTATATGTCCTGCACCTGCTTTTGTTCCACATTTACTTTTCCTATGATATGTTTTTGAAATCAAGCACTGACCCATTTGTAAGTACATCGTGTTATTGATCGAATGCTTATTTTTGGGTGTTTGTACAAAATTACAAGCCAACCAGTCATTTGCGTGTGTTCTTTTTTATATTTAAAGACAGTGTGGCGATTTGATGTTACTATGGCCGTTTTTCTAGTAAAAAGAAACTCAAATTGAAGTGTGATATTGACCACAAGCTCAAAATAAGCAATAATATACCTAATCATTTTGTGCAGCATATACTAAAAAGTTAAAGGGAATATTATTTTTTGTTTTTTCTTTAAATTTAAAGTAAGTTTTATGCATTTATCACTACTGTAGTTCTATTTTCAACTGCATTACATCCTAATTACTAAACAACAATTTTTTTACAACACTTTTGTTTTTTATGGTAAAAGATTTTTTACTTTTTTTTTTCTTCAGATAAAAACAATAATACTACGAACCAAACATGAATTTTAGGTTTGAAAGGAATAAGATTTAAATAATTTTAAAATAATAATTTACGTGAGTTCAAGTGATTCAAGTGGATCCTCGCTATTCATTATGAAAAATTTTAATTAGGCATCCTACCGATTCTACGATAAGCGATTTTTTACTTTTTTAAGTATCTCTCTAAAACCAAAGAAAATCATCGTATTTTTTCTTTTCTACCTTATGTTCTTTATTATTTCTCGGCGTAGAACGAAAAATATTCCAGAAAATAAATTAACGCAGCTGACAGGGATTTGAAATAATAATACCTTAGTATGAAATAAATAATATATTGAGCCATTTCCAACATCAGGACTACCACCACCACACCGGGTTAATCGACTTTTGGAGCCCATTGTTTTAACTAATCAGAATCCTAGGTAGGGCCACGTATCTTCTTACAGAAATTCCGAGCTACTTTCACTCCTACCCTTTAAACATTGCGGCCAATCTTCTTAAACTCGCGACCATCAAGCGCCTTTTTTCCCCTGCGACCGCAAGTTTGGGATATTTTGTCCTATTCTGTTACTATTTCCATGAGTATTCAAGTTATGTATTGATTTTGTGGTTTTCGTTTGTAAATAAGTTGACGAAGAACAGATATTTTCGAAGATGGTTTATGAAAAAAGAGCAATTTGTAAACAGTTGCAGATATACCCACGCGTTAAAGAATCTGATTTGATGTTGTTTGTGATATTGTAGTACTTACGCTGCGAAAGAAAAGTTTGTATTAAAAATAGTAGACAACTTAATCCGATAATTTTCAACTCAAATTCAAACCCTAGGAGATAAATACAATGTATATCAATACTATCGAGTTTCGATAAATAATACTTGTTAACTCTCAAATTAATATTGCCACCTAATTAAATAGCGACTCGGTCAGTTTGTCTCAAAAAGTTTCTCCTTAATCACTAGCAAAGTACAAACTCAAAGGTAACACTGCAGGGATCCTTCCTAGGCATGAGGTATGAAGTAAGCTCGCCATTTGTCTGGAATCAGGAAACTGCGAGTCATCCAATTTCAAGTAGTACGAGTCCGAGTTTGGTCAGACGTAGGCAGATTTTATTTAAAATTATGTTCTCGGGTATCGTACACTCATCTAAATGTAGTTAAATTAAAAAAATCATTATAAATACAAAAAAAAAAAAAACAAAAAAAACTTAAATAAATTCATTTTCGTTAACGTAACTGTGCTAGTCTTGCAGAAGTCTCAGGAGTTTTAAGTTTTACCCGATGCAGTATCTTTTTTTACTAAAAGACGTTCTAGATTTCTGTAACAGACTTGTATCAGAAGCGATCAGCCAAATTGAGAAAATTAAGACACTATTCGGTGAAATTTATACTTTCCCCATTTAAGAGAATCTCGAAAATTCATGTGATTCTTAAAGTCATTAAAAGGACAATCAACTACTTTATAAAAGTCAAGCCAATGAGTTATCGGACTACCTAACCATGTATGTAGTGATCAAGGACACAACTACACTCTAATTATTAATTTAGTCTCGTAGCTCTCCGACCCCCTTGACACGAATGGTAGGTAGCACATGAATAATACATTCATCAGCGCGTCAAAAAAGGACTCTCTTAGCACATGATATATTAAAGCCCTTGGCTACTGCGTACCCGCTGATAGTATAGTTCTCCTATATGGGAGAGCAGCTGGTGAGGAATTACCCACTTTTACCCGCAAACGATTTTTACTGGACTAGTATAGTATATATACTGTAGTATACTTACAGGTGGTAGTGATCCCAAAATAATCATATTTTTTCAATTAACATATTTTTTTCTCAATACAATTAGCTTAATACTTATAAATTTAATGGTATTGGGACATCTAATGGGTAGCGATTTTTATTCTAACCTATTACATATTCGATATTGGAGTGGCGTCAATTTTGGCTGCAGCTAAGCAGTCTATTTACATGAATATATGTTATTGCACGTAATACGGTAGAGGCCGCGACACCGATGTCCTCG
This sequence comes from Copidosoma floridanum, assembly GCF_036245765.1. Lineage (NCBI taxonomy): Eukaryota > Metazoa > Arthropoda > Insecta > Hymenoptera > Encyrtidae > Copidosoma > Copidosoma floridanum. The sequence goes on along the minus strand of NW_028321913.1, from coordinate 563,426 downwards.
GCAGTTGTATTATGGACGGGTGATTTTGGTCGCTCAGCAGGTCAAGAGACCGAATGATTTTCCTTTTTACAGTAATTTAAACTTCATAAATTTGTTTATAAGAAATAAGATAACAAGAGTTATTTAATCAATTTAGATGGTCTGTTTATTTACTGATAAATCAATAATACAATTTTTTAGAAGATTTAACATTAAAAAAAAATTAATAAATGAATAAGAGAAAAAAGATGAGAGGTGCAAGCAAAACAAGAAAAAAAGATTGCATACATAGGTGTGTTTATTAGCCTGTGATTTGTGGCGCTGAGATAAAAAAAAGATCATTTTTTATAAACCATATTCAAATATATCTGTTCTTCGTCAACTTATTTACAAACAAAAGTCAGAAAATCAATACATAGTTCGAATACTCATGAAAATAATAACAGAAGAGGACAAAATATCCAAAACTTGAGGTCGGAGGGGAAAAAAGGTGCGTGATGGTCGCGAGTTTAAGAAAATAGGCCATGATATTCGAAGGGTAGAAGTAAAAGTAGCTCGTATTTGCTACAAGTAATTACGTTGCCCTTTGTAGAATTTCGAATGGTTGAAACAATGGGCTTCAACGTTCGACTAACCCGGTATGGTGGTGGTAGTCATCATGTTGGAAATGTCCCAATATATTATTGATTTCATACCAAAGTATTAATATTTTAAATCCCTGGCACCTAGTTGGTTTATTTTATGGAGTATTTTTTGTTGGACGCAGAGAACTAATAAAGAAAATAAGGTAAAAAAGAAAAATTGTGAAAATTTTCGTTGATCTAAAAAAGACTCTAAAAACGTGAAAAATTCATTCATTCTAAAGTCAATAGAATTCTTTGTTAAAGTTTTTTATAATAAATAATAAGGATCCACTTGAATCACTTGCACTTGCACAACTCATAGTTTTAAAATTATTTAAATCTTATATCTTCTAGACCTACAAATTCTTCCTTAAGAAAAAAAGTAAAAAAATCTTGTACGATGGAAAACAAAAATGGTTGTTTAGTAATTTAGATGTAGTTCAGTAAAAAATATAATTACAGCAGTGATACATGCATAAAAATAAATTCAAATTTCAAAAGAGTTAAAAATAATATTTCCTTCAACTTTATTTAGTACACGCTGCACAAAATTTATTAGTGTTTTATTGCTTATATTTAGATAGCTGTCAATATCTTTCTTTGATTTTTTTGGTTTTTTCTTGCCAGAGAAGTAGCCACGTGTTCACAAAACTACCACATAGGCTCGAAACATAAAAAATCCTCCGCACCAACAAATAAATGGCTTGTAATTTTATACAAACACCCAAAAAAGAGTATTCGTTCAATAACACGATTTACGTACAAAAGGGTCAGCGCTTGATTTCAAAAACAGATGGTAGGAAAAATAAACGTAAAACAAAAACACGGGCAGGGCATGAAGGAACAATTGTAAATAAATTATAAGTAGAGCTGCGTAGTACAGTAGTAAAATTCAATTGTCTTGCACATTGCACGCATTGGTACTGTCACGCTTTTTGGGCTCAACTCCATATAGTCTCGCTTCTTTGATTTATGACGGATAGTGCTACTTATGGTAAATTTTAGACGTCAGAAGGAGAAAGCTCAGAAAAACTTTTCTAAAAGTGTGGGCTGTTTTAAGTATATATGCCAAGAGGATGGGTGCGTTAGGATGGTAACGTTGTATCAAGTACTTTGTTTACGGAAGAATTTAAAATGGAACTTTTTTTAATATACAGATTGGAGCTTAGAAAAAGTTTCGAAATGTTAAAGTTATTGCAGATAGGTAATATCGAATCGATGTATATATTACATGCGATTTTTAGACAACAACTTTAGCTACCAAATACGTGAAATCGCACGTGTATTTCAGTAGACCGTATTATGGAGAAACGGAGAATATCACGTCAATTGTTAATGTAAGTTGAACTTAACCCTTATTTTAAAACTAATCTGTTTGTATCTTTCAGCCACACAACAAAAAAAAAGGTTTAAGGGCAGTTGGAGTCAGATTGAGAAATTAAAGGAAAACTATTGACCTAAATAATCCAGTATAAATTTGAGTGTTTCATTCCAAAAAAAATGTTTTTATGGTAAATCATAAATGGTTTTTATAATTACTGCAAAAAAATACCATTTTTTAACCATAACCATAAAAAACTGTAATTGTCCTTCAGACTCAGCGCACTTTCCTTCTTACAATAAGGACGGCCTTTTCAGTTGTAAGTAGGCTGGAATTTCTGACTCGACAACAGAAAAAACGGGTCAGTTCAGCAGTTCAGAATAACTGTAGTTTTTAAAAAAGATTATTAAAAGAACTCTCATATTTTAATTTAAAAAATTTTTTTAATTTGTAATATTTATTTTAGTTTATTTATGACAAGGATACTTTAATTTTATTTAAATATTTGATGGTAATAATGCTCATTTAAATTTTAGGAGGAATAGTTTTATAGACATGTTGATTAATGCTAAACGAACTTATGATGATAAAATTATGTCAAAATGTATATTAATAAGTAAAAACTTAAAAGTTGACTTTGTTTCACAATGTTTTATTATTCGCAGACAGCTGTTTCGGCAGTCACGCCATTGTCAGATGCTCGACATACACTGAATTGTCTATGTACATCAGTTCGCTAAAGTCAAGTACAAGTATTACAAATGTAGTTGTCGCTCAACGGTATGATATGTATGCGCCTGTGTATGAGTACCTTATGAGATACTATGTATTACATTTTCTATTATTGGAGATAGAGTAAAATTAATTTGATCGTTCGTTATGGATTTAATATGTTTTTTTGCTAATTCTATTTCTATTGTCTCAAACAGATTCAATTTAAAACTTTTAGGTAAACTGTGTAGTAACTTTATATTATTTTCATCTAGGAAATGCGCAATAGAATTACAATGTTCACTAAAACCCGTCGTATTGCGATCATTATAAATAGACTTTTTGTGCTCCTATATACGTTCGGAAAGGGCACGTCCTGTCTGTCCAATATATATGCTTATTAACTTATTAATATACATTTTGATTCGAAATGTTTCACCAACGCAAAAGCAAAAAATCAATTAATAATCTTTTAAATGCTAGCAAAGCATATCTCGCAATCTTTTATAGAAAGTGTCTAGTAAAGTTTTACAAGTGTAACAACCATCTTTATTTTAATAAAAGATGTTTACAACTACATTTGGTACCCCCACATATATAAAGATAATTTGCCGACATAAATCAACAGAATCAACCGCAGTGATTGACAAAGCATACACTTTTTGGCTAAATGTGGAATTAAAAAAGTGGTACAGAATCAGGAGCAATTTGTCACACCACTTAAAGTTAATACACAGCGAACTACTTAGACGCTGCCATAACGTAGAATTTGATATTTTAGACGAAGAGACGAGAAATAATGTTCGAGAAATTTAACACACACACCGCCAAACACATACTAAGAAACTTGATGGGCTCATACAGAAGGAGAACAGCAAAATACAACAGAGAGCAAATAATTCACCACTTGCCACACATACGAAGGTTAATAAACAACAACAGACTACGTCATCGGCCACCGTGGAATCCAGTACAAAGTTTGATTTTTCTTTTTCTTTTTATCCGAGAGTCAAGAACTTATCCGAAGTTACGTTCACACAAAATGAAAAAAACATTTTGAATAAAGGTTTAAAGTACTGTCCTAACATTAAAAACTTCAAAGATTTCATCGAACTTTCTGTATACGCAGAAATAGCATCAAAAGGTATAGATAAAAACGAACTACAACTTTTTAGATACAAATGCGTTGATGTAATAAATAAAAACAAAAAACAATTTTCAACTAACAATAGCTCAGAATTCAAAAGTATTATTTCTTTAAAGAAAAAACTTAAAAATAATGATTTAATTTTATGTAAAGCTGACAAAGGAAACACTGTTACCATTTTGAATAAGTATGACTATATTGAAAAGACAGAACTTTTAATAAATAACAATAATTTTAAAATTTTGAATTCTGATCCTACAGCAAATTTTTAAAGGGAGACTAAGTCAGTTTTTAAAAATTTGTACAAACATACTCTATGATTGTAATTTGCACATGTTAACTGTTATGAATTCTTCGGTGCCGGTACTATACAGCTTACCTAAAATACACAAGGAGGGCATACCAATAAGACCAATAGTATCTTATACTAATGCACCAACCTACTTACTCGCAAAAGAACTTAATAAAATACTCCCTTCCTTACTCAACTTTAAGCCAAAACATAGCATTAAAAATACAAGTCAACTAATAGATAAACTTAGAGATCTCAAAATTCCATGTTATGCACGATTGCTTTCATTCGATGTTGTTAATCTATTTCCCTCCATCCCTACAGACCATCTAAAGAATATTATTAAATATCTGGTTGACAATAGCCCTTCCTGGTGTTGATTCAAAACAAGAAATTTTAAAATTAATATCCATTTGTTTAGAACAAAGCTACTTCAAGTTCAGTAATAAATATTATTTACAACTTAACGGTCTTCCAATGGGCTCTCCCCTCACCCCCCTTCTCAGTGAGATATTCATGTCATACGTAGAGGACCTTATATTCGATTCGACCTCCCTCCTCACCAGTAATGTTTTACACTGGTCGAGGTATGTCGATGATGTGTTTTGCATCTGGAAGGGTACAGAGAGGACAATGACCAGTTTTCTCAGCTACATAAATGATTTAGTACCGGGTATAAAATTTACAGCAGAAGCTGAACATGACAATAGTTTAAATTTTCTGGATCTAAAAATAACACGAAAAGACGGTGAGTTGTTGTATGAAATTTATAGAAAACCAACTTTCACAGATACGTTAGTACCGTACGATTCAAAGCAGTCCATCAATATAAAAATGAGTGCATTTTACTCTTTTGTATATAGATTATTAACAGTACCGTTAACAAAATCTTATTACGAAAAGGAAATCAATCCATTAAAATGTTTAGCAATTAATAATGGTTACAATAAAAACCTCATAGATAATCTAATTTTTAAAATAAAAAATAGACTTATTTCAAAATATTTTTACGCAGTCGCAAAACAAACCGAAAAATTTAATATGTTGAATTATGTTCCCATAGTATCCGATAAAATAAGTAATTTTTAAAAAAAACAAAATGTAAATACAATTATGGTCAATAAACGTAACTTGACATCCATTTTATGTAATAATAAGGAAAAAGTTGGTATTTTACAGAAATGTGGAGTTTATCAGATTAATTGTTCCGAATGCGATGCCATATATATTGGACAGACAGGACGTGCCCTTTCCAAACGTATAAAGGAGCACAAAAAGTCTCTTTATGAAGATCGCAATACGACGGGTTTTAGTGAACACTGTAATTCTAATGCGCATTTCCTAGATGAAAATAATATAAAGTTACTACACAGTTTACCTAAAAGTTTTAAATTGAATCTGTTTGAGACAATAGAAATAGAATTAGCAAAAAAACACAATAAATCCATAACGAACGATCAAATTAATTTTACTCTATCTCCAATAATAGAAAATGTAATACATCGTATCTCATAAGGCACTCAAACACAGACGCATACATATCATACCTTTGAGCGACAACTACATTTGTAATACTTGTACTTGACCTTAGCGAACTGATGTACATAGACCATTCAGTGTATGTCGAGCATCTGACAATGGCGCAACTGCCAAAACAGCTGTCTGCGAATAATAAAACATTGTGAAACAAAGCCAACTTTTAAGTTTTTACTTATTAATATACATTTCAATTCGAAATGTTTCACCAACGCCCAAGCGAGAAATCAATTAATAATAAAATTATGTCTATTTATACTTTATTTATCTATTATTATCTATACTGTTATTAACTTTACTTTATTCATCTTTATCATCTATACTTTATTTATGAATTTACAACATAAGGATAGGTTTGATAATTCAAGATATATTTCGTATATATTTTCATAGTGGATTTGTGAAAAATAATTGCGTACGCAATGGTTACTACACGAATGCGTGTAAAGAATATTTATACATACAGATGATTATACATTAAAACCTTTTGATTGTTCCTCAACATTTTCAGCAAGACTTGCAGTACCAGTCTTTATTGCCTCTGAAAGGCTTTGAACACAAAATAAGATGTACATGTTATACGTCGAAGTTTTGTCAATGACTTTTGACGATGAAGCATTTGATTTTAAAGATATACTTTTCCCTGCTTCTGAGCACGTTGTTTGAGATATAGTTAACAAAGATCGAGGTTTCTTGGGTATGAATGTCATAGAGCTCAGATGTTTCAATGCTTCTTCGTACGTATCTAAAATATATATATACATTTTGAAAATTTTATAAGTAAGACAAAGTAGGCGGTGGAATTGCACTACTGCTTACAAAGTTGGATATGACTTGAATATTATCGTCTGTCCATGGAAGAGGCATATAAAATGTTGTATCTTTGGCCTGTTACGTTATCAACACCAATAAAAGTGACATGTACAATGAAAGGCTCAGAAATTTCTTTTGCGCTGCTATCAATTTTTACTATGTAAAATTTACTGTTCATCTGTAATGAAACTCATCATGTACAAAAGGTCATCATAGTAATAAGAAAAAAAATTTAGTTTTTTACCTCTACAGAGTACAAATTTGATACTGATAAAGATTAAAAGTAGTCGGTGAAACAAACTGCAGTGTTTACTTTATTATAACCTCTAAGAATTTCGAATTACGTATATACATCGACACTAACACAATAATTGTTTAGGTTAACAGTTGTCTCACGTAGTTACTAACACCTTTCACTGTTTATGCAAATAATAACAATTAATTCACTTAGTTTGCCAATTGCTTCCGTATGCACGTGTAATGATGCACACACAGTAAGCACTGTCAATGTTATAATCATACGCTTTCGTCATTGTAAAATACACTTTCCTATGTACAGCCTATATATATTTTTAACATTAATGTAGCAGTGGAACGATGAACAATGTACTATCATCTTCCAAAAGCTCAAAAATTTTAAATAAAATTAGTTTCGATTGTATATTATTCGTGTTGAAATTTTCCACTTTCTTTTCACAATCTTTTTTGACTTTCTACATATTTATAAGTGTTTAATCGCTCGGGTACGTAAAGTCAGGTCCAAGAATAAGTGACTGCTCTCCAGTTACTTTAAAATCGCCAAGAGCACTGGTTGGATTCATACCCATTCGTTTAATTTTTATCACTTTACAGAGTCTTTTGTCAACACAACATTGTTTGGTTCTTGAATCGAAATGTCACATCCCATGTAATTAACTTTTTTTCAAATAAATTTGTTTATGGTTTTTACTGGATTTTGTAATTGGATTGTATTTCTTTTTTTTTTTTTATTGTTTATTAAGCGTTTCTCTTCAATTTTTTTGCATAGCTGAACGAGAGACTTGTATCCACTGGCAATCTGCTCTTCTGTTACTCCTAGAGTGCTTTCAAAATCAAAAGCTCAAAATTCATTTAACAAACACTTCATATTTTTGACATCATCAGCAATATGATGCAAGTTATGGACATTATATAGTATTAAAATATATTTATCAAAAAACTTTGCAATAAACTTTATTCTCGTTGAATAAGCCCCCCTTTTTTTGGTTTGGAAAATATTTATTTCGTATTGTAAAAAAAAAAATTGTTTCATTGAAAAAAAATGTATGACATTTTTATATCAATAAAAATGAAAAAAATACAATTGGTCGGAAATGAGTTAAAAAAATTTTATTTTAAGGAAAGTGCACTTTTTGCAAGATGAATAGCATAAAAGTTAAGCAAAAAATATACGTATAACGCATGTGATACGGTGTATGAGGTAAATTGTACTACCTTTTGTGTCTGTATTATTTTTAAAAATACAGTGTAACATTTGTTTTCAACATCATATACGTTTAGTATTAGAAAATAAAAATGTTAGCTACTAAAAACCCGTAAGTGTAAAATGCCTAAAAAAAAAATAGTTAACTGTTTCCTATTTTTTTTGTTATCTTCAAATCTTTTCGATATTCAATACATACAGTAACTTGGTCTTTGTTCTACGAAAAATCAAGTTTTTTTTTTTATAACAACTTGCCACACAATTTTTATTAGCATAAATAACTAATGCATAAAATGTTTTTCACTTATTCTTGGAACAATTTTTTTGTCTCTGCATTAGGTAACAAGATACAATAGAAAAAAGTGCAGAACAAATTTTAAATAAATAAGAGGTTTATTTTAAAATAAACAATAAAAAAAAATAAAAGAATCGTCAATCAACCAACCACAAAATAAAAATTTATATAGACATAAATAAAATATTGGATTCGTTTGAGAACCACCCTGAGGTACTAGGCACATGAAGCACTGATTTTACTTTCTCGATTCCTTGAGCCAAGTTTCAGAACCACAGGATTCGCCTATCCTACAGCTACAGCTAAAAACGAACTTCAGAAATGTTCAATCGTAATTATTAAGTGGGCGCTTGGCCTTCAATATTTTATACAATAAAAAGTACATGTATTTGCTTGACGCTGAGTTTATACTGGGGAGCTTTAGGTAAAGTTACCAAAAAATATCTAAGTGCAAAATATAAAAAAATTTTACGCGATGGTTGGTCAAAAATCGCCAATTTGGCTGTTAGTTATCAGATCTGGTCATCCTGGCTACGCCACGGCTTAAAAGGGTTTGGGATTCCTTTTCCCACTATACCAAAACTTTCTGGCCGTTAAGTGAGAGAAAAGTCACACCCATCGACATACAGTCAACCCCTTCCCAACTTCTCCTTGTTTTATTTGTATTTCTCAAAACAAACAAAACAGAAGCCAATCGTCGTAGGACAAGTGGCAAAGAAACCAATACATGACAGAATTTCAAAGTAATGCACCATATAGGCTTCAAGCTACTTTCAATTGGAGATACACTGTATGTAACAAGTAACATTTCTTTAATGAATATTATCATTTTTCGAAATATTTAACTGTTAAAGTTTTTTAGTAACGTAAAAAATTAGTCAGCAACTGTAGCTGTTTATTAAATAATTTTCTCATTCATTTACATCAGTTAATTAGCTGTACGTCAATTTGTTCATGTTTCTCATTTAAAAAAAATCGATGTATCATTAGCGTACCAAATCCAAATATGTGTGCATGTAATTAGAACTTGATGTTTTGTACCAGTATACGGTATTCAATTGGATTCTTCTTAAATAAAAATTTTTTTTCTATAAACTATACATCATAGATTTTTGGCGCTTTATAATATGATAGATTTACTAGTAGAAGTAGAATTTAAGAATGGATCAAACTTCTAACATGAAATGATTTCCCTGTTTTTTATGCAATTTAGACATTCGGTGTTCAATAACTGCTGTGGATATTAATATGCTCAATAGTTTTATTATATAAGATATAAATCATGAATGTGTTTCCTTGTAATTTTTTTTAAATTTTAATAGCAGTGCTATCATAAAATTTTTGCACCACTAAAAAATGTTCTATAATTTAATAAGTACTGTCTGTACTTAAATGGGTGCTTGAACTTTATGTTACTTATTATAACTAAAGTTTTTTTTTTTATAAAAAAAGCAGGTAATTGGTAATGCCAGAAAAAAGGCTGAAAGTCATTGGCCTTCGTTGTTGTATAATTTGCTTCATTATCAGTGGGACATCTGCTGAATAATAATATATAATTTTTTGGCTTATATCTGATTTAAATATGTGAAAAGTATTTTCATACAAAGCAAAAAGGTCAAAAGCAATTTATTAAGATCTTCTGCCTTTCTTTCTATGAATACATAATAATGTATTATTTTTATGTAAAGCTATAAGACTTAAAATAACTACCATCAAGGTAAATGTATCTTAAAATAAGGTTGTACAATTAAAGGAGTATTTTTTATTTTTTAGAAGGCCGGTATTCATGAAATGTCATAAGTTGTAGAAACTTGAGACTTTTACACTTTGAAAACAGTTCTCAAAAATGGTTGTAAAATTTATACATATACATATAATTGAGGGTTAAAACAAGAGTTGCACACGCTTTACCTATACCGTATGCGATTTCACTTGTCGGTTAGCTAAAATTGTTGTCTGCAAAGCGCATATATATGTCAATTTGAACATTAATGATCCTTTTTACATTAACTTCTACATAGAAAAATTTTTTAAAGCTCCGACCTTTAAGTACAAGTAAAATTAAGAAAATGTGCCAACACATCCTCATCTGTAGATACATTAACGAATGGTATAAATACATACAGGACCGTCCCTCGAAGCACCTACTTTCTTCTCTTGCGGTTAAAAACATAAATAATTAGAACGCACGCTACGCTTTTGGAAACGTTTCCTTTTTTAACGTTCAAAGTTTTAACCACTTTTCAATATCTTATCTGTACTTTCCAGCATAAAACCAAAAAGCGACCCTATATATATAGAATTGAGCAGAGGAAGAGAAGCTTATTCTCTTAAATATCGCGTGTCAGTACTGACGCGTTAATGTCGATGACAATTTAATTTTACCACCTTCTTCTACGCAGCTCTGCTCATAATATATTTACAATTCTTTGTGTAGGTCCTGCACCTGCTTTTGTTCGACATTTATTTTTCCTATGATCTGATTACTGGATCAATCGCTGACCCATTTGTAAGTACATCATGGTATTGATCGAACGCTTTTTTTGGGTGTTTGAATAAAATCACAAATCAGCTATTCGTTGGTGTGTGTACTTTTTTTATACTTGATGTCAATGTAGTGTTAAGGAAAAACCAAAAAAAATTAAAGTATGATGTTGACCACAGGCTTAAAGTTAGGATTTCGTTTAAAGAAGAAGTATATTTAATCCGTTTTCAAGTGAAATAATTAATATAACATGCTAATTACATCGACATTTTATACATCGATTTGTTTTATTGGATTTTACCTTTTTTTTAAACTGATGTGCAAACACATAATAAAGCATAATCGTTTTTTACTTTATAGCAAATTCGTTGTGCTTGATAGAAGCGTCGATTTGAGGAGAAAAAAAAATGATTCAGCATTGAAGGTCAAAACAGTTTCTCTTCATAATAAAACGATCAAAACTGTAACCGTGAGAATTTATTCGTGTAAGATCTGACAGCAAGTTGACTTAATCTTTAAAGATTGTGGACCATATTGTGATAGGAAGTAATTTCCGACGAAGTAACAATTGATCTCATTCTTACTGACTTCTATAATCAATATAATCCTAGTTTGTTGGTACTATTCATAACCGCTTTTAAATAATAAAAATAGACAAATTTTATTCATTAAAATTATTTTTATTTTATTTCATTTGTCAACTATGTCACTAATGTAAATTTTTTTCTACCGATATAACTCTTAATGGCAAGACGACATCGCATACTCACTGTGTATCTTTACTATTTGTCAAGTTCTTCAACTTTTGTGAGATTGGCGGCAAGTATTGTTTATTTGCCTCATCTGTACCCCAACTCTTATTGCAATACCTGTGCGCTTTTTTCGGCCTAAATTTTCAAAGGTGGGGGAATAGACGAGAGAAGCTAGTAAAATAGAGAAGAAAAGCGAAGTTAGTCGAGTCTTACTAATCTTTGGTAAGTCGGGTATATTATCTAGAGCCGTTAGAGACACGCCCTACTTGTCTCAAGAGGTTACAATAAAGTTACTTTAACCGCAATTCGTGCCTTTATTTTTTTGTCAATCGAAAAAGCCACGTCACAATAGTATTTTTATCAAAATGTCTGACGAAACACTGGAATCATATGACGACGACCCGGGTCTAAATATACCATCAGATATTGAAAATCCCAATTCAACAATGTTAGCGGGTCACGAGATTACATCTCCCAGCAACACTTCCCAAGAGACGAGGCAGTTGGAGATTGAGCCGATATCTAAGGATGATCCTCGTATCTCAGCCGCCGATAATGATGAGGTGAGGAAACGATCAATTAAAGACGAATATCTCGATTTCTTAACATTACTCGAAAATTCAATAAAGTGGCGTATTTGCAGGGCACCCATCTACAGGGAATAGATTCTACTACATTTGTTCCGAATACGCTTAACGTCAACGTAAGTACAGAAATTCTTTGTCTAAGTCATTGTCTGGTTTTACTTTTTAAGTATTAAATTTTACTCGTGTTAAATGCTTGACTAAAATTAAAAAAGTATGTGCTGACTAGTCTTATGCTATACTTCGTCAAGAAATTTTATGAGCCAATAGGTATAAATGAAATATTAAACCCGTTGGATGTTTCATAATACTATTTTATTTACACGCATAAAAATTATTTTATGATAATAAAATATGTTGGTGAGAAAAGTATGTTTAATTTTCAGGTCAGTGGTAAATTCGTTTTAGTTACGGGCATAAAGATAGTTAAAGAAGGTGAGGACGAAAACGCTTCCCGAGAAATCACCTTAATATGTAAGATTCCAGATAAGAATGATTCGGATAAGGCTGAGGCGTGGCTTGACTCGGACAATGTCTTGTATTTATATGCTCCAGCTATTCATAAATAGACTGTGATCAACCTTATAAATGTCGATTTATGGTTACAGTAACTAAAAGATAATATAAAAAAGAGATGTAATGAATAATGTCATTATACTGTCTAATTTATTTTATTCACAAATAGTCAACTAAAATAACTTTGAGATCTCATAGTTTTTATCATATTAATACAGAAAATAAAATTAAAATTCGAACACTTCATAAAATAAGTTGAGTATTACATTTATACAGTTGTCGATTTTCTTTATAATAATATCAAGTGCTATTTTTTTTATCCTACACTCAATCGAGATACTTATAGTTGGAAAGTCTACTAAAAAAATTTTTGTAATCTAGTAGGTACCGTAGGATAATTTATAACAAAATTTTCTCTTGATTTTGTTGTTACAAATGGTTTCACAGATTTTAAGTTATTTGACAAGGCTAAAATGTTATGCCAAACAACAGTTTTAGAAAAAATATTTATATGCAAGATTTAAATGCCTATAAAAAATATTATTAAAGAAAATTAGAATAGTAACTATTGAAGAATTATTTTAGTTTTTTTTCAGCCACCTCTTTTTTCCTCATAATTGACAGTGACAAAAACTGTCCAGTTTGTTACTTATTTTTCTGCACTATAACTCCTTTAAATAACATCCGCCAAACAATAAAAAGTATTTTGTTAAGGTTGAAGTAAGCTAAGATCATTGATGTTATAAGTTAATTTTTCTAAGAATTAAAAATTTTTATTTTTAATACGAAGTACCTGACAAAAAAATACTTTTTTAAATATATTATTTAAAATACGATCCAATTTAGTGAAACAGAGATATTATACTACACAATGAAAAATTTAAAATAAAATTTAGAAAAACAAAAGCATAATTAAAAAATACAAAGATGACGGTTTTTCTTTTAACACAACAATTTTTTAATGCAATAAATAGTATATTAACATGTATACAGTGTACAACTAAGAATTTCTTGACCAATACATTTTTAATGAGCAAACATTTTATATGACGGCTAAACACTACTCACAAGGGAGTTAAAATTTTAATCTTATTAGCATGTGCTTGTAACAATTGAACATTATTTTCTGTAATTTTTCCATCGAATTCTAATTGAACTTTCTGTCTTCGTATTTAAAAAAAAATAAATTATTTACCTTCCTACTTTTTCACCATGTTCTTTGGTAAATAACTAAAGTAAAAAAAAAGAATATAGAGGATAAATAAAAAAAATTCAAACTAATGAACTCTTATAATATTTATTTTAACACTTTTATGAAAATTACAAATTCATTTACTGCATAACACTAAAAGTATTATAAACACTTACTTTTATTTAACATTTAACTCATAATTAACATTTAATGAAAAAATATAGGACTTTGCGAATTTTTAACTGCAGATCTTGTATTGTAGAATAAAAAATATACGAACAATAATTATTTTTCAAAATAATTGAATCTTTACATTTTTTATTTAACCTTCATAAGTCAAGTAATTATGTGAATTATGAATAATTTTGAAATGTTCCTATAAGCACTTATAGGCACTTCACAGAGGGTCAGGGCACAGTGTGTCAGATGCAGGAGCTTCTTTTGATTGGCTCTTCTGTTTGCTGTACTCAGGACCAACACACACACAATCCTAATCAGCCAATCACTGGCTCGGAATCTCACGTCTGTGAGCTTCATAAGTTTGAGTGACACATCGATATGTATATGTTGTGTGAGTAATATACATATATACACAGTTTCTAAAGAAAGTCTTGAACATAGTGGCTCATCTGACACACTGTGCCTTGACCCTCCGTAAGGTGCCTTGCAGAAGCCACCTGGCACATTTTTGCCATCTGACGGTGGAATCACCCTCAATGTCTGATCAGTTTGAATCCAAATGACATAATAATCATTAAATATAGCTATTCTATTTGAAGTTTTAGATTACAGCCCTGCATTTTAAGATGATGTTTCTTTTTTTTTTTTTTAAATTCGTCAAGAACCAAGCACTCCTTTGATTACTACAAATAAATCACTTGATATTTTAGGAGGCCCAACTTCCAGTTCTCCGTACAATAAAATCAGAAACATTTCCGGTCAAATATATAGGTTCGTGTGGAGAGCTTCATAAGTTTGAGTGACACATTGATATGTATATGTTGTGTAAGTAGTATACATATATATACAGTTTTTAAAGAAAGTCTTGAACATAGTGGCTCATCTGTAATTGTAAACTGTAAATCAATAAATACTATTAAATTCTACTGGTATCGCTTAAAAAACAAGGACAATGAAATCAATTACGATTAAAATTATCAATTAAAAATTCAGTGAGTCTAGCTCCAATATATTTTAAATTTATTAACCTAGAATTATTGCAAAATGTCGTGGAGAAATATGTATGTAGTTGGTACAGGTCAGTAGAAAATCTATATTTAGGAGTAATTTTCTTACCATGAGCGTTAAATCTATGGCATAATTAAGCAGAAAAACGAGTTTTGCAAGTTAATAACTAATATACATAAATCTCGGCTTCTGAGGGAGATATCTTTTCTTTGCGCACATGATACAAAAACTACTCTTTTCTACTCATGATTACTTTTTCAATTTTATTCGTGTATGGTAAACTAACAGCTTATGAGGTAACTCTTATTAAAAGTATATCATTTAAAAATTTATTTTTGTTGTTTACTGTACCACTACAATCTTCTTATGGGGTATAAGGCCACAAAGGGCGTGGCTGTGGCTCTCTGTACTGAGAATAAATTGAAAAAGGCTTTCCATCATTATACAAACGGTTGTTTTTCTTCGGTTTTTTAAGTTTCTTGATTCTTCTACATGATTTTTTTACAAAATACTTTACGATCTGTCTGTGACATTTCTCATACAAAAATATGATTAGACTTAGGGAAAATCCACTTAATAAAAACACAAACAGTGGAGTGACTTCAGAAAGACCTAATGATGTAAATGAAACTTCTTTTTTAATACCGAATTTGGCCCGATTTTCGTTTTTTTTTCGAGAAATGATTCCATTCTCTCTATACTTTTGAATGCTGAAAAAAATTTGTATTGTTAAAATTGTCTATCATAAATTTTTATATGAAAATACTTACTGATGATTTAAAAATTGAAGAAGTGGATCTCCTTTGTTCAAAACTATACCTTTTTTTCTAAAGTTACCTAGTGGAATAGCTAAGATTTCGCAAGGTTTTTTGAAAGTTACTTGACTCCATGAATAACCAATGTTATAGAGAACTACCCTTTCCTTGCATACCTACAATTAAAAAAAGTTTCTAAGATTAACACGCTAAAAAGTATTCTATTTTAATTTATTAAATTTGTACATCTTTCAAAAATTTTCTAGAATTGCTCTAGTTTAAAGTGTACTAGTATAGAACCGTATTTATTGCACACAACGCACGGACACACAAACATAGATCTATACGAATAATTTGTATAACCGTCTCCAAAAATAAAAAATTACATTATAACGTTTAATAATATCTTTGTATTACTATTTTTTTAATGAAATGTTAAAGATAATTCTTAATGACATTTACACAAATTCTTTGGGTGCCAAAACTTTTGTCTACGGTAGAATATAAAAAAAAAAATATCTTTTGACAAATAGTCTTACCACCATTACAAATAAAAGTGTTAAAAATAATTTTTAAATGCTATTGAGAAAGGTGATGCATTGTTAAGTATCTTTAAAAATTATCAACGTAAGTTAAATATTTTACATTACCTGCTGTATAGCCTCTTGGAGGGTTGTAGGTAGACTATTCTCATCTTTCAAAAACTGTCTCAGTTCGTCATTTATATTGTCCTTTGAGCTCTAATAAAATATCATTGGATAAAGTTTTTAAGTACAATGTAGTTGATATATTCAATTAAAACTTTACAAAATTACCGAGAAAAACGTTAATGAGTCAGTGTTTTTTACAATAATCAACTGATATGTTTTGTCCGCTAGAAATCCACGCGCATTTCTAAATGGAATGTGTGGTATTGAAACTGTAGCAAAACTTGTGAAACAGCCTGCGTACATTGAAATAATAATGAACGCTGTCAGATATAGCGATAGTCTTGCCATCTTGGATGATACGAAATTGAATTGTTCATCTGTAAATTAAAAAAAATGTATGTATAGACAGGCAATTTCATTGTATAAGTGTACCTAAATTTTTAGGGTTCTTAAATTATATTCAAGAGTATATGATGATTAACAAGATCAAAGACGTACATTTTGCAAACTTGAATAATCATCTGTGATTTTTTTATTTTTTAAAATAAAGATTCCAGAAATTGTGGAAAATTGTTTTACCAAGTTAGTGGAAAAAACACCTCCTTCTGCCATTTAAGGAAGTTTGTGAGAGAAGATCAAAATGGAGAAACGTGCCAAAAAATGTATGTTATATTTGAGCATTTTAGGAGTGCACATACATTTTTCTAGATTTTTTATGAGCGGAAATTTTCGAGAAAATAAATTATGAAAAATTGACAGTTTAACACGGTCTCTTATGAGAGAGCAAGGTTAGGTTTGCCTTTTAATTAAAATTAAGGTATATTCTAAATGTGTTGGATTGAAAAAAAAGTTTTTATAGATAACTTGGTACGAAAGGAAGATGCTCGACAAAAAAAAATCAAACCTTGCCAGGCATTTTTAAAAAATATAAGCAGTTACAGTCGTACAGTTTAAAAATTGTAGAGGACAAGAGCAGCTGCGGCAAAGGGGGCCCAGATGCGCGAGCGGGGAGGGGCCTCCCCGTTCCTCGCCTCTCTAAATGATCCTCCCAAACCTCCTTAAAAAGCTTTTTTTTTAAATTTCTTATTTTTTCTAAATTTCTTTGCACACTTCTTGTTTAAAAAAAGTATTTGTCTTCACGTTATGGATCACCTGCAGGTGGTTAGTATTTTATAGCTATAGAGTTATTAAAATAGAATTGAGATTTATGAGGGGATTCGAGTCCACGGAATTTTTTAAATATTGTGTATTTTTACCTCCTAAAGATGATAAACCATGAAATTCGTCATTATTTTTCTGTCATTAATTGTTATTAGCAAACTACATAAGCAACCGAGAAAATTTTTCAATTTTGGTAAGCATTAAGTTTATTCCGATTCTTGGACATATTTTGAACAAAAATTAATGGAGATGTATGAACTGAAACCTCACAGATTTTCAGTAAAAAAGCTGACCACTTGTTATTTGACCATTGCTGAATTATTTTTAACTCAGCTGGGCTCAAATTTTTCCTTAAAACGTGTACAAGATCACCCACATACTGAAATTAAAATTTGTTTTATATTGAAAATACATGATTTTGAAGTGGCTTCTTTTTATTCTCTGACAAAATTATAAGGCACTGCCATAATTTTGTTGCGCCTAAAAACTAATTTAGGATATATTATTATGAAGAAAGAAAGCATCATGACATGTAGGATATCGCTATAATAAAAAGTATTAAAAAATAAATGATAATATAATGGTAATCTAAAAATTCATAATAAAATCGAATGGGTTCATGGTAAGCATTTCATCAATTACCTCATATTCGTGTATATTTACGCATGGGTATAATATTTTTTAAAAGTATGCATAAAAATTTTCATTTTTTAAGAGTGATGATCTAGTTCTATTATTTAATTAAAACAACCCAATCTTTGTTAAATGTAATTTTACCTACTAATTGTACTTTATAATGACAATCTTGTACAATATGGTATAAATAACATAAATTTAACATCTTTGCTGCATTATTGAATAAACCATCTTAAACAGTTTACCTGTAAATTCCTGATGGACGAACATACGCCACACGTTTAAAAAACTGTCCGACAGTTTAAAAATAAATCCTCTTCTATCATTATGTAATACTAAAATTACGCTAAATAGAATTGATGAAATAGCTATAAGTATAATCAAGAAAATCCAAATGCGTTTGCTGAAAACCTATTCAATAAAAGAGAAAGAACGTAATAAAGAAATCAAGCCATGAATATTTTACAATTCAAATATTTCACCTCGAAATAAGCACTCCATGGAACCTCCATGGTACCCGGTAATTTATAGTATAATGTATCTTGAAAATCCATAATTTCAATCGTTACGTCATAATTATCCAAATTTTTGTTCGATAAAAACTTGCCGGGAAGAATAATACTTTCACTTAATAATTTTGTGGAATTAATAACGGTACTGTTGACACTTGTATTTGATTTACTATTGATATGGGAGCCATTTTTATACTTATATGCTAATCCTGTGTTAGATGCGAAATCTTCCACTATTTTAGAATAAAAAGTAGAAATCTACGAACATTAAAGAAAAATAATCAAGTTTTTGTGAATGCAATAATTGTGATATTTTAAAATAAAACAATTTTTACTAAAACAATTCGTTACCTTATCATTAATTATAGCCGACGCACCCGTCAGATTCCTTCGTCTCTCAACTACACTTGATGAGGCTTGTTTGTCTGTTATAATCAATCCGTCCTTCTTGCTCCACTCGAATAATTTATTAACGTGTAATTCATTTTGGGGACCGACAGCAAACCATTCATTTATGTCTTTATTATCTCCGCATCTTATTAAGACTTTACTTTTTATATTCAAGTGGAGGTAATTCTTTTTAGGATATCGGCAAGTGTTGTCAATTTGTTCAGTAACGACAGGCCGAAATAATAATAGCCATACGTGAGGCGAAAGGTTGTGGTGCCTCGAGAAGTGCGTGAATTTGTCAAAATCATTGTCAGTATTTAAAAACACCACAAAAAGGGTTTTTGAGTAATTTCTTAGTTTCGGATACTTTTCTGGAAGATCTGATATAGTCGAAGCTACGGAGTATACCATTTTTCGCGAAAATTCTTTCACCATGTTAACCACTGAATGTATGTCTGCGGATTTTAGAGAAAAATTGTTGATATTTACTATTAATAACTTTTTATAATCGCTTTACTTTTACTCACCTTCGTTGCTCCTATAAATAATTCCTATGCTGGTGGTCGCATAGAACTTTTGTACATCCAAAATTACAGGAACTTGACTTTCCATCTTTTTTGCTGAATCACATGGCATGAATAAGACAACGGCCGATATAACAATGAGGCTGGTGAGCTTCATCATTTTTGGCTAAAAATATGTAAAGAGAATTCAAACGTTTCCTAACAAATTTAAATAAATACGTATTTTGTACAAGATAGTAAAATCGATACTATTTTTCGCCAGTACAACTACCAATACATAGCAAATCCAAGATTAAATCTAATTTAAATACAATGTTTACACAACGGGACCACTACTTGACACTATATTCTTGTTTTAAAGATGCCACATTATTGTTTATTTATGTTACTCTTTTTTATTTTTTAATGAATCGTAAAATTCAATAAACATTTTGTAAAATAAAATAATTATGTCATTAGACTTTATACTTCAAAAAATTTCAGGAACATTCCTTTTTCAAATCTAAATAATATTAAAATCATGTACAGGAGCTGCACGTATATTTTGTTTCAGAAATTTGGAGGAAGCAGGAACATGCTTTGATCGTAAAATTTAGGTTGGGGCACATAACTTTATCAACAATTTTATTTATTCACATACTTAATTTCAAAATAATCCTAGCCTCTTCTACCCTTTAAACCATGTTTTTGCCTTAGTATATCATTAGAAGTTATTTAAAAGAACAATAAAAATTATTAAAAAAGTTTTACTTTTTTTAGAATGTCGATAAATGCAGTGTAATGGTAGTCGTACGCATACGGATTTTATTTAATCTTTTAACTTTTAAGCAATTATTTCTGTTATTTTTTTCTGCCTACAATTTCTTTTAACTTCGGATATGGAAAACTCTAGTTTGTACAAAGAGCTTCATTTAGTTTTTTATAAGGCAGTGAATTTTTAGGTTTTTAAACAGCCAATTTTTATAATATTCTATACTTAGGATTAAAGTAAAATGTTATCTTTTATATTTCTATTATTATAGTAAATCAAAGATTGAAAAAGTAGAAAACCCAAATCAAATTGATGAAAATTCAATTTTTAGAGTGCAAAAAAATGATGAAGTGCTTTCTACAGTTTCCGTAACTTTCGAAAAAGTATTCAAGTTCTGTATAATCTAACGTTGAAGGATAGCTTGATTACGCTAGTTGATTTACAACAAGTTGAGTTAGTATTTTTTTTGCGAAAATTTAGCACTAGTTTTAATAGTAAAAATGAAATTATGTTTAACAAAAATTTTTCTGTTAATTAACTACTTTAATGTGTAAGAAATTATTTCCATTGTCATTTTAGTAGTGAGAATTGATTTTAAACATTTTTTTTTGACACATATTTATAGTAAAGATGGAGAAAATTTAAATAATGTTTTTGATAAGTCCCATTAAAAAAAATTTTTTTTTTTTTAAATAACGGCATCAAAAGTAGATATTTAATTTTATGTGTAGCTTGAATAATAACTTTCAGTTACATATGGTGCAGAACTCTGGTTTTTTTGTATTAAAAAAATACATCACTTAAATGACATTTAAAATGTTGATAAGTATTGTGAGTTGGTAGTTAGAGACATCCGAAAACGAAGCACAGCTAAATTGTTTAAATTTTATTGACTTTTGTACTTTTTAAACGGTTTTTAACCATTGTTTGTTTCGTCCACCATTTTTTCTGACGTCTTAAACATCAACTAAGTGTTTATCTTGAGAGTTTTGTTTACCTAGTTTCATAGAATTTCTTAACGAAGGAAAGCTTGGTTGTGCTTGATGAGTTACTTCAAATAAAATTACAGCTGTTTATGCAAAAGTTGAGCACTTGTTTTATTAATAAAAAAAAACTATGTTAAACCAAAAAAATTTTTTTAATTAACTACTTTAATGAGTAAGGAATTGCTTTTATTGTGTTAGCACAACAAAATTTAAGCTTTTCTTTACCAATACTGCATTTTAATAGTAAAAACTTACGTCAAATATTATATTATTTGCACGCACTTCTAAGAAGAGAGTAAAAGTGAAATTTTCATTATTTAGACGGCATACTTGAAATGATAATAAGAAGCAAAGAAACGATAAAGATAAAAAAATTTTTTACTTTCTTATACTACATCAATGATAGCTTTTAGTTTTATGTGGTGCATTTTTCTGCTTAGTTTGTAGGAAAAAAGTACATCACTCAAAAGGAAACAAAAAAAAATTCAATGAGATCGAGACGCATCTATTTCTGCCAGAGAGAGGATTTAAAGATGCACTTACTTGTTAACTTGATTCTCGTGACGCAGACAATGACTTCCGGGAACTCCTTAAATGAAGCTGGGCACGGCTGGGATGGACACCTTTTGGATGCTGAAAGTTGTGACTTCTCGAGTTTTACAGGACACTTTTCACAAACGAATATCTATTCGAGCACTAAACTTCTTTGACAAACTGTATCGGAAACGTAGCACACAGTGATCACTTGGGGTTGAGGTGTTGTCTAGTTGACGCACTGCGAGACAGTGACGTGTTGGGGCTGTGCCTTGAAGGGCTTGGAATTCCCTTTCCCACTACGAAAATTTTCTGGCCATGAAGTGGGAGAAAAGGAACGCCCATTGACATAGTCAACCCCTTCCTAACTTCCCCTCTTTTTATTTTATTTCCTAAAACAAACAAAACAGAAGCCAATCGCCGTAGAACAAGTGGCAAAGAAACTATTACATGACAGAATTTCAAAGCAATGCATCGTAGGCATAAAGATATTTTCTATTGGAGATACACTATATATAACAAGAATCTTTTCGGCAATAAATATTATCATTTTTGAAATATTTATTTATTAAAATTTTTTAGTAACGTAAAAAATTAGTCAGCAACTGTAGCTGTTTATCGAATAATTTTCTAATTCATTTACATCAGTTAATTAGCACTACGTCAATTTGTTCATGTTTTTGATTTTAAAAAAATTTGATGTATCATTAGCGTACCAAATCCAAATATTAGTGCATGTAATTAGAACTTGATGTGTTATAGTATCACACGGTATTAAACTGGATTTTTCTCAAATAAAAAATTTTTTTTTATAAACTGTACATCATAGATTTTTAACGCTGTACAATATTATAGATTTACTAATAAAAGTAGAATTTGAGAATTAATAAAACTTCTAACATAAAATAATTTCCCTGTTTTTGTGTAATTTAGAAATTTGGTGTTCAATTTCTGCTGTAGGTATTAATATGCTCAATAGTTTTTTTATATAAGATATGAATGATAGGTTTATTTTTTTATAATTTTTTTTAATTATAATAACAGTGCTATCATAGAATTTTTGCACAACCAAAACACGTTTTATAGTTCAATAAGTACTGTTTGTACTTGAATGGGTGCTTTGACTTTATGTTACTTATTATAACTTAAGTTTTTTTTTTTATAAAAAAGGCAGGTAATTTTTAATGCAAAAAAAAGGCTAGAAGTCATTAGTCTTCATTGTAATAATATATAATTTTTTGGCTAATATCTGATTTAAGTATGTGGAAAGTATTTTTATACAAAGCAAAAAGGTCTGAAGCAATTTATTTAGATTTTCTGCCTTTTTGCTTATTAATTGTGTATTGTTTGTTCTGTAAAGCTATAATGATTATCGTTAAGGAAAATTCATTTTAAATTGAGGTAGTACTATTGAAGAATAATTTTTTGTTTCTTAAAAGAACAATAAGCATTTTTAACGTCATAATCAGTGGAGACTTGAGACTTTTATACTTTAGATGAAATCAAAATTGTCTACCATTTTTCGTTAATTTAATGATTTGAAAGTTTACGAGGTTGATTTAGAAAAGTTTCTCCTTCTATACAATTTAGTGATAATCGAGGTTATAATAAAGAGAAGGTTTTTATATGTAACCAGGAAACTAATAATTATACACGTATTGATTTACGTTTAAGAGTACACAATATAGTATTTGGTTGTACCTTCAAGTGAGATTTCTTGATGCTAATTTTTTAAAGTTAATACTCTGTAATGACGAACTTTTTACATAAATTTACATCTATCGGTTGTAAGTATACAAATAAGCAAAATTATTTTAAAATAAGTGTTTAATCAAAAGTGACATTAATATTTGATGCATCATTCATATCGCCAATGATATCCTTACTAAAATACGCCGAGTGCGATTTTATATGCTGCAAATTTTTTTTAAGCTCCAACCTCTAAGTAAAATTAAGAAAATGTGCGAAGACATGCTCATCTGTAAATATATGAACAAATGGTATAAATACATACAGGACTGTCCCTCGAATCACCTACTTTCTTCTCTTGGAGTTAAGAACATAGATAACGTTAACGGCCGCTACGCTTTTGCAAACGTTTCTCCTTTTAACGTCCAAAATTTTAAAATTTTCAATATCTCATCTGTACTTTTTAGCATAAAACAAAGCAGTGACACTATATATAGAATTGAGCCGAAGAAGAATAGTTTATTTCCTCAAGTATCGCGTGTCGGTACTGACGCGTTAATGTGGATGACAATTCAATTTTACCACCTTCTACTACGCAGCTCTGCTCATAATATATTTATCATTGTCTGTATATGTCCTGCACCTGCTTTTGTTCCACATTTACTTTTCCTATGATATGTTTTTGAAATCAAGCACTGACCCATTTGTAAGTACATCGTGTTATTGATCGAATGCTTATTTTTGGGTGTTTGTACAAAATTACAAGCCAACCAGTCATTTGCGTGTGTTCTTTTTTATATTTAAAGACAGTGTGGCGATTTGATGTTACTGTGGCCATTTTTCTAGTAAAAAGAAACTCAAATTGAAGTGTGATATTGACCACAAGCTCAAAATAAGCAATAATATACCTAATCATTTTGTCCAGCATATACTAAAAAGTTAAAGGGAATATTATTTTTTGTTTTTTCTTTAAATTTAAAGTAATTTTTATGCATTTATGACTACTGTAGTTCTATTTTCAACTGCATTACATCCTAATTACTAAACAACAATTTTTTTACAACACTTTTGTTTTTTATGGTAAAAGATTTTTTACTTTTTTTTTTCTTCAGATAAAAACAATAATACTACGAACCAAACATGAATTTTAGGTTTGAAAGGAATAAGATTTAAATAATTTTAAAATAATAATTTACGTGAGTTCAAGTGATTCAAGTGGATCCTCGCTATTCATTATGAAAAATTTCAATTAGGCATCCTACCGATTCTACGATAAGCGATTTTTTACTTTTTTAAGTATCTCTCTAAAACCAAAGAAAATCATCGTATTTTTTCTTTTCTACCTTATGTTCTTTATTATTTCTCGGCGTAGAACGAAAAATATTCCAGAAAATAAATTAACGCAGCTGACAGGGATTTGAAATAATAATACCTTAGTATGAAATAAATAATATATTGAGCCATTTCCAACATCAGGACTACCACCACCACACCGGGTTAATCGACTTTTGGAGCCCATTGTTTTAACTAATCAGAATCCTAGGTAGGGCCACGTATCTTTTTACAGAAATTCCGAGCTACTTTCACTCCTACCCTTTAAACATTGCGGCCAATCTTCTTAAACTCGCGACCATCAAGCGCCTTTTTTCCCCTGCGACCGCAAGTTTGGGATATTTTGTCCTATTCTGTTACTATTTCCATGAGTATTCAAGTTATGTATTGATTTTGTGGTTTTCGTTTGTAAATAAGTTGACGAAGAACAGATATTTTCGAAGATGGTTTATGAAAAAAGAGCAATTTGTAAACAGTTGCAGATATACCCACGCGTTAAAGAATCTGATTTGATGTTGTTTGTGATATTGTAGTACTTACGCTGCGAAAGAAAAGTTTGTATTAAAAATAGTAGACAACTTAATCCGATAATTTTCAACTCAAATTCAAACCCTAGGAGATAAATACAATGTATATCAATACTATCGAGTTTCGATAAATAATACTTGTTAACTCTCAAATTAATATTGCCACCTAATTAAATAGCGACTCGGTCAGTTTGTCTCAAAAAGTTTCTCCTTAATCACTAGCAAAGTACAAACTCAAAGGTAACACTGCAGGGATCCTTCCTAGGCATGAGGTATGAAGTAAGCTCGCCATTTGTCTGGAATCAGGAAACTGCGAGTCATCCAATTTCAAGTAGTACGAGTCCGAGTTTGGTCAGACGTAGGCAGATTTTATTTAAAATTATGTTCTCGGGTATCGTACACTCATCTAAATGTAGTTAAATTAAAAAAATCATTATAAATACAAAAAAAAAAAAAACAAAAAAAACTTAAATAAATTCATTTTCGTTAACGTAACTGTGCTAGTCTTGCAGAAGTCTCAGGAGTTTTAAGTTTTACCCGATGCAGTATCTTTTTTTACTAAAAGACGTTCTAGATTTCTGTAACAGACTTGTATCAGAAGCGATCAGCCAAATTGAGAAAATTAAGACACTATTCGGTGAAATTTATACTTTCCCCATTTAAGAGAATCTCGAAAATTCATGTGATTCTTAAAGTCATTAAAAGGACAATCAACTACTTTATAAAAGTCAAGCCAATGAGTTATCGGACTACCTAACCAGGTATGTAGTGATCAAGGACACAACTACACTCTAATTATTAATTTAGTCTCGTAGCTCTCCGACCCCCTTGACACGAATGGTAGGTAGCACATGAATAATACATTCATCAGCGCGTCAAAAAAGGACTCTCTTAGCACATGATATATTAAAGCCCTTGGCTACTGCGTACCCGCTGATAGTATAGTTCTCCTATATGGGAGAGCAGCTGGTGAGGAATTACCCACTTTTACCCGCAAACGATTTTTACTGGACTAGTATAGTATATATACTGTAGTATACTTACAGGTGGTAGTGATCCCAAAATAATCATATTTTTTCAATTAACATATTTTTTTCTCAATACAATTAGCTTAATACTTATAAATTTAATGGTATTGGGACATCTAATGGGTAGCGATTTTTATTCTAACCTATTACATATTCGATATTGGAGTGGCGTCAATTTTGGCTGCAGCTAAGCAGTCTATTTACATGAATATATGTTATTGCACGTAATACGGTAGAGGCCGCGACACCGATGTCCTCGGCAGTTGTATTATGGACGGGTGATTTTGGTCGCTCAGCAGGTCAAGAGACCGAATGATTTTCCTTTTTACAGTAATTTAAACTTCATAAATTTGTTTATAAGAAATAAGATAACAAGAGTTATTTAATCAATTTAGATGGTCTGTTTATTTACTGATAAATCAATAATACAATTTTTTAGAAGATTTAACATTAAAAAAAAATTAATAAATGAATAAGAGAAAAAAGATGAGAGGTGCAAGCAAAACAAGAAAAAAAGATTGCATACATAGGTGTGTTTATTAGCCTGTGATTTGTGGCGCTGAGATAAAAAAAAGATCATTTTTTATAAACCATATTCAAATATATCTGTTCTTCGTCAACTTATTTACAAACAAAAGTCAGAAAATCAATACATAGTTCGAATACTCATGAAAATAATAACAGAAGAGGACAAAATATCCAAAACTTGAGGTCGGAGGGGAAAAAAGGTGCGTGATGGTCGCGAGTTTAAGAAAATAGGCCATGATATTCGAAGGGTAGAAGTAAAAGTAGCTCGTATTTGCTACAAGTAATTACGTTGCCCTTTGTAGAATTTCGATTGGTTGAAACAATGGGCTTCAACGTTCGACTAACCCGGTGTGGTGGTGGTAGTCATCATGTTGGAAATGTCCCAATATATAATTGATTTCATACCAAAGTATTAATATTTTAAATCCCTGGCACCTAGTTGGTTTATTTTATGGAGTATTTTTTGTTGGACGCAGAGAACTAATAAAGAAAATAAGGTAAAAAAGAAAAATTGTGAAAATTTTCGTTGATCTAAAAAAGACTCTAAAAACGTGAAAAATTCATTCATTCTAAAGTCAATAGAATTCTTTGTTAAAGTTTTTTATAATAAATAATAAGGATCCACTTGAATCACTTGCACTTGCACAACTCATAGTTTTAAAATTATTTAAATCTTATATCTTCTAGACCTACAAATTCTTCCTTAAGAAAAAAAGTAAAAAAATCTTGTACGATGGAAAACAAAAATGGTTGTTTAGTAATTTAGATGTAGTTCAGTAAAAAATATAATTACAGCAGTGATACATGCATAAAAATAAATTCAAATTTCAAAAGAGTTAAAAATAATATTTCCTTCAACTTTATTTAGTACACGCTGCACAAAATTTATTAGTGTTTTATTGCTTATATTTAGATAGCTGTCAATATCTTTCTTTGATTTTTTTGGTTTTTTCTTGCCAGAGAAGTAGCCACGTGTTCACAAAACTACCACATAGGCTCGAAACATAAAAAATCCTCCGCACCAACAAATAAATGGCTTGTAATTTTATACAAACACCCAAAAAAGAGTATTCGTTCAATAACACGATTTACGTACAAAAGGGTCAGCGCTTGATTTCAAAAACAGATGGTAGGAAAAATAAACGTAAAACAAAAACACGGGCAGGGCATGAAGGAACAATTGTAAATAAATTATAAGTAGAGCTGCGTAGTACAGTAGTAAAATTCAATTGTCTTGCACATTGCACGCATTGGTACTGTCACGCTTTTTGGGCTCAACTCCATATAGTCTCGCTTCTTTGATTTATGACGGATAGTGCTACTTATGGTAAATTTTAGACGTCAGAAGGAGAAAGCTCAGAAAAACTTTTCTAAAAGTGTGGGCTGTTTTAAGTATATATGCCAAGAGGATGGTTGCGTTAGGATGGTAACGTTGTATCAAGTACTTTGTTTACGGAAGAATTTAAAATGGAACTTTTTTTAATATACAGATTGGAGCTTAGAAAAAGTTTCGAAATGTTAAAGTTATTGCAGATAGGTAATATCGAATCGATGTATATATTACATGCGATTTTTAGACAACAACTTTAGCTACCAAATACGTGAAATCGCACGTGTATTTTAGTAGACCGTATTATGGAGAAACGGAGAATATCACGTCAATTGTTAATGTAAGTTGAACTTAACCCTTATTTTAAAACTAATCTGTTTGTATCTTTCAGCCACACAACAAAAAAAAAGGTTTAAGGGCAGTTGGAGTCAGATTGAGAAATTAAAGGAAAACTATTGACCTAAATAAACCAGTATAAATTTGAGTGTTTCATTCCAAAAAAAATGTTTCTATGGTAAATCATAAATGGTTTTTATAATTACTGCAAAAAAATACCATTTTTTAACCATAACCATAAAAAACTGTAATTGTCCTTCAGACTCAGCGCACTTTCCTTCTTACAATAAGGACGGCCTTTTCAGTTGTAAGTAGGCTGGAATTTCTGACTCGACAACAGAAAAAACGGGTCAGTTTAGCAGTTCAGAATAACTGTAGTTTTTAAAAAAGATTATTAAAAGAACTCTCATATTTTAATTTAAAAAATTTTTTTAATTTGTAATATTTATTTTAGTTTATTTATGACAAGGATACTTTAATTTTATTTAAATATTTGATGGTAATAATGCTCATTTAAATTTTAGGAGGAATAGTTTTATAGACATGTTGATTAATGCTAAACG
The DNA here is from genome assembly GCF_036245765.1 of Copidosoma floridanum. Classification (NCBI taxonomy): domain Eukaryota; kingdom Metazoa; phylum Arthropoda; class Insecta; order Hymenoptera; family Encyrtidae; genus Copidosoma; species Copidosoma floridanum. Next base: position 534,298 of record NW_028321913.1, on the reverse strand, counting down.
AACTTATGATGATAAAATTATGTCAAAATGTATATTAATAAGTAAAAACTTAAAAGTTGACTTTGTTTCACAATGTTTTATTATTCGCAGACAGCTGTTTCGGCAGTCACGCCATTGTCAGATGCTCGACATACACTGAATTGTCTATGTACATCAGTTCGCTAAAGTCAAGTACAAGTATTACAAATGTAGTTGTCGCTCAACGGTATGATATGTATGCGCCTGTGTATGAGTACCTTATGAGATACTATGTATTACATTTTCTATTATTGGAGATAGAGTAAAATTAATTTGATCGTTCGTTATGGATTTAGTATGTTTTTTTGCTAATTCTATTTCTATTGTCTCAAACAGATTCAATTTAAAACTTTTAGGTAAACTGTGTAGTAACTTTATATTATTTTCATCTAGGAAATGCGCAATAGAATTACAATGTTCACTAAAACCCGTCGTATTGCGATCATTATAAATAGACTTTTTGTGCTCCTATATACGTTCGGAAAGGGCACGTCCTGTCTGTCCAATATATATGCTTATTAACTTATTAATATACATTTTGATTCGAAATGTTTCACCAACGCAAAAGCAAAAAATCAATTAATAATCTTTTAAATGCTAGCAAAGCATATCTCGCAATCTTTTATAGAAAGTGTCTAGTAAAGTTTTACAAGTGTAACAACCATCTTTATTTTAATAAAAGATGTTTACAACTACATTTGGTACCCCCACATATATAAAGATAATTTGCCGACATAAATCAACAGAATCAACCGCAGTGATTGACAAAGCATACACTTTTTGGCTAAATGTGGAATTAAAAAAGTGGTACAGAATCAGGAGCAATTTGTCACACCACTTGAAGTTAATACACAGCGAACTACTTAGACGCTGCCATAACGTAGAATTTGATATTTTAGACGAAGACACGAGAAATAATGTTCGAGAAATTTAACACACACACCGCCAAACACATACTAAGAAACTTGATGGGCTCATACAGAAGGAGAACAGCAAAATACAACAGAGAGCAAATAATTCACCACTTGCCACACATACGAAGGTTAATAAACAACAACAGACTACGTCATCGGCCACCGTGGAATCCAGTACAAAGTTTGATTTTTCTTTTTCTTTTTATCCGAGAGTCAAGAACTTATCCGAAGTTACGTTCACACAAAATGAAAAAAACATTTTGAATAAAGGTTTAAAGTACTGTCCTAACATTAAAAACTTCAAAGATTTCATCGAACTTTCTGTATACGCAGAAATAGCATCAAAAGGTATAGATAAAAACGAACTACAACTTTTTAGATACAAATGCGTTGATGTAATAAATAAAAACAAAAAACAATTTTCAACTAACAATAGCTCAGAATTCAAAAGTATTATTTCTTTAAAGAAAAAACTTAAAAATAATGATTTAATTTTATGTAAAGCTGACAAAGGAAACACTGTTACCATTTTGAATAAGTATGACTATATTGAAAAGACAGAACTTTTAATAAATAACAATAATTTTAAAATTTTGAATTCTGATCCTACAGCAAATTTTTAAAGGGAGACTAAGTCAGTTTTTAAAAATTTGTACAAACATACTCTATGATTGTAATTTGCACATGTTAACTGTTATGAATTCTTCGGTGCCGGTACTATACAGCTTACCTAAAATACACAAGGAGGGCATACCAATGAGACCAATAGTATCTTATACTAATGCACCAACCTACTTACTCGCAAAAGAACTTAATAAAATACTCCCTTCCTTACTCAACTTTAAGCCAAAACATAGCATTAAAAATACAAGTCAACTAATAGATAAACTTAGAGATCTCAAAATTCCATGTTATGCACGATTGCTTTCATTCGATGTTGTTAATCTATTTCCCTCCATCCCTACAGACCATCTAAAGAATATTATTAAATATCTGGTTGACAATAGCCCTTCCTGGTGTTGATTCAAAACAAGAAATTTTAAAATTAATATCCATTTGTTTAGAACAAAGCTACTTCAAGTTCAGTAATAAATATTATTTACAACTTAACGGTCTTCCAATGGGCTCTCCCCTCACCCCCCTTCTCAGTGAGATATTCATGTCATACGTAGAGGACCTTATATTCGATTCGACCTCCCTCCTCACCAGTAATGTTTTACACTGGTCGAGGTATGTCGATGATGTGTTTTGCATCTGGAAGGGTACAGAGAGGACAATGACCAGTTTTCTCAGCTACATAAATGATTTAGTACCGGGTATAAAATTTACAGCAGAAGCTGAACATGACAATAGTTTAAATTTTCTGGATCTAAAAATAACACGAAAAGACGGTGAGTTGTTGTATGAAATTTATAGAAAACCAACTTTCACAGATACGTTAGTACCGTACGATTCAAAGCAGTCCATCAATATAAAAATGAGTGCATTTTACTCTTTTGTATATAGATTATTAACAGTACCGTTAACAAAATCTTATTACGAAAAGGAAATCAATCCATTAAAATGTTTAGCAATTAATAATGGTTACAATAAAAACCTCATAGATAATCTAATTTTTAAAATAAAAAATAGACTTATTTCAAAATATTTTTACGCAGTCGCAAAACAAACCGAAAAATTTAATATGTTGAATTATGTTCCCATAGTATCCGATAAAATAAGTAATTTTTAAAAAAAACAAAATGTAAATACAATTATGGTCAATAAACGTAACTTGACATCCATTTTATGTAATAATAAGGAAAAAGTTGGTATTTTACAGAAATGTGGAGTTTATCAGATTAATTGTTCCGAATGCGATGCCATATATATTGGACAGACAGGACGTGCCCTTTCCAAACGTATAAAGGAGCACAAAAAGTCTCTTTATGAAGATCGCAATACGACGGGTTTTAGTGAACACTGTAATTCTAATGCGCATTTCCTAGATGAAAATAATATAAAGTTACTACACAGTTTACCTAAAAGTTTTAAATTGAATCTGTTTGAGACAATAGAAATAGAATTAGCAAAAAAACACAATAAATCCATAACGAACGATCAAATTAATTTTACTCTATCTCCAATAATAGAAAATGTAATACATCGTATCTCATAAGGCACTCAAACACAGACGCATACATATCATACCTTTGAGCGACAACTACATTTGTAATACTTGTACTTGACCTTAGCGAACTGATGTACATAGACCATTCAGTGTATGTCGAGCATCTGACAATGGCGCAACTGCCAAAACAGCTGTCTGCGAATAATAAAACATTGTGAAACAAAGCCAACTTTTAAGTTTTTACTTATTAATATACATTTCAATTCGAAATGTTTCACCAACGCCCAAGCGAGAAATCAATTAATAATAAAATTATGTCTATTTATACTTTATTTATCTATTATTATCTATACTGTTATTAACTTTACTTTATTCATCTTTATCATCTATACTTTATTTATGAATTTACAACATAAGGATAGGTTTGATAATTCAAGATATATTTCGTATATATTTTCATAGTGGATTTGTGAAAAATAATTGCGTACGCAATGGTTACTACACGAATGCGTGTAAAGAATATTTATACATACAGATGATTATACATTAAAACCTTTTGATTGTTCCTCAACATTTTCAGCAAGACTTGCAGTACCAGTCTTTATTGCCTCTGAAAGGCTTTGAACACAAAATAAGATGTACATGTTATACGTCGAAGTTTTGTCAATGACTTTTGACGATGAAGCATTTGATTTTAAAGATATACTTTTCCCTGCTTCTGAGCACGTTGTTTGAGATATAGTTAACAAAGATCGAGGTTTCTTGGGTATGAATGTCATAGAGCTCAGATGTTTCAATGCTTCTTCGTACGTATCTAAAATATATATATACATTTTGAAAATTTTATAAGTAAGACAAAGTAGGCGGTGGAATTGCACTACTGCTTACAAAGTTGGATATGACTTGAATATTATCGTCTGTCCATGGAAGAGGCATATAAAATGTTGTATCTTTGGCCTGTTACGTTATCAACACCAATAAAAGTGACATGTACAATGAAAGGCTCAGAAATTTCTTTTGCGCTGCTATCAATTTTTACTATGTAAAATTTACTGTTCATCTGTAATGAAACTCATCATGTACAAAAGGTCATCATAGTAATAAGAAAAAAAATTTAGTTTTTTACCTCTACAGAGTACAAATTTGATACTGATAAAGATTAAAAGTAGTCGGTGAAACAAACTGCAGTGTTTACTTTATTATAACCTCTAAGAATTTCGAATTACGTATATACATCGACACTAACACAATAATTGTTTAGGTTAACAGTTGTCTCACGTAGTTACTAACACCTTTCACTGTTTATGCAAATAATAACAATTAATTCACTTAGTTTGCCAATTGCTTCCGTATGCACGTGTAATGATGCACACACAGTAAGCACTGTCAATGTTATAATCATGCGCTTTCGTCATTGTAAAATACACTTTCCTATGTACAGCCTATATATATTTTTAACATTAATGTAGCAGTGGAACGATGAACAATGTACTATCATCTTCCAAAAGCTCAAAAATTTTAAATAAAATTAGTTTCGATTGTATATTATTCGTGTTGAAATTTTCCACTTTCTTTTCACAATCTTTTTTGACTTTCTACATATTTATAAGTGTTTAATCGCTCGGGTATGTAAAGTCAGGTCAAAGAATAAGTGACTGCTCTCCAGTTACTTTAAAATCGCCAAGAGCACTGGTTGGATTCATACCCATTCGTTTAATTTTTATCACTTTACAGAGTCTTTTGTCAACACAACATTGTTTGGTTCTTGAATCGAAATGTCACATCCCATGTAATTAACTTTTTTCAAATAAATTTGTTTATGGTTTTTACTGGATTTTGTAATTGGATTGTATTTCTTTTTTTTTTTTTTATTGTTTATTAAGCGTTTCTCTTCAATTTTTTTGCATAGCTGAACGAGAGACTTGTATCCACTGGCAATCTGCTCTTCTGTTACTCCTAGAGTGCTTTCAAAATCAAAAGCTCAAAATTCATTTAACAAACACTTCATATTTTTGACATCATCAGCAATATGATGCAAGTTATGGACATTATATAGTATTAAAATATATTTATCAAAAAACTTTGCAATAAACTTTATTCTCGTTGAATAAGCCCCCCTTTTTTTGGTTTGGAAAATATTTATTTCGTATTGTAAAAAAAAAAATTGTTTCATTGAAAAAAAATGTATGACATTTTTATATCAATAAAAATGAAAAAAATACAATTGGTCGGAAATGAGTTAAAAAAATTTTATTTTAAGGAAAGTGCACTTTTTGCAAGATGAATAGCATAAAAGTTAAGCAAAAAATATACGTATAACGCATGTGATACGGTGTATGAGGTAAATTGTACTACCTTTTGTGTCTGTATTATTTTTAAAAATACAGTGTAACATTTGTTTTCAACATCATATACGTTTAGTATTAGAAAATAAAAATGTTAGCTACTAAAAACCCGTAAGTGTAAAATGCCTAAAAAAAAAATAGTTAACTGTTTCCTATTTTTTTTGTTATCTTCAAATCTTTTCGATATTCAATACATACAGTAACTTGGTCTATGTTCTACGAAAAATCAAGCTTTTTTTTTTATAACAACTTGCCACACAATTTTTATTAGCATAAATAACTAATGCATAAAATGTTTTTCACTTATTCTTGGAACAATTTTTTTGTCTCTGCATTAGGTAACAAGATACAATAGAAAAAAGTGCAGAACAAATTTTAAATAAATAAGAGGTTTATTTTAAAATAAACAATAAAAAAAAATAAAAGAATCGTCAATCAACCAACCACAAAATAAAAATTTATATAGACATAAATAAAATATTGGATTCGTTTGAGAACCACCCTGAGGTACTAGGCACATGAAGCACTGATTTTACTTTCTCGATTCCTTGAGCCAAGTTTCAGAACCACAGGATTCGCCTATCCTACAGCTACAGCTAAAAACGAACTTCAGAAATGTTCAATCGTAATTATTAAGTGGGCGCTTGGCCTTCAATATTTTATACAATAAAAAGTACATGTATTTGCTTGACGCTGAGTTTATACTGGGGAGCTTTAGGTAAAGTTACCAAAAAATATCTAAGTGCAAAATATAAAAAAATTTTACGCGATGGTTGGTCAAAAATCGCCAATTTGGCTGTTAGTTATCAGATCTGGTCATCCTGGCTACGCCACGGCTTAAAAGGGTTTGGGATTCCTTTTCCCACTATACCAAAACTTTCTGGCCGTTAAGTGAGAGAAAAGTCACACCCATCGACATACAGTCAACCCCTTCCCAACTTCTCCTTGTTTTATTTGTATTTCTCAAAACAAACAAAACAGAAGCCAATCGTCGTAGGACAAGTGGCAAAGAAACCAATACATGACAGAATTTCAAAGTAATGCACCATATAGGCTTCAAGCTACTTTCAATTGGAGATACACTGTATGTAACAAGTAACATTTCTTTAATGAATATTATCATTTTTCGAAATATTTAACTGTTAAAGTTTTTTAGTAACGTAAAAAATTAGTCAGCAACTGTAGCTGTTTATTAAATAATTTTCTCATTCATTTACATCAGTTAATTAGCTGTACGTCAATTTGTTCATGTTTCTAATTTAAAAAAAATCGATGTATCATTAGCGTACCAAATCCAAATATGTGTGCATGTAATTAGAACTTGATGTTTTGTACCAGTATACGGTATTCAATTGGATTCTTCTTAAATAAAAATTTTTTTTCTATAAACTATACATCATAGATTTTTGGCGCTTTATAATATGATAGATTTACTAGTAGAAGTAGAATTTAAGAATGGATCAAACTTCTAACATGAAATGATTTCCCTGTTTTTTATGCAATTTAGACATTCGGTGTTCAATAACTGCTGTGGATATTAATATGCTCAATAGTTTTATTATATAAGATATAAATCATGAATGTGTTTCCTTGTAATTTTTTTTAAATTTTAATAGCAGTGCTATCATAAAATTTTTGCACCACTAAAAAATGTTCTATAATTTAATAAGTACTGTCTGTACTTAAATGGGTGCTTGAACTTTATGTTACTTATTATAACTAAAGTTTTTTTTTTTATAAAAAAAGCAGGTAATTGGTAATGCCAGAAAAAAGGCTGAAAGTCATTGGCCTTCGTTGTTGTATAATTTGCTTCATTATCAGTGGGACATCTGCTGAATAATAATATATAATTTTTTGGCTTATATCTGATTTAAATATGTGAAAAGTATTTTCATACAAAGCAAAAAGGTCAAAAGCAATTTATTAAGATCTTCTGCCTTTCTTTCTATGAATACATAATAATGTATTATTTTTATGTAAAGCTATAAGACTTAAAATAACTACCATCAAGGTAAATGTATCTTAAAATAAGGTTGTACAATTAAAGGAGTATTTTTTATTTTTTAGAAGGCCGGTATTCATGAAATGTCATAAGTTGTAGAAACTTGAGACTTTTACACTTTGAAAACAGTTCTCAAAAATGGTTGTAAAATTTATACATATACATATAATTGAGGGTTAAAACAAGAGTTGCACACGCTTTACCTATACCGTATGCGATTTCACTTGTCGGTTAGCTAAAATTGTTGTCTGCAAAGCGCATATATATGTCAATTTGAACATTAATGATCCTTTTTACATTAACTTCTACATAGAAAAATTTTTTAAAGCTCCGACCTTTAAGTACAAGTAAAATTAAGAAAATGTGCCAACACATCCTCATCTGTAGATACATTAACGAATGGTATAAATACATACAGGACCGTCCCTCGAAGCACCTACTTTCTTCTCTTGCGGTTAAAAACATAAATAATTAGAACGCACGCTACGCTTTTGGAAACGTTTCCTTTTTTAACGTTCAAAGTTTTAACCACTTTTCAATATCTTATCTGTACTTTCCAGCATAAAACCAAAAAGCGACCCTATATATATAGAATTGAGCAGAGGAAGAGAAGCTTATTCTCTTAAATATCGCGTGTCAGTACTGACGCGTTAATGTCGATGACAATTTAATTTTACCACCTTCTTCTACGCAGCTCTGCTCATAATATATTTACAATTCTTTGTGTAGGTCCTGCACCTGCTTTTGTTCGACATTTATTTTTCCTATGATCTGATTACTGGATCAATCGCTGACCCATTTGTAAGTACATCATGGTATTGATCGAACGCTTTTTTTGGGTGTTTGAATAAAATCACAAATCAGCTATTCGTTGGTGTGTGTACTTTTTTTATACTTGATGTCAATGTAGTGTTAAGGAAAAACCAAAAAAAATTAAAGTATGATGTTGACCACAGGCTTAAAGTTAGGATTTCGTTTAAAGAAGAAGTATATTTAATCCGTTTTCAAGTGAAATAATTAATATTACATGCTAATTACATCGACATTTTATACATCGATTTGTTTTATTGGATTTTACCTTTTTTTTAAACTGATGTGCAAACACATAATAAAGCATAATCGTTTTTTACTTTATAGCAAATTCGTTGTGCTTGATAGAAGCGTCGATTTGAGGAGAAAAAAAAATGATTTAGCATTGAAGGTCAAAACAGTTTCTCTTCATAATAAAACGATCAAAACTGTAACCGTGAGAATTTATTCGTGTAAGATCTGACAGCAAGTTGACTTAATCTTTAAAGATTGTGGACCATATTGTGATAGGAAGTAATTTCCGACGAAGTAACAATTGATCTCATTCTTACTGACTTCTATAATCAATATAATCCTAGTTTGTTGGTACTATTCATAACCGCTTTTAAATAATAAAAATAGACAAATTTTATTCATTAAAATTATTTTCATTTTATTTCATTTGTCAACTATGTCACTAATGTAAATTTTTTTCTACCGATATATCTCTTAATGGCAAGACGACATCGCATACTTACTGTGTATCTTTACTATTTGTCAAGTTCTTCAACTTTTGTGAGATTGGCGGCAAGTATTGTTTATTTGCCTCATCTGTACCCCAACTCTTATTGCAATACCTGTGCGCTTTTTTCGGCCTAAATTTTCAAAGGTGGGGGAATAGACGAGAGAAGCTAGTAAAATAGAGAAGAAAAGCGAAGTTAGTCGAGTCTTACTAATCTTTGGTAAGTCGGGTATATTATCTAGAGCCGTTAGAGACACGCCCTACTTGTCTCAAGAGGTTACAATAAAGTTACTTTAACCGCAATTCGTGCCTTTATTTTTTTGTCAATCGAAAAAGCCACGTCACAATAGTATTTTTATCAAAATGTCTGACGAAACACTGGGATCATATGACGACGACCCGGGTCTAAATATACCATCAGATATTGAAAATCCCAATTCAACAATGTTAGCGGGTCACGAGATTACATCTCCCAGCAACACTTCCCAAGAGACGAGGCAGTTGGAGATTGAGCCGATATCTAAGGATGATCCTCGTATCTCAGCCGCCGATAATGATGAGGTGAGGAAACGATCAATTAAAGACGAATATCTCGATTTCTTAACATTACTCGAAAATTCAATAAAGTGGCGTATTTGCAGGGCACCCATCTACAGGGAATAGATTCTACTACATTTGTTCCGAATACGCTTAACGTCAACGTAAGTACAGAAATTCTTTGTCTAAGTCATTGTCTGGTTTTACTTTTTAAGTATTAAATTTTACTCGTGTTAAATGCTTGACTAAAATTAAAAAAGTATGTGCTGACTAGTCTTATGCTATACTTCGTCAAGAAATTTTATGAGCCAATAGGTATAAATGAAATATTAAACCCGTTGGATGTTTCATAATACTATTTTATTTACACGCATGAAAATTATTTTATGATAATAAAATATGTTGGTGAGAAAAGTATGTTTAATTTTCAGGTCAGTGGTAAATTCGTTTTAGTTACGGGCATAAAGATAGTTAAAGAAGGTGAGGACGAAAACGCTTCCCGAGAAATCACCTTAATATGTAAGATTCCAGATAAGAATGATTCGGATAAGGCTGAGGCGTGGCTTGACTCGGACAATGTCTTGTATTTATATGCTCCAGCTATTCATAAATAGACTGTGATCAACCTTATAAATGTCGATTTATGGTTACAGTAACTAAAAGATAATATAAAAAAGAGATGTAATGAATAATGTCATTATACTGTCTAATTTATTTTATTCACAAATAGTCAACTAAAATAACTTTGAGATCTCATAGTTTTTATCATATTAATACAGAAAATAAAATTAAAATTCGAACACTTCATAAAATAAGTTGAGTATTACATTTATACAGTTGTCGATTTTCTTTATAATAATATCAAGTGCTATTTTTTTTATCCTACACTCAATCGAGATACTTATAGTTGGAAAGTCTACTAAAAAAATTTTTGTAATCTAGTAGGTACCGTAGGATAATTTATAACAAAATTTTCTCTTGATTTTGTTGTTACAAATGGTTTCACAGATTTTAAGTTATTTGACAAGGCTAAAATGTTATGCCAAACAACAGTTTTAGAAAAAATATTTATATGCAAGATTTAAATGCCTATAAAAAATATTATTAAAGAAAATTAGAATAGTAACTATTGAAGAATTATTTTAGTTTTTTTTCAGCCACCTCTTTTTTCCTCATAATTGACAGTGACAAAAACTGTCCAGTTTGTTACTTATTTTTCTGCACTATAACTCCTTTAAACAAACTTTAAACATCCGCCAAACAATAAAAAGTATTTTGTTAAGGTTGAAGTATGCTAAGATCATTGATGTTATAAGTTAATTTTTCTAAGAATTAAAAATTTTTATTTTTAATACGAAGTACCTGACAAAAAAATACTTTTTTAAATATATTATTTAAAATACGATCCAATTTAGTGAAACAGAGATATTATACTACACAATGAAAAATTTAAAATAAAATTTAGAAAAACAAAAGCATAATTAAAAAATACAAAGATGACGGTTTTTCTTTTAACACAACAATTTTTTAATGCAATAAATAGTATATTAACATGTATACAGTGTACAACTAAGAATTTCTTGACCAATACATTTTTAATGAGCAAACATTTTATATGACGGCTAAACACTACTCACAAGGGAGTTAAAATTTTAATCTTATTAGCATGTGCTTGTAACAATTGAACATTATTTTCTGTAATTTTTCCATCGAATTCTAATTGAACTTTCTGTCTTCGTATTTAAAAAAAAATAAATTATTTACCTTCCTACTTTTTCACCATGTTCTTTGGTAAATAACTAAAGTAAAAAAAAAGAATATAGAGGATAAATAAAAAAAATTCAAACTAATGAACTCTTATAATATTTATTTTAACACTTTTATGAAAATTACAAATTCATTTACTGCATAACACTAAAAGTATTATAAACACTTACTTTTATTTAACATTCAACTCATAATTAACATTTAATGAAAAAATATAGGACTTTGCGAATTTTTAACTGCAGATCTTGTATTGTAGAATAAAAAATATACGAACAATAATTATTTTTCAAAATAATTGAATCTTTACATTTTTTATTTAACCTTCATAAGTCAAGTAATTATGTGAATTATGAATAATTTTGAAATGTTCCTATAAGCACTTATAGGCACTTCACAGAGGGTCAGGGCACAGTGTGTCAGATGCAGGAGCTTCTTTTGATTGGCTCTTCTGTTTGCTGTACTCAGGACCAACACACACACAATCCTAATCAGCCAATCACTGGCTCGGAATCTCACGTCTGTGAGCTTCATAAGTTTGAGTGACACATCGATATGTATATGTTGTGTGAGTAATATACATATATACACAGTTTCTAAAGAAAGTCTTGAACATAGTGGCTCATCTGACACACTGTGCCTTGACCCTCCGTAAGGTGCCTTGCAGAAGCCACCTGGCACATTTTTGCCATCTGACGGTGGAATCACCCTCAATGTCTGATCAGTTTGAATCCAAATGACATAATAATCATTAAATATAGCTATTCTATTTGAAGTTTTAGATTACAGCCCTGCATTTTAAGATGATGTTTCTTTTTTTTTTTTTTAAATTCGTCAAGAACCAAGCACTCCTTTGATTACTACAAATAAATCACTTGATATTTTAGGAGGCCCAACTTCCAGTTCTCCGTACAATAAAATCAGAAACATTTCCGGTCAAATATATAGGTTCGTGTGGAGAGCTTCATAAGTTTGAGTGACACATTGATATGTATATGTTGTGTAAGTAGTATACATATATATACAGTTTTTAAAGAAAGTCTTGAACATAGTGGCTCATCTGTAATTGTAAACTGTAAATCAATAAATACTATTAAATTCTACTGGTATCGCTTAAAAAACAAGGACAATGAAATCAATTACGATTAAAATTATCAATTAAAATTTCAGTGAGTCTAGCTCCAATATATTTTAAATTTATTAACCTAGAATTATTGCAAAATGTCGTGGAGAAATATGTATGTAGTTGGTACAGGTCAGTAGAAAATCTATATTTAGGAGTAATTTTCTTACCATGAGCGTTAAATCTATGGCATAATTAAGCAGAAAAACGAGTTTTGCAAGTTAATAACTAATATACATAAATCTCGGCTTCTGAGGGAGATATCTTTTCTTTGCGCACATGATACAAAAACTACTCTTTTCTACTCATGATTACTTTTTCAATTTTATTCGTGTATGGTAAACTAACAGCTTATGAGGTAACTCTTATTAAAAGTATATCATTTAAAAATTTATTTTTGTTGTTTACTGTACCACTACAATCTTCTTATGGGGTATAAGGCCACAAAGGGCGTGGCTGTGGCTCTCTGTACTGAGAATAAATTGAAAAAGGCTTTCCATCATTATACAAACGGTTGTTTTTCTTCGGTTTTTTAAGTTTCTTGATTCTTCTACATGATTTTTTTACAAAATACTTTACGATCTGTCTGTGACATTTCTCATACAAAAATATGATTAGACTTAGGGAAAATCCACTTAATAAAAACACAAACAGTGGAGTGACTTCAGAAAGACCTAATGATGTAAATGAAACTTCTTTTTTAATACCGAATTTGGCCCGATTTTCGTTTTTTTTTCGAGAAATGATTCCATTCTCTCTATACTTTTGAATGCTGAAAAAAATTTGTATTGTTAAAATTGTCTATCATAAATTTTTATATGAAAATACTTACTGATGATTTAAAAATTGAAGAAGTGGATCTCCTTTGTTCAAAACTATACCTTTTTTTCTAAAGTTACCTAGTGGAATAGCTAAGATTTCGCAAGGTTTTTTGAAAGTTACTTGACTCCATGAATAACCAATGTTATAGAGAACTACCCTTTCCTTGCATACCTACAATTAAAAAAAGTTTCTAAGATTAACACGCTAAAAAGTATTCTATTTTAATTTATTAAATTTGTACATCTTTCAAAAATTTTCTAGAATTGCTCTAGTTTAAAGTGTACTAGTATAGAACCGTATTTATTGCACACAACGCACGGACACACAAACATAGATCTATACGAATAATTTGTATAACCGTCTCCAAAAATAAAAAATTACATTATAACGTTTAATAATATCTTTGTATTACTATTTTTTTAATGAAATGTTAAAGATAATTCTTAATGACATTTACACAAATTCTTTGGGTGCCAAAACTTTTGTCTACGGTAGAATATAAAAAAAAAAAATATCTTTTGACAAATAGTCTTACCACCATTACAAATAAAAGTGTTAAAAATAATTTTTAAATGCTATTGAGAAAGGTGATGCATTGTTAAGTATCTTTAAAAATTATCAACGTAAGTTAAATATTTTACATTACCTGCTGTATAGCCTCTTGGAGGGTTGTAGGTAGACTATTCTCATCTTTCAAAAACTGTCTCAGTTCGTCATTTATATTGTCCTTTGAGCTCTAATAAAATATCATTGGATAAAGTTTTTAAGTACAATGTAGTTGATATATTCAATTAAAACTTTACAAAATTACCGAGAAAAACGTTAATGAGTCAGTGTTTTTTACAATAATCAACTGATATGTTTTGTCCGCTAGAAATCCACGCGCATTTCTAAATGGAATGTGTGGTATTGAAACTGTAGCAAAACTTGTGAAACAGCCTGCGTACATTGAAATAATAATGAACGCTGTCAGATATAGCGATAGTCTTGCCATCTTGGATGATACGAAATTGAATTGTTCATCTGTAAATTAAAAAAAATGTATGTATAGACAGGCAATTTCATTGTATAAGTGTACCTAAATTTTTAGGGTTCTTAAATTATATTCAAGAGTATATGATGATTAACAAGATCAAAGACGTACATTTTGCAAACTTGAATAATCATCTGTGATTTTTTTATTTTTTAAAATAAAGATTCCAGAAATTGTGGAAAATTGTTTTACCAAGTTAGTGGAAAAAACACCTCCTTCTGCCATTTAAGGAAGTTTGTGAGAGAAGTTCAAAATGGAGAAACGTGCCAAAAAATGTATGTTATATTTGAGCATTTTAGGAGTGCACATACATTTTTCTAGATTTTTTATGAGCGGAAATTTTCGAGAAAATAAATTATGAAAAATTGACAGTTTAACACGGTCTCTTATGAGAGAGCAAGGTTAGGTTTGCCTTTTAATTAAAATTAAGGTATATTCTAAATGTGTTGGATTGAAAAAAAAGTTTTTATAGATAACTTGGTACGAAAGGAAGATGCTCGACAAAAAAAAATCAAACCTTGCCAGGCATTTTTAAAAAATATAAGCAGTTACAGTCGTACAGTTTAAAAATTGTAGAGGACAAGAGCAGCTGCGGCAAAGGGGGCCCAGATGCGCGAGCGGGGAGGGGCCTCCCCGTTCCTCGCCTCTCTAAATGATCCTCCCAAACCTCCTTAAAAAGCTTTTTTTTTAAATTTCTTATTTTTTCTAAATTTCTTTGCACACTTCTTGTTTAAAAAAAGTATTTGTCTTCACGTTATGGATCACCTGCAGGTGGTTAGTATTTTATAGCTATAGAGTTATTAAAATAGAATTGAGATTTATGAGGGGATTCGAGTCCACGGAATTTTTTAAATATTGTGTATTTTTACCTCCTAAAGATGATAAACCATGAAATTCGTCATTATTTTTCTGTCATTAATTGTTATTAGCAAACTACATAAGCAACCGAGAAAATTTTTCAATTTTGGTAAGCATTAAGTTTATTCCGATTCTTGGACATATTTTGAACAAAAATTAATGGAGATGTATGAACTGAAACCTCACAGATTTTCAGTAAAAAAGCTGACCACTTGTTATTTGACCATTGCTGAATTATTTTTAACTCAGCTGGGCTCAAATTTTTCCTTAAAACGTGTACAAGATCACCCACATACTGAAATTAAAATTTGTTTTATATTGAAAATACATGATTTTGAAGTGGCTTCTTTTTATTCTCTGACAAAATTATAAGGCACTGCCATAATTTTGTTGCGCCTAAAAACTAATTTAGGATATATTATTATGAAGAAAGAAAGCATCATGACATGTAGGATATCGCTATAATAAAAAGTATTAAAAAATAAATGATAATATAATGGTAATCTAAAAATTCATAATAAAATCGAATGGGTTCATGGTAAGCATTTCATCAATTACCTCATATTCGTGTATATTTACGCATGGGTATAATATTTTTTAAAAGTATGCATAAAAATTTTCATTTTTTAAGAGTGATGATCTAGTTCTATTATTTAATTAAAACAACCCAATCTTTGTTAAATGTAATTTTACCTACTAATTGTACTTTATAATGACAATCTTGTACAATATGGTATAAATAACATAAATTTAACATCTTTGCTGCATTATTGAATAAACCATCTTAAACAGTTTACCTGTAAATTCCTGATGGACGAACATACGCCACACGTTTAAAAAACTGTCCGACAGTTTAAAAATAAATCCTCTTCTATCATTATGTAATACTAAAATTACGCTAAATAGAATTGATGAAATAGCTATAAGTATAATCAAGAAAATCCAAATGCGTTTGCTGAAAACCTATTCAATAAAAGAGAAAGAACGTAATAAAGAAATCAAGCCATGAATATTTTACAATTCAAATATTTCACCTCGAAATAAGCACTCCATGGAACCTCCATGGTACCCGGTAATTTATAGTATAATGTATCTTGAAAATCCATAATTTCAATCGTTACGTCATAATTATCCAAATTTTTGTTCGATAAAAACTTGCCGGGAAGAATAATACTTTCACTTAATAATTTTGTGGAATTAATAACTGTACTGTTGACACTTGTATTTGATTTACTATTGATATGGGAGCCATTTTTATACTTATATGCTAATCCTGTGTTAGATGCGAAATCTTCCACTATTTTAGAATAAAAAGTAGAAATCTACGAACATTAAAGAAAAATAATCAAGTTTTTGTGAATGCAATAATTGTGATATTTTAAAATAAAACAATTTTTACTAAAACAATTCGTTACCTTATCATTAATTATAGCCGACGCACCCGTCAGATTCCTTCGTCTCTCAACTACACTTGATGAGGCTTGTTTGTCTGTTATAATCAATCCGTCCTTCTTGCTCCACTCGAATAATTTATTAACGTGTAATTCATTTTGGGGACCGACAGCAAACCATTCATTTATGTCTTTATTATCTCCGCATCTTATTAAGACTTCACTTTTTATATTCAAGTGGAGGTAATTCTTTTTAGGATATCGGCAAGTGTTGTCAATTTGTTCAGTAACGACAGGCCGAAATAATAATAGCCATACGTGAGGCGAAAGGTTGTGGTGCCTCGAGAAGTGCGTGAATTTGTCAAAATCATTGTCAGTATTTAAAAACACCACAAAAAGGGTTTTTGAGTAATTTCTTAGTTTCGGATACTTTTCTGGAAGATCTGATATAGTCGAAGCTACGGAGTATACCATTTTTCGCGAAAATTCTTTCACCATGTTAACCACCGAATGTATGTCTGCGGATTTTAGAGAAAAATTGTTGATATTTACTATTAATAACTTTTTATAATCGCTTTACTTTTACTCACCTTCGTTGCTCCTATAAATAATTCCTATGCTGGTGGTCGCATAGAACTTTTGTACATCCAAAATTACAGGAACTTGACTTTCCATCTTTTTTGCTGAATCACATGGCATGAATAAGACAACGGCCGATATAACAATGAGGCTGGTGAGCTTCATCATTTTTGGCTAAAAATATGTAAAGAGAATTCAAACGTTTCCTAACAAATTTAAATAAATACGTATTTTGTACAAGATAGTAAAATCGATACTATTTTTCGCCAGTACAACTACCAATACATAGCAAATCCAAGATTAAATCTAATTTAAATACAATGTTTACACAACGGGACCACTACTTGACACTATATTCTTGTTTTAAAGATGCCACATTATTGTTTATTTATGTTACTCTTTTTTATTTTTTAATGAATCGTAAAATTCAATAAACATTTTGTAAAATAAAATAATTATGTCATTAGACTTTATACTTCAAAAAATTTCAGGAACATTCCTTTTTCAAATCTAAATAATATTAAAATCATGTACAGGAGCTGCACGTATATTTTGTTTCAGAAATTTGTAGGAAGCAGGAACATGCTTTGATCGTAAAATTAAGGTTGGGGCACATAACTTTATCAACAATTTTATTTATTCACATACTTAATTTCAAAATAATCCTAGCCTCTTCTACCCTTTAAACCATGTTTTTGCCTTAGTATATCATTAGAAGTTATTTAAAAGAACAATAAAAATTATTAAAAAAGTTTTACTTTTTTTAGAATGTCGATAAATGCAGTGTAATGGTAGTCGTACGCATACGGATTTTATTTAATCTTTTAACTTTTAAGCAATTATTTCTGTTATTTTTTTCTGCCTACAATTTCTTTTAACTTCGGATATGGAAAACTCTAGTTTGTACAAAGAGCTTCATTTAGTTTTTTATAAGGCAGTGAATTTTTAGGTTTTTAAACAGCCAATTTTTTTAATATTCTATACTTAGGATTAAAGTAAAATGTTATCTTTTATATTTCTATTATTATAGTAAATCAAAGATTGAAAAAGTAGAAAACCCAAATCAAATTGATGAAAATTCAATTTTTAGAGTGCAAAAAAATGATGAAGTGCTTTCTACAGTTTCCGTAACTTTCGAAAAAGTATTCAAGTTCTGTATAATCTAACGTTGAAGGATAGCTTGATTACGCTAGTTGATTTACAACAAGTTGAGTTAGTATTTTTTTTGCGAAAATTTAGCACTAGTTTTAATAGTAAAAATGAAATTATGTTTAACAAAAATTTTTCTGTTAATTAACTACTTTAATGTGTAAGAAATTATTTCCATTGTCATTTTAGTAGTGAGAATTGATTTTAAACATTTTTTTTTGACACATATTTATAGTAAAGATGGAGAAAATTTAAATAATGTTTTTGATAAGTCCCATTAAAAAAAATTTTTTTTTTTTTAAATAACGGCATCAAAATTAGATATTTAATTTTATGTGTAGCTTGAATAATAACTTTCAGTTACATATGGTGCAGAACTCTGGTTTTTTTGTATTAAAAAAATACATCACTTAAATGACATTTAAAATGTTGATAAGTATTGTGAGTTGGTAGTTAGAGACATCCGAAAACGAAGCACAGCTAAATTGTTTAAATTTTATTGACTTTTGTACTTTTTAAACGGTTTTTAACCATTGTTTGTTTCGTCCACCATTTTTTCTGACGTCTTAAACATCAACTAAGTGTTTATCTTGAGAGTTTTGTTTACCTAGTTTCATAGAATTTCTTAACGAAGGAAAGCTTGGTTGTGCTTGATGAGTTACTTCAAATAAAATTACAGCTGTTTATGCAAAAGTTTAGCACTTGTTTTATTAATAAAAAAAAACTATGTTAAACCAAAAAATTTTTTTAATTAACTACTTTAATGAGTAAGGAATTGCTTTTATTGTGTTAGCACAACAAAATTTAAGCTTTTCTTTACCAATACTGCATTTTAATAGTAAAAACTTACGTCAAATATTATATTATTTGCACGCACTTCTAAGAAGAGAGTAAAAGTGAAATTTTCATTATTTAGACGGCATACTTGAAATGATAATAAGAAGCAAAGAAACGATAAAGATAAAAAAATTTTTTACTTTCTTATACTACATCAATGATAGCTTTTAGTTTTATGTGGTGCATTTTTCTGCTTAGTTTGTAGGAAAAAAGTACATCACTCAAAAGGAAACAAAAAAAAATTCAATGAGATCGAGACGCATCTATTTCTGCCAGAGAGAGGATTTAAAGATGCACTTACTTGTTAACTTGATTCTCGTGACGCAGACAATGACTTCCGGGAACTCCTTAAATGAAGCTGGGCACGGCTGGGATGGACACCTTTTGGATGCTGAAAGTTGTGACTTCTCGAGTTTTACAGGACACTTTTCACAAACGAATATCTATTCGAGCACTAAACTTCTTTGACAAACTGTATCGGAAACGTAGTACACAGTGATCACTTGGGGTTGAGGTGTTGTCTAGTTGACGCACTGCGAGACAGTGACGTGTTGGGGCTGTGCCTTGAAGGGCTTGGAATTCCCTTTCCCACTACGAAAATTTTCTGGCCATGAAGTGGGAGAAAAGGAACGCCCATTGACATAGTCAACCCCTTCCTAACTTCCCCTCTTTTTATTTTATTTCCTAAAACAAACAAAACAGAAGCCAATCGCCGTAGAACAAGTGGCAAAGAAACTATTACATGACAGAATTTCAAAGCAATGCATCGTAGGCATAAAGATATTTTCTATTGGAGATACACTATATATAACAAGAATCTTTTCGGCAATAAATATTATCATTTTTGAAATATTTATTTATTAAAATTTTTTAGTAACGTAAAAAATTAGTCAGCAACTGTAGCTGTTTATCGAATAATTTTCTAATTCATTTACATCAGTTAATTAGCACTACGTCAATTTGTTCATGTTTTTGATTTTAAAAAAATTTGATGTATCATTAGCGTACCAAATCCAAATATTAGTGCATGTAATTAGAACTTGATGTGTTATAGTATCACACGGTATTAAACTGGATTTTTCTCAAATAAAAAATTTTTTTCTATAAACTGTACATCATAGATTTTCGACGCTGTACAATATTATAGATTTACTAATAAAAGTAGAATTTGAGAATTAATAAAACTTCTAACATAAAATAATTTCCCTGTTTTTGTGTAATTTAGAAATTTGGTGTTCAATTTCTGCTGTAGGTATTAATATGCTCAATAGTTTTTTTATATAAGATATGAATAATAGGTTTATTTTTTTATAATTTTTTTTAATTATAATAACAGTGCTATCATAGAATTTTTGCACAACCAAAACACGTTTTATAGTTCAATAAGTACTGTTTGTACTTGAATGGGTGCTTTGACTTTATGTTACTTATTATAACTTAAGTTTTTTTTTTTATAAAAAAGGCAGGTAATTTTTAATGCAAAAAAAAGGCTAGAAGTCATTAGTCTTCATTGTAATAATATATAATTTTTTGGCTAATATCTGATTTAAGTATGTGGAAAGTATTTTTATACAAAGCAAAAAGGTCTGAAGCAATTTATTTAGATTTTCTGCCTTTTTGCTTATTAATTGTGTATTGTTTGTTCTGTAAAGCTATAATGATTATCGTTAAGGAAAATTCATTTTAAATTGAGGTAGTACTATTGAAGAATAATTTTTTGTTTCTTAAAAGAACAATAAGCATTTTTAACGTCATAATCAGTGGAGACTTGAGACTTTTATACTTTAGATGAAATCAAAATTGTCTACCATTTTTCGTTAATTTAATGATTTGAAAGTTTACGAGGTTGATTTAGAAAAGTTTCTCCTTCTATACAATTTAGTGATAATCGAGGTTATAATAAAGAGAAGGTTTTTATATGTAACCAGGAAACTAATAATTATACACGTATTGATTTACGTTTAAGAGTACACAATATAGTATTTGGTTGTACCTTCAAGTGAGATTTCTTGATGCTAATTTTTTAAAGTTAATACTCTGTAATGACGAACTTTTTACATAAATTTACATCTATCGGTTGTAAGTATACAAATAAGCAAAATTATTTTAAAATAAGTGTTTAATCAAAAGTGACATTAATATTTGATGCATCATTCATATCGCCAATGATATCCTTACTAAAATACGCCGAGTGCGATTTTATATGCTGCAAATTTTTTTTAAGCTCCAACCTCTAAGTAAAATTAAGAAAATGTGCGAAGACATGCTCATCTGTAAATATATGAACAAATGGTATAAATACATACAGGACTGTCCCTCGAATCACCTACTTTCTTCTCTTGGAGTTAAGAACATAGATAACGTTAACGGCCGCTACGCTTTTGCAAACGTTTCTCCTTTTAACGTCCAAAATTTTCAAATTTTCAATATCTCATCTGTACTTTTTAGCATAAAACAAAGCAGTGACACTATATATAGAATTGAGCCGAAGAAGAATAGTTTATTTCCTCAAGTATCGCGTGTCGGTACTGACGCGTTAATGTGGATGACAATTCAATTTTACCACCTTCTACTACGCAGCTCTGCTCATAATATATTTATCATTGTCTGTATATGTCCTGCACCTGCTTTTGTTCCACATTTACTTTTCCTATGATATGTTTTTGAAATCAAGCACTGACCCATTTGTAAGTACATCGTGTTATTGATCGAATGCTTATTTTTGGGTGTTTGTACAAAATTACAAGCCAACCAGTCATTTGCGTGTGTTCTTTTTTATATTTAAAGACAGTGTGGCGATTTGATGTTACTGTGGCCGTTTTTCTAGTAAAAAGAAACTCAAATTGAAGTGTGATATTGACCACAAGCTCAAAATAAGCAATAATATACCTAATCATTTTGTGCAGCATATACTAAAAAGTTAAAGGGAATATTATTTTTTGTTTTTTCTTTAAATTTAAAGTAATTTTTATGCATTTATGACTACTGTAGTTCTATTTTCAACTGCATTACATCCTAATTACTAAACAACAATTTTTTTACAACACTTTTGTTTTTTATGGTAAAAGATTTTTTACTTTTTTTTTTCTTCAGATAAAAACAATAATACTACGAACCAAACATGAATTTTAGGTTTGAAAGGAATAAGATTTAAATAATTTTAAAATAATAATTTACGTGAGTTCAAGTGATTCAAGTGGATCCTCGCTATTCATTATGAAAAATTTCAATTAGGCATCCTACCGATTCTACGATAAGCGATTTTTTACTTTTTTAAGTATCTCTCTAAAACCAAAGAAAATCATCGTATTTTTTCTTTTCTACCTTATGTTCTTTATTATTTCTCGGCGTAGAACGAAAAATATTCCAGAAAATAAATTAACGCAGCTGACAGGGATTTGAAATAATAATACCTTAGTATGAAATAAATAATATATTGAGCCATTTCCAACATCAGGACTACCACCACCACACCGGGTTAATCGACTTTTGGAGCCCATTGTTTTAACTAATCAGAATCCTAGGTAGGGCCACGTATCTTTTTACAGAAATTCCGAGCTACTTTCACTCCTACCCTTTAAACATTGCGGCCAATCTTCTTAAACTCGCGACCATCAAGCGCCTTTTTTCCCCTGCGACCGCAAGTTTGGGATATTTTGTCCTATTCTGTTACTATTTCCATGAGTATTCAAGTTATGTATTGATTTTGTGGTTTTCGTTTGTAAATAAGTTGACGAAGAACAGATATTTTCGAAGATGGTTTATGAAAAAAGAGCAATTTGTAAACAGTTGCAGATATACCCACGCGTTAAAGAATCTGATTTGATGTTGTTTGTGATATTGTAGTACTTACGCTGCGAAAGAAAAGTTTGTATTAAAAATAGTAGACAACTTAATCCGATAATTTTCAACTCAAATTCAAACCCTAGGAGATAAATACAATGTATATCAATACTATCGAGTTTCGATAAATAATACTTGTTAACTCTCAAATTAATATTGCCACCTAATTAAATAGCGACTCGGTCAGTTTGTCTCAAAAAGTTTCTCCTTAATCACTAGCAAAGTACAAACTCAAAGGTAACACTGCAGGGATCCTTCCTAGGCATGAGGTATGAAGTAAGCTCGCCATTTGTCTGGAATCAGGAAACTGCGAGTCATCCAATTTCAAGTAGTACGAGTCCGAGTTTGGTCAGACGTAGGCAGATTTTATTTAAAATTATGTTCTCGGGTATCGTACACTCATCTAAATGTAGTTAAATTAAAAAAATCATTATAAATACAAAAAAAAAAAAAACAAAAAAAACTTAAATAAATTCATTTTCGTTAACGTAACTGTGCTAGTCTTGCAGAAGTCTCAGGAGTTTTAAGTTTTACCCGATGCAGTATCTTTTTTTACTAAAAGACGTTCTAGATTTCTGTAACAGACTTGTATCAGAAGCGATCAGCCAAATTGAGAAAATTAAGACACTATTCGGTGAAATTTATACTTTCCCCATTTAAGAGAATCTCGAAAATTCATGTGATTCTTAAAGTCATTAAAAGGACAATCAACTACTTTATAAAAGTCAAGCCAATGAGTTATCGGACTACCTAACCAGGTATGTAGTGATCAAGGACACAACTACACTCTAATTATTAATTTAGTCTCGTAGCTCTCCGACCCCCTTGACACGAATGGTAGGTAGCACATGAATAATACATTCATCAGCGCGTCAAAAAAGGACTCTCTTAGCACATGATATATTAAAGCCCTTGGCTACTGCGTACCCGCTGATAGTATAGTTCTCCTATATGGGAGAGCAGCTGGTGAGGAATTACCCACTTTTACCCGCAAACGATTTTTACTGGACTAGTATAGTATATATACTGTAGTATACTTACAGGTGGTAGTGATCCCAAAATAATCATATTTTTTCAATTAACATATTTTTTTCTCAATACAATTAGCTTAATACTTATAAATTTAATGGTATTGGGACATCTAATGGGTAGCGATTTTTATTCTAACCTATTACATATTCGATATTGGAGTGGCGTCAATTTTGGCTGCAGCTAAGCAGTCTATTTACATGAATATATGTTATTGCACGTAATACGGTAGAGGCCGCGACACCGATGTCCTCGGCAGTTGTATTATGGACGGGTGATTTTGGTCGCTCAGCAGGTCAAGAGACCGAATGATTTTCCTTTTTACAGTAATTTAAACTTCATAAATTTGTTTATAAGAAATAAGATAACAAGAGTTATTTAATCAATTTAGATGGTCTGTTTATTTACTGATAAATCAATAATACAATTTTTTAGAAGATTTAACATTAAAAAAAAATTAATAAATGAATAAGAGAAAAAAGATGAGAGGTGCAAGCAAAACAAGAAAAAAAGATTGCATACATAGGTGTGTTTATTAGCCTGTGATTTGTGGCGCTGAGATAAAAAAAAGATCATTTTTTATAAACCATATTCAAATATATCTGTTCTTCGTCAACTTATTTACAAACAAAAGTCAGAAAATCAATACATAGTTCGAATACTCATGAAAATAATAACAGAAGAGGACAAAATATCCAAAACTTGAGGTCGGAGGGGAAAAAAGGTGCGTGATGGTCGCGAGTTTAAGAAAATAGGCCATGATATTCGAAGGGTAGAAGTAAAAGTAGCTCGTATTTGCTACAAGTAATTACGTTGCCCTTTGTAGAATTTCGATTGGTTGAAACAATGGGCTTCAACGTTCGACTAACCCGGTGTGGTGGTGGTAGTCATCATGTTGGAAATGTCCCAATATATTATTGATTTCATACCAAAGTATTAATATTTTAAATCCCTGGCACCTAGTTGGTTTATTTTATGGAGTATTTTTTGTTGGACGCAGAGAACTAATAAAGAAAATAAGGTAAAAAAGAAAAATTGTGAAAATTTTCGTTGATCTAAAAAAGACTCTAAAAACGTGAAAAATTCATTCATTCTAAAGTCAATAGAATTCTTTGTTAAAGTTTTTTATAATAAATAATAAGGATCCACTTGAATCACTTGCACTTGCACAACTCATAGTTTTAAAATTATTTAAATCTTATATCTTCTAGACCTACAAATTCTTCCTTAAGAAAAAAAGTAAAAAAATCTTGTACGATGGAAAACAAAAATGGTTGTTTAGTAATTTAGATGTAGTTCAGTAAAAAATATAATTACAGCAGTGATACATGCATAAAAATAAATTCAAATTTCAAAAGAGTTAAAAATAATATTTCCTTCAACTTTATTTAGTACACGCTGCACAAAATTTATTAGTGTTTTATTGCTTATATTTAGATAGCTGTCAATATCTTTCTTTGATTTTTTTGGTTTTTTCTTGCCAGAGAAGTAGCCACGTGTTCACAAAACTACCACATAGGCTCGAAACATAAAAAATCCTCCGCACCAACAAATAAATGGCTTGTAATTTTATACAAACACCCAAAAAAGAGTATTCGTTCAATAACACGATTTACGTACAAAAGGGTCAGCGCTTGATTTCAAAAACAGATGGTAGGAAAAATAAACGTAAAACAAAAACACGGGCAGGGCATGAAGGAACAATTGTAAATAAATTATAAGTAGAGCTGCGTAGTACAGTAGTAAAATTCAATTGTCTTGCACATTGCACGCATTGGTACTGTCACGCTTTTTGGGCTCAACTCCATATAGTCTCGCTTCTTTGATTTATGACGGATAGTGCTACTTATGGTAAATTTTAGACGTCAGAAGGAGAAAGCTCAGAAAAACTTTTCTAAAAGTGTGGGCTGTTTTAAGTATATATGCCAAGAGGATGGGTGCGTTAGGATGGTAACGTTGTATCAAGTACTTTGTTTACGGAAGAATTTAAAATGGAACTTTTTTTAATATACAGATTGGAGCTTAGAAAAAGTTTCGAAATGTTAAAGTTATTGCAGATAGGTAATATCGAATCGATGTATATATTACATGCGATTTTTAGACAACAACTTTAGCTACCAAATACGTGAAATCGCACGTGTATTTTAGTAGACCGTATTATGGAGAAACGGAGAATATCACGTCAATTGTTAATGTAAGTTGAACTTAACCCTTATTTTAAAACTAATCTGTTTGTATCTTTCAGCCACACAACAAAAAAAAAGGTTTAAGGGCAGTTGGAGTCAGATTGAGAAATTAAAGGAAAACTATTGACCTAAATAAACCAGTATAAATTTGAGTGTTTCATTCCAAAAAAAATGTTTCTATGGTAAATCATAAATGGTTTTTATAATTACTGCAAAAAAATACCATTTTTTAACCATAACCATAAAAAACTGTAATTGTCCTTCAGACTCAGCGCACTTTCCTTCTTACAATAAGGACGGCCTTTTCAGTTGTAAGTAGGCTGGAATTTCTGACTCGACAACAGAAAAAACGGGTCAGTTTAGCAGTTCAGAATAACTGTAGTTTTTAAAAAAGATTATTAAAAGAACTCTCATATTTTAATTTAAAAAATTTTTTTAATTTGTAATATTTATTTTAGTTTATTTATGACAAGGATACTTTAATTTTATTTAAATATTTGATGGTAATAATGCTCATTTAAATTTTAGGAGGAATAGTTTTATAGACATGTTGATTAATGCTAAACGAACTTATGATGATAAAATTATGTCAAAATGTATATTAATAAGTAAAAACTTAAAAGTTGACTTTGTTTCACAATGTTTTATTATTCGCAGACAGCTGTTTCGGCAGTCACGCCATTGTCAGATGCTCGACATACACTGAATTGTCTATGTACATCAGTTCGCTAAAGTCAAGTACAAGTATTACAAATGTAGTTGTCGCTCAACGGTATGATATGTATGCGCCTGTGTATGAGTACCTTATGAGATACTATGTATTACATTTTCTATTATTGGAGATAGAGTAAAATTAATTTGATCGTTCGTTATGGATTTAGTATGTTTTTTTGCTAATTCTATTTCTATTGTCTCAAACAGATTCAATTTAAAACTTTTAGGTAAACTGTGTAGTAACTTTATATTATTTTCATCTAGGAAATGCGCAATAGAATTACAATGTTCACTAAAACCCGTCGTATTGCGATCATTATAAATAGACTTTTTGTGCTCCTATATACGTTCGGAAAGGGCACGTCCTGTCTGTCCAATATATATGCTTATTAACTTATTAATATACATTTTGATTCGAAATGTTTCACCAACGCAAAAGCAAAAAATCAATTAATAATCTTTTAAATGCTAGCAAAGCATATCTCGCAATCTTTTATAGAAAGTGTCTAGTAAAGTTTTACAAGTGTAACAACCATCTTTATTTTAATAAAAGATGTTTACAACTACATTTGGTACCCCCACATATATAAAGATAATTTGCCGACATAAATCAACAGAATCAACCGCAGTGATTGACAAAGCATACACTTTTTGGCTAAATGTGGAATTAAAAAAGTGGTACAGAATCAGGAGCAATTTGTCACACCACTTAAAGTTAATACACAGCGAACTACTTAGACGCTGCCATAACGTAGAATTTGATATTTTAGACGAAGAGACGAGAAATAATGTTCGAGAAATTTAACACACACACCGCCAAACACATACTAAGAAACTTGATGGGCTCATACAGAAGGAGAACAGCAAAATACAACAGAGAGCAAATAATTCACCACTTGCCACACATACGAAGGTTAATAAACAACAACAGACTACGTCATCGGCCACCGTGGAATCCAGTACAAAGTTTGATTTTTCTTTTTCTTTTTATCCGAGAGTCAAGAACTTATCCGAAGTTACGTTCACACAAAATGAAAAAAACATTTTGAATAAAGGTTTAAAGTACTGTCCTAACATTAAAAACTTCAAAGATTTCATCGAACTTTCTGTATACGCAGAAATAGCATCAAAAGGTATAGATAAAAACGAACTACAACTTTTTAGATACAAATGCGTTGATGTAATAAATAAAAACAAAAAACAATTTTCAACTAACAATAGCTCAGAATTCAAAAGTATTATTTCTTTAAAGAAAAAACTTAAAAATAATGATTTAATTTTATGTAAAGCTGACAAAGGAAACACTGTTACCATTTTGAATAAGTATGACTATATTGAAAAGACAGAACTTTTAATAAATAACAATAATTTTAAAATTTTGAAATCTGATCCTACAGCAAATTTTTAAAGGGAGACTAAGTCAGTTTTTAAAAATTTGTACAAACATACTCTATGATTGTAATTTGCACATGTTAACCGTTATGAATTCTTCGGTGCCGGTACTATACAGCTTACCTAAAATACACAAGGAGGGCATACCAATAAGACCAATAGTATCTTATACTAATGCACCAACCTACTTACTCGCAAAAGAACTTAATAAAATACTCCCTTCCTTACTCAACTTTAAGCCAAAACATAGCATTAAAAATACAAGTCAACTAATAGATAAACTTAGAGATCTCAAAATTCCATGTTATGCACGATTGCTTTCATTCGATGTTGTTAATCTATTTCCCTCCATCCCTACAGACCATCTAAAGAATATTATTAAATATCTGGTTGACAATAGCCCTTCCTGGTGTTGATTCAAAACAAGAAATTTTAAAATTAATATCCATTTGTTTAGAACAAAGCTACTTCAAGTTCAGTAATAAATATTATTTACAACTTAACGGTCTTCCAATGGGCTCTCCCCTCACCCCCCTTCTCAGTGAGATATTCATGTCATACGTAGAGGACCTTATATTCGATTCGACCTCCCTCCTCACCAGTAATGTTTTACACTGGTCGAGGTATGTCGATGATGTGTTTTGCATCTGGAAGGGTACAGAGAGGACAATGACCAGTTTTCTCAGCTACATAAATGATTTAGTACCGGGTATAAAATTTACAGCAGAAGCTGAACATGACAATAGTTTAAATTTTCTGGATCTAAAAATAACACGAAAAGACGGTGAGTTGTTGTATGAAATTTATAGAAAACCAACTTTCACAGATACGTTAGTACCGTACGATTCAAAGCAGTCCATCAATATAAAAATGAGTGCATTTTACTCTTTTGTATATAGATTATTAACAGTACCGTTAACAAAATCTTATTACGAAAAGGAAATCAATCCATTAAAATGTTTAGCAATTAATAATGGTTACAATAAAAACCTCATAGATAATCTAATTTTTAAAATAAAAAATAGACTTATTTCAAAATATTTTTACGCAGTCGCAAAACAAACCGAAAAATTTAATATGTTGAATTATGTTCCCATAGTATCCGATAAAATAAGTAATTTTTAAAAAAAACAAAATGTAAATACAATTATGGTCAATAAACGTAACTTGACATCCATTTTATGTAATAATAAGGAAAAAGTTGGTATTTTACAGAAATGTGGAGTTTATCAGATTAATTGTTCCGAATGCGATGCCATATATATTGGACAGACAGGACGTGCCCTTTCCAAACGTATAAAGGAGCACAAAAAGTCTCTTTATGAAGATCGCAATACGACGGGTTTTAGTGAACACTGTAATTCTAATGCGCATTTCCTAGATGAAAATAATATAAAGTTACTACACAGTTTACCTAAAAGTTTTAAATTGAATCTGTTTGAGACAATAGAAATAGAATTAGCAAAAAAACACAATAAATCCATAACGAACGATCAAATTAATTTTACTCTATCTCCAATAATAGAAAATGTAATACATCGTATCTCATAAGGCACTCAAACACAGACGCATACATATCATACCTTTGAGCGACAACTACATTTGTAATACTTGTACTTGACCTTAGCGAACTGATGTACATAGACCATTCAGTGTATGTCGAGCATCTGACAATGGCGCAACTGCCAAAACAGCTGTCTGCGAATAATAAAACATTGTGAAACAAAGCCAACTTTTAAGTTTTTACTTATTAATATACATTTCAATTCGAAATGTTTCACCAACGCCCAAGCGAGAAATCAATTAATAATAAAATTATGTCTATTTATACTTTATTTATCTATTATTATCTATACTGTTATTAACTTTACTTTATTCATCTTTATCATCTATACTTTATTTATGAATTTACAACATAAGGATAGGTTTGATAATTCAAGATATATTTCGTATATATTTTCATAGTGGATTTGTGAAAAATAATTGCGTACGCAATGGTTACTACACGAATGCGTGTAAAGAATATTTATACATACAGATGATTATACATTAAAACCTTTTGATTGTTCCTCAACATTTTCAGCAAGACTTGCAGTACCAGTCTTTATTGCCTCTGAAAGGCTTTGAACACAAAATAAGATGTACATGTTATACGTCGAAGTTTTGTCAATGACTTTTGACGATGAAGCATTTGATTTTAAAGATATACTTTTCCCTGCTTCTGAGCACGTTGTTTGAGATATAGTTAACAAAGATCGAGGTTTCTTGGGTATGAATGTCATAGAGCTCAGATGTTTCAATGCTTCTTCGTACGTATCTAAAATATATATATACATTTTGAAAATTTTATAAGTAAGACAAAGTAGGCGGTGGAATTGCACTACTGCTTACAAAGTTGGATATGACTTGAATATTATCGTCTGTCCATGGAAGAGGCATATAAAATGTTGTATCTTTGGCCTGTTACGTTATCAACACCAATAAAAGTGACATGTACAATGAAAGGCTCAGAAATTTCTTTTGCGCTGCTATCAATTTTTACTATGTAAAATTTACTGTTCATCTGTAATGAAACTCATCATGTACAAAAGGTCATCATAGTAATAAGAAAAAAAATTTAGTTTTTTACCTCTACAGAGTACAAATTTGATACTGATAAAGATTAAAAGTAGTCGGTGAAACAAACTGCAGTGTTTACTTTATTATAACCTCTAAGAATTTCGAATTACGTATATACATCGACACTAACACAATAATTGTTTAGGTTAACAGTTGTCTCACGTAGTTACTAACACCTTTCACTGTTTATGCAAATAATAACAATTAATTCACTTAGTTTGCCAATTGCTTCCGTATGCACGTGTAATGATGCACACACAGTAAGCACTGTCAATGTTATAATCATACGCTTTCGTCATTGTAAAATACACTTTCCTATGTACAGCCTATATATATTTTTAACATTAATGTAGCAGTGGAACGATGAACAATGTACTATCATCTTCCAAAAGCTCAAAAATTTTAAATAAAATTAGTTTCGATTGTATATTATTCATGTTGAAATTTTCCACTTTCTTTTCACAATCTTTTTTGACTTTCTACATATTTATAAGTGTTTAATCGCTCGGGTACGTAAAGTCAGGTCCAAGAATAAGTGACTGCTCTCCAGTTACTTTAAAATCGCCAAGAGCACTGGTTGGATTCATACCCATTCGTTTAATTTTTATCACTTTACAGAGTCTTTTGTCAACACAACATTGTTTGGTTCTTGAATCGAAATGTCACATCCCATGTAATTAACTTTTTTCAAATAAATTTGTTTATGGTTTTTACTGGATTTTGTAATTGGATTGTATTTCTTTTTTTTTTTTTATTGTTTATTAAGCGTTTCTCTTCAATTTTTTTGCATAGCTGAACGAGAGACTTGTATCCACTGGCAATCTGCTCTTCTGTTACTCCTAGAGTGCTTTCAAAATCAAAAGCTCAAAATTCATTTAACAAACACTTCATATTTTTGACATCATCAGCAATATGATGCAAGTTATGGACATTATATAGTATTAAAATATATTTATCAAAAAACTTTGCAATAAACTTTATTCTCGTTGAATTAGCCCCCCTTTTTTTGGTTTGGAAAATATTTATTTCGTATTGTAAAAAAAAAAATTGTTTCATTGAAAAAAAATGTATGACATTTTTATATCAATAAAAATGAAAAAAATACAATTGGTCGGAAATGAGTTAAAAAAATTTTATTTTAAGGAAAGTGCACTTTTTGCAAGATGAATAGCATAAAAGTTAAGCAAAAAATATACGTATAACGCATGTGATACGGTGTATGAGGTAAATTGTACTACCTTTTGTGTCTGTATTATTTTTAAAAATACAGTGTAACATTTGTTTTCAACATCATATACGTTTAGTATTAGAAAATAAAAATGTTAGCTACTAAAAACCCGTAAGTGTAAAATGCCTAAAAAAAAAATAGTTAACTGTTTCCTATTTTTTTTGTTATCTTCAAATCTTTTCGATATTCAATACATACAGTAACTTGGTCTATGTTCTACGAAAAATCAAGCTTTTTTTTTTTATAACAACTTGCCACACAATTTTTATTAGCATAAATAACTAATGCATAAAATGTTTTTCACTTATTCTTGGAACAATTTTTATGTCTCTGCATTAGGTAACAAGATACAATAGAAAAAAGTGCAGAACAAATTTTAAATAAATAAGAGGTTTATTTTAAAATAAACAATAAAAAAAAATAAAAGAATCGTCAATCAACCAACCACAAAATAAAAATTTATATAGACATAAATAAAATATTGGATTCGTTTGAGAACCACCCTGAGGTACTAGGCACATGAAGCACTGATTTTACTTTCTCGATTCCTTGAGCCAAGTTTCAGAACCACAGGATTCGCCTATCCTACAGCTACAGCTAAAAACGAACTTCAGAAATGTTCAATCGTAATTATTAAGTGGGCGCTTGGCCTTCAATATTTTATACAATAAAAAGTACATGTATTTGCTTGACGCTGAGTTTATACTGGGGAGCTTTAGGTAAAGTTACCAAAAAATATCTAAGTGCAAAATATAAAAAAATTTTACGCGATGGTTGGTCAAAAATCGCCAATTTGGCTGTTAGTTATCAGATCTGGTCATCCTGGCTACGCCACGGCTTAAAAGGGTTTGGGATTCCTTTTCCCACTATACCAAAACTTTCTGGCCGTTAAGTGAGAGAAAAGTCACACCCATCGACATACAGTCAACCCCTTCCCAACTTCTCCTTGTTTTATTTGTATTTCTCAAAACAAACAAAACAGAAGCCAATCGTCGTAGGACAAGTGGCAAAGAAACCAATACATGACAGAATTTCAAAGTAATGCACCATATAGGCTTCAAGCTACTTTCAATTGGAGATACACTGTATGTAACAAGTAACATTTCTTTAATGAATATTATCATTTTTCGAAATATTTAACTGTTAAAGTTTTTTAGTAACGTAAAAAATTAGTCAGCAACTGTAGCTGTTTATTAAATAATTTTCTCATTCATTTACATCAGTTAATTAGCTGTACGTCAATTTGTTCATGTTTCTCATTTAAAAAAAATCGATGTATCATTAGCGTACCAAATCCAAATATGTGTGCATGTAATTAGAACTTGATGTTTTGTACCAGTATACGGTATTCAATTGGATTCTTCTTAAATAAAAATTTTTTTTCTATAAACTATACATCATAGATTTTTGGCGCTTTATAATATGATAGATTTACTAGTAGAAGTAGAATTTAAGAATGGATCAAACTTCTAACATGAAATGATTTCCCTGTTTTTTATGCAATTTAGACATTCGGTGTTCAATAACTGCTGTGGATATTAATATGCTCAATAGTTTTATTATATAAGATATAAATCATGAATGTGTTTCCTTGTAATTTTTTTTAAATTTTAATAGCAGTGCTATCATAAAATTTTTGCACCACTAAAAAATGTTCTATAATTTAATAAGTACTGTCTGTACTTAAATGGGTGCTTGAACTTTATGTTACTTATTATAACTAAAGTTTTTTTTTTTATAAAAAAAGCAGGTAATTGGTAATGCCAGAAAAAAGGCTGAAAGTCATTGGCCTTCGTTGTTGTATAATTTGCTTCATTATCAGTGGGACATCTGCTGAATAATAATATATAATTTTTTGGCTTATATCTGATTTAAATATGTGAAAAGTATTTTCATACAAAGCAAAAAGGTCAAAAGCAATTTATTAAGATCTTCTGCCTTTCTTTCTATGAATACATAATAATGTATTATTTTTATGTAAAGCTATAAGACTTAAAATAACTACCATCAAGGTAAATGTATCTTAAAATAAGGTTGTACAATTAAAGGAGTATTTTTTATTTTTTAGAAGGCCGGTATTCATGAAATGTCATAAGTTGTAGAAACTTGAGACTTTTACACTTTGAAAACAGTTCTCAAAAATGGTTGTAAAATTTATACATATACATATAATTGAGGGTTAAAACAAGAGTTGCACACGCTTTACCTATACCGTATGCGATTTCACTTGTCGGTTAGCTAAAATTGTTGTCTGCAAAGCGCATATATATGTCAATTTGAACATTAATGATCCTTTTTACATTAACTTCTACATAGAAAAATTTTTTAAAGCTCCGACCTTTAAGTACAAGTAAAATTAAGAAAATGTGCCAACACATCCTCATCTGTAGATACATTAACGAATGGTATAAATACATACAGGACCGTCCCTCGAAGCACCTACTTTCTTCTCTTGCGGTTAAAAACAAAAATAATTAGAACGCACGCTACGCTTTTGGAAACGTTTCCTTTTTTAACGTCCAAAGTTTTAACCACTTTTCAATATCTTATCTGTACTTTCCAGCATAAAACCAAAAAGCGACCCTATATATATAGAATTGAGCAGAGGAAGAGAAGCTTATTCTCTTAAATATCGCGTGTCAGTACTGACGCGTTAATGTCGATGACAATTTAATTTTACCACCTTCTTCTACGCAGCTCTGCTCATAATATATTTACAATTCTTTGTGTAGGTCCTGCACCTGCTTTTGTTCGACATTTATTTTTCCTATGATCTGATTACTGGATCAATCGCTGACCCATTTGTAAGTACATCATGGTATTGATCGAACGCTTTTTTTGGGTGTTTGAATAAAATCACAAATCAGCTATTCGTTGGTGTGTGTACTTTTTTTATACTTGATGTCAATGTAGTGTTAAGGAAAAACCAAAAAAAATTAAAGTATGATGTTGACCACAGGCTTCAAGTTAGGATTTCGTTTAAAGAAGAAGTATATTTAATCCGTTTTCAAGTGAAATAATTAATATTACATGCTAATTACATCGACATTTTATACATCGATTTGTTTTATTGGATTTTACCTTTTTTTTAAACTGATGTGCAAACACATAATAAAGCATAATCGTTTTTTACTTTATAGCAAATTCGTTGTGCTTGATAGAAGCGTCGATTTGAGGAGAAAAAAAAATGATTTAGCATTGAAGGTCAAAACAGTTTCTCTTCATAATAAAACGATCAAAACTGTAACCGTGAGAATTTATTCGTGTAAGATCTGACAGCAAGTTGACTTAATCTTTAAAGATTGTGGACCATATTGTGATAGGAAGTAATTTCCGACGAAGTAACAATTGATCTCATTCTTACTGACTTCTATAATCAATATAATCCTAGTTTGTTGGTACTATTCATAACCGCTTTTAAATAATAAAAATAGACAAATTTTATTCATTAAAATTATTTTTATTTTATTTCATTTGTCAACTATGTCACTAATGTAAATTTTTTTCTACCGATATAACTCTTAATGGCAAGACGACATCGCATACTCACTGTGTATCTTTACTATTTGTCAAGTTCTTCAACTTTTGTGAGATTGGCGGCAAGTATTGTTTATTTGCCTCATCTGTACCCCAACTCTTATTGCAATACCTGTGCGCTTTTTTCGGCCTAAATTTTCAAAGGTGGGGGAATAGACGAGAGAAGCTAGTAAAATAGAGAAGAAAAGCGAAGTTAGTCGAGTCTTACTAATCTTTGGTAAGTCGGGTATATTATCTAGAGCCGTTAGAGACACGCCCTACTTGTCTCAAGAGGTTACAATAAAGTTACTTTAACCGCAATTCGTGCCTTTATTTTTTTGTCAATCGAAAAAGCCACGTCACAATAGTATTTTTATCAAAATGTCTGACGAAACACTGGAATCATATGACGACGACCCGGGTCTAAATATACCATCAGATATTGAAAATCCCAATTCAACAATGTTAGCGGGTCACGAGATTACATCTCCCAGCAACACTTCCCAAGAGACGAGGCAGTTGGAGATTGAGCCGATATCTAAGGATGATCCTCGTATCTCAGCCGCCGATAATGATGAGGTGAGGAAACGATCAATTAAAGACGAATATCTCGATTTCTTAACATTACTCGAAAATTCAATAAAGTGGCGTATTTGCAGGGCACCCATCTACAGGGAATAGATTCTACTACATTTGTTCCGAATACGCTTAACGTCAACGTAAGTACAGAAATTCTTTGTCTAAGTCATTGTCTGGTTTTACTTTTTAAGTATTAAATTTTACTCGTGTTAAATGCTTGACTAAAATTAAAAAAGTATGTGCTGACTAGTCTTATGCTATACTTCGTCAAGAAATTTTATGAGCCAATAGGTATAAATGAAATATTAAACCCGTTGGATGTTTCATAATACTATTTTATTTACACGCATGAAAATTATTTTATGATAATAAAATATGTTGGTGAGAAAAGTATGTTTAATTTTCAGGTCAGTGGTAAATTCGTTTTAGTTACGGGCATAAAGATAGTTAAAGAAGGTGAGGACGAAAACGCTTCCCGAGAAATCACCTTAATATGTAAGATTCCAGATAAGAATGATTCGGATAAGGCTGAGGCGTGGCTTGACTCGGACAATGTCTTGTATTTATATGCTCCAGCTATTCATAAATAGACTGTGATCAACCTTATAAATGTCGATTTATGGTTACAGTAACTAAAAGATAATATAAAAAAGAGATGTAATGAATAATGTCATTATACTGTCTAATTTATTTTATTCACAAATAGTCAACTAAAATAACTTTGAGATCTCATAGTTTTTATCATATTAATACAGAAAATAAAATTAAAATTCGAACACTTCATAAAATAAGTTGAGTATTACATTTATACAGTTGTCGATTTTCTTTATAATAATATCAAGTGCTATTTTTTTTATCCTACACTCAATCGAGATACTTATAGTTGGAAAGTCTACTAAAAAAATTTTTGTAATCTAGTAGGTACCGTAGGATAATTTATAACAAAATTTTCTCTTGATTTTGTTGTTACAAATGGTTTCACAGATTTTAAGTTATTTGACAAGGCTAAAATGTTATGCCAAACAACAGTTTTAGAAAAAATATTTATATGCAAGATTTAAATGCCTATAAAAAATATTATTAAAGAAAATTAGAATAGTAACTATTGAAGAATTATTTTAGTTTTTTTTCAGCCACCTCTTTTTTCCTCATAATTGACAGTGACAAAAACTGTCCAGTTTGTTACTTATTTTTCTGCACTATAACTCCTTTAAACAAACTTTAAACATCCGCCAAACAATAAAAAGTATTTTGTTAAGGTTGAAGTAAGCTAAGATCATTGATGTTATAAGTTAATTTTTCTAAGAATTAAAAATTTTTATTTTTAATACGAAGTACCTGACAAAAAAATACTTTTTTAAATATATTATTTAAAATACGATCCAATTTAGTGAAACAGAGATATTATACTACACAATGAAAAATTTAAAATAAAATTTAGAAAAACAAAAGCATAATTAAAAAATACAAAGATGACGGTTTTTCTTTTAACACAACAATTTTTTAATGCAATAAATAGTATATTAACATGTATACAGTGTACAACTAAGAATTTCTTGACCAATACATTTTTAATGAGCAAACATTTTATATGACGGCTAAACACTACTCACAAGGGAGTTAAAATTTTAATCTTATTAGCATGTGCTTGTAACAATTGAACATTATTTTCTGTAATTTTTCCATCGAATTCTAATTGAACTTTCTGTCTTCGTATTTAAAAAAAAATAAATTATTTACCTTCCTACTTTTTCACCATGTTCTTTGGTAAATAACTAAAGTAAAAAAAAAGAATATAGAGGATAAATAAAAAAAATTCAAACTAATGAACTCTTATAATATTTATTTTAACACTTTTATGAAAATTACAAATTCATTCACTGCATAACACTAAAAGTATTATAAACACTTACTTTTATTTAACATTTAACTCATAATTAACATTTAATGAAAAAATATAGGACTTTGCGAATTTTTAACTGCAGATCTTGTATTGTAGAATAAAAAATATACGAACAATAATTATTTTTCAAAATAATTGAATCTTTACATTTTTTATTTAACCTTCATAAGTCAAGTAATTATGTGAATTATGAATAATTTTGAAATGTTCCTATAAGCACTTATAGGCACTTCACAGAGGGTCAGGGCACAGTGTGTCAGATGCAGGAGCTTCTTTTGATTGGCTCTTCTGTTTGCTGTACTCAGGACCAACACACACACAATCCTAATCAGCCAATCACTGGCTCGGAATCTCACGTCTGTGAGCTTCATAAGTTTGAGTGACACATCGATATGTATATGTTGTGTGAGTAATATACATATATACACAGTTTCTAAAGAAAGTCTTGAACATAGTGGCTCATCTGACACACTGTGCCTTGACCCTCCGTAAGGTGCCTTGCAGAAGCCACCTGGCACATTTTTGCCATCTGACGGTGGAATCACCCTCAATGTCTGATCAGTTTGAATCCAAATGACATAATAATCATTAAATATAGCTATTCTATTTGAAGTTTTAGATTACAGCCCTGCATTTTAAGATGATGTTTCTTTTTTTTTTTTTTAAATTCGTCAAGAACCAAGCACTCCTTTGATTACTACAAATAAATCACTTGATATTTTAGGAGGCCCAACTTCCAGTTCTCCGTACAATAAAATCAGAAACATTTCCGGTCAAATATATAGGTTCGTGTGGAGAGCTTCATAAGTTTGAGTGACACATTGATATGTATATGTTGTGTAAGTAGTATACATATATATACAGTTTTTAAAGAAAGTCTTGAACATAGTGGCTCATCTGTAATTGTAAACTGTAAATCAATAAATACTATTAAATTCTACTGGTATCGCTTAAAAAACAAGGACAATGAAATCAATTACGATTAAAATTATCAATTAAAATTTCAGTGAGTCTAGCTCCAATATATTTTAAATTTATTAACCTAGAATTATTGCAAAATGTCGTGGAGAAATATGTATGTAGTTGGTACAGGTCAGTAGAAAATCTATATTTAGGAGTAATTTTCTTACCATGAGCGTTAAATCTATGGCATAATTAAGCAGAAAAACGAGTTTTGCAAGTTAATAACTAATATACATAAATCTCGGCTTCTGAGGGAGATATCTTTTCTTTGCGCACATGATACAAAAACTACTCTTTTCTACTCATGATTACTTTTTCAATTTTATTCGTGTATGGTAAACTAACAGCTTATGAGGTAACTCTTATTAAAAGTATATCATTTAAAAATTTATTTTTGTTGTTTACTGTACCACTACAATCTTCTTATGGGGTATAAGGCCACAAAGGGCGTGGCTGTGGCTCTCTGTACTGAGAATAAATTGAAAAAGGCTTTCCATCATTATACAAACGGTTGTTTTTCTTCGGTTTTTTAAGTTTCTTGATTCTTCTACATGATTTTTTTACAAAATACTTTACGATCTGTCTGTGACATTTCTCATACAAAAATATGATTAGACTTAGGGAAAATCCACTTAATAAAAACACAAACAGTGGAGTGACTTCAGAAAGACCTAATGATGTAAATGAAACTTCTTTTTTAATACCGAATTTGGCCCGATTTTCGTTTTTTTTTCGAGAAATGATTCCATTCTCTCTATACTTTTGAATGCTGAAAAAAATTTGTATTGTTAAAATTGTCTATCATAAATTTTTATATGAAAATACTTACTGATGATTTAAAAATTGAAGAAGTGGATCTCCTTTGTTCAAAACTATACCTTTTTTTCTAAAGTTACCTAGTGGAATAGCTAAGATTTCGCAAGGTTTTTTGAAAGTTACTTGACTCCATGAATAACCAATGTTATAGAGAACTACCCTTTCCTTGCATACCTACAATTAAAAAAAGTTTCTAAGATTAACACGCTAAAAAGTATTCTATTTTAATTTATTAAATTTGTACATCTTTCAAAAATTTTCTAGAATTGCTCTAGTTTAAAGTGTACTAGTATAGAACCGTATTTATTGCACACAACGCACGGACACACAAACATAGATCTATACGAATAATTTGTATAACCGTCTCCAAAAATAAAAAATTACATTATAACGTTTAATAATATCTTTGTATTACTATTTTTTTAATGAAATGTTAAAGATAATTCTTAATGACATTTACACAAATTCTTTGGGTGCCAAAACTTTTGTCTACGGTAGAATATAAAAAAAAAAATATCTTTTGACAAATAGTCTTACCACCATTACAAATAAAAGTGTTAAAAATAATTTTTAAATGCTATTGAGAAAGGTGATGCATTGTTAAGTATCTTTAAAAATTATCAACGTAAGTTAAATATTTTACATTACCTGCTGTATAGCCTCTTGGAGGGTTGTAGGTAGACTATTCTCATCTTTCAAAAACTGTCTCAGTTCGTCATTTATATTGTCCTTTGAGCTCTAATAAAATATCATTGGATAAAGTTTTTAAGTACAATGTAGTTGATATATTCAATTAAAACTTTACAAAATTACCGAGAAAAACGTTAATGAGTCAGTGTTTTTTACAATAATCAACTGATATGTTTTGTCCGCTAGAAATCCACGCGCATTTCTAAATGGAATGTGTGGTATTGAAACTGTAGCAAAACTTGTGAAACAGCCTGCGTACATTGAAATAATAATGAACGCTGTCAGATATAGCGATAGTCTTGCCATCTTGGATGATACGAAATTGAATTGTTCATCTGTAAATTAAAAAAAATGTATGTATAGACAGGCAATTTCATTGTATAAGTGTACCTAAATTTTTAGGGTTCTTAAATTATATTCAAGAGTATATGATGATTAACAAGATCAAAGACGTACATTTTGCAAACTTGAATAATCATCTGTGATTTTTTTATTTTTTAAAATAAAGATTCCAGAAATTGTGGAAAATTGTTTTACCAAGTTAGTGGAAAAAACACCTCCTTCTGCCATTTAAGGAAGTTTGTGAGAGAAGTTCAAAATGGAGAAACGTGCCAAAAAATGTATGTTATATTTGAGCATTTTAGGAGTGCACATACATTTTTCTAGATTTTTTATGAGCGGAAATTTTCGAGAAAATAAATTATGAAAAATTGACAGTTTAACACGGTCTCTTATGAGAGAGCAAGGTTAGGTTTGCCTTTTAATTAAAATTAAGGTATATTCTAAATGTGTTGGATTGAAAAAAAAGTTTTTATAGATAACTTGGTACGAAAGGAAGATGCTCGACAAAAAAAAATCAAACCTTGCCAGGCATTTTTAAAAAATATAAGCAGTTACAGTCGTACAGTTTAAAAATTGTAGAGGACAAGAGCAGCTGCGGCAAAGGGGGCCCAGATGCGCGAGCGGGGAGGGGCCTCCCCGTTCCTCGCCTCTCTAAATGATCCTCCCAAACCTCCTTAAAAAGCTTTTTTTTTAAATTTCTTATTTTTTCTAAATTTCTTTGCACACTTCTTGTTTAAAAAAAGTATTTGTCTTCACGTTATGGATCACCTGCAGGTGGTTAGTATTTTATAGCTATAGAGTTATTAAAATAGAATTGAGATTTATGAGGGGATTCGAGTCCACGGAATTTTTTAAATATTGTGTATTTTTACCTCCTAAAGATGATAAACCATGAAATTCGTCATTATTTTTCTGTCATTAATTGTTATTAGCAAACTACATAAGCAACCGAGAAAATTTTTCAATTTTGGTAAGCATTAAGTTTATTCCGATTCTTGGACATATTTTGAACAAAAATTAATGGAGATGTATGAACTGAAACCTCACAGATTTTCAGTAAAAAAGCTGACCACTTGTTATTTGACCATTGCTGAATTATTTTTAACTCAGCTGGGCTCAAATTTTTCCTTAAAACGTGTACAAGATCACCCACATACTGAAATTAAAATTTGTTTTATATTGAAAATACATGATTTTGAAGTGGCTTCTTTTTATTCTCTGACAAAATTATAAGGCACTGCCATAATTTTGTTGCGCCTAAAAACTAATTTAGGATATATTATTATGAAGAAAGAAAGCATCATGACATGTAGGATATCGCTATAATAAAAAGTATTAAAAAATAAATGATAATATAATGGTAATCTAAAAATTCATAATAAAATCGAATGGGTTCATGGTAAGCATTTCATCAATTACCTCATATTCGTGTATATTTACGCATGGGTATAATATTTTTTAAAAGTATGCATAAAAATTTTCATTTTTTAAGAGTGATGATCTAGTTCTATTATTTAATTAAAACAACCCAATCTTTGTTAAATGTAATTTTACCTACTAATT
Source organism: Copidosoma floridanum (assembly GCF_036245765.1). Lineage (NCBI taxonomy): Eukaryota > Metazoa > Arthropoda > Insecta > Hymenoptera > Encyrtidae > Copidosoma > Copidosoma floridanum. The sequence goes on along the minus strand of NW_028321913.1, from coordinate 491,902 downwards.
GTACTTTATAATGACAATCTTGTACAATATGGTATAAATAACATAAATTTAACATCTTTGCTGCATTATTGAATAAACCATCTTAAACAGTTTACCTGTAAATTCCTGATGGACGAACATACGCCACACGTTTAAAAAACTGTCCGACAGTTTAAAAATAAATCCTCTTCTATCATTATGTAATACTAAAATTACGCTAAATAGAATTGATGAAATAGCTATAAGTATAATCAAGAAAATCCAAATGCGTTTGCTGAAAACCTATTCAATAAAAGAGAAAGAACGTAATAAAGAAATCAAGCCATGAATATTTTACAATTCAAATATTTCACCTCGAAATAAGCACTCCATGGAACCTCCATGGTACCCGGTAATTTATAGTATAATGTATCTTGAAAATCCATAATTTCAATCGTTACGTCATAATTATCCAAATTTTTGTTCGATAAAAACTTGCCGGGAAGAATAATACTTTCACTTAATAATTTTGTGGAATTAATAACTGTACTGTTGACACTTGTATTTGATTTACTATTGATATGGGAGCCATTTTTATACTTATATGCTAATCCTGTGTTAGATGCGAAATCTTCCACTATTTTAGAATAAAAAGTAGAAATCTACGAACATTAAAGAAAAATAATCAAGTTTTTGTGAATGCAATAATTGTGATATTTTAAAATAAAACAATTTTTACTAAAACAATTCGTTACCTTATCATTAATTATAGCCGACGCACCCGTCAGATTCCTTCGTCTCTCAACTACACTTGATGAGGCTTGTTTGTCTGTTATAATCAATCCGTCCTTCTTGCTCCACTCGAATAATTTATTAACGTGTAATTCATTTTGGGGACCGACAGCAAACCATTCATTTATGTCTTTATTATCTCCGCATCTTATTAAGACTTCACTTTTTATATTCAAGTGGAGGTAATTCTTTTTAGGATATCGGCAAGTGTTGTCAATTTGTTCAGTAACGACAGGCCGAAATAATAATAGCCATACGTGAGGCGAAAGGTTGTGGTGCCTCGAGAAGTGCGTGAATTTGTCAAAATCATTGTCAGTATTTAAAAACACCACAAAAAGGGTTTTTGAGTAATTTCTTAGTTTCGGATACTTTTCTGGAAGATCTGATATAGTCGAAGCTACGGAGTATACCATTTTTCGCGAAAATTCTTTCACCATGTTAACCACCGAATGTATGTCTGCGGATTTTAGAGAAAAATTGTTGATATTTACTATTAATAACTTTTTATAATCGCTTTACTTTTACTCACCTTCGTTGCTCCTATAAATAATTCCTATGCTGGTGGTCGCATAGAACTTTTGTACATCCAAAATTACAGGAACTTGACTTTCCATCTTTTTTGCTGAATCACATGGCATGAATAAGACAACGGCCGATATAACAATGAGGCTGGTGAGCTTCATCATTTTTGGCTAAAAATATGTAAAGAGAATTCAAACGTTTCCTAACAAATTTAAATAAATACGTATTTTGTACAAGATAGTAAAATCGATACTATTTTTCGCCAGTACAACTACCAATACATAGCAAATCCAAGATTAAATCTAATTTAAATACAATGTTTACACAACGGGACCACTACTTGACACTATATTCTTGTTTTAAAGATGCCACATTATTGTTTATTTATGTTACTCTTTTTTATTTTTTAATGAATCGTAAAATTCAATAAACATTTTGTAAAATAAAATAATTATGTCATTAGACTTTATACTTCAAAAAATTTCAGGAACATTCCTTTTTCAAATCTAAATAATATTAAAATCATGTACAGGAGCTGCACGTATATTTTGTTTCAGAAATTTGTAGGAAGCAGGAACATGCTTTGATCGTAAAATTAAGGTTGGGGCACATAACTTTATCAACAATTTTATTTATTCACATACTTAATTTCAAAATAATCCTAGCCTCTTCTACCCTTTAAACCATGTTTTTGCCTTAGTATATCATTAGAAGTTATTTAAAAGAACAATAAAAATTATTAAAAAAGTTTTACTTTTTTTAGAATGTCGATAAATGCAGTGTAATGGTAGTCGTACGCATACGGATTTTATTTAATCTTTTAACTTTTAAGCAATTATTTCTGTTATTTTTTTCTGCCTACAATTTCTTTTAACTTCGGATATGGAAAACTCTAGTTTGTACAAAGAGCTTCATTTAGTTTTTTATAAGGCAGTGAATTTTTAGGTTTTTAAACAGCCAATTTTTTTAATATTCTATACTTAGGATTAAAGTAAAATGTTATCTTTTATATTTCTATTATTATAGTAAATCAAAGATTGAAAAAGTAGAAAACCCAAATCAAATTGATGAAAATTCAATTTTTAGAGTGCAAAAAAATGATGAAGTGCTTTCTACAGTTTCCGTAACTTTCGAAAAAGTATTCAAGTTCTGTATAATCTAACGTTGAAGGATAGCTTGATTACGCTAGTTGATTTACAACAAGTTGAGTTAGTATTTTTTTTGCGAAAATTTAGCACTAGTTTTAATAGTAAAAATGAAATTATGTTTAACAAAAATTTTTCTGTTAATTAACTACTTTAATGTGTAAGAAATTATTTCCATTGTCATTTTAGTAGTGAGAATTGATTTTAAACATTTTTTTTTGACACATATTTATAGTAAAGATGGAGAAAATTTAAATAATGTTTTTGATAAGTCCCATTAAAAAAAATTTTTTTTTTTTTAAATAACGGCATCAAAAGTAGATATTTAATTTTATGTGTAGCTTGAATAATAACTTTCAGTTACATATGGTGCAGAACTCTGGTTTTTTTGTATTAAAAAAATACATCACTTAAATGACATTTAAAATGTTGATAAGTATTGTGAGTTGGTAGTTAGAGACATCCGAAAACGAAGCACAGCTAAATTGTTTAAATTTTATTGACTTTTGTACTTTTTAAACGGTTTTTAACCATTGTTTGTTTCGTCCACCATTTTTTCTGACGTCTTAAACATCAACTAAGTGTTTATCTTGAGAGTTTTGTTTACCTAGTTTCATAGAATTTCTTAACGAAGGAAAGCTTGGTTGTGCTTGATGAGTTACTTCAAATAAAATTACAGCTGTTTATGCAAAAGTTTAGCACTTGTCTTATTAATAAAAAAAAACTATGTTAAACCAAAAAATTTTTTTAATTAACTACTTTAATGAGTAAGGAATTGCTTTTATTGTGTTAGCACAACAAAATTTAAGCTTTTCTTTACCAATACTGCATTTTAATAGTAAAAACTTACGTCAAATATTATATTATTTGCACGCACTTCTAAGAAGAGAGTAAAAGTGAAATTTTCATTATTTAGACGGCATACTTGAAATGATAATAAGAAGCAAAGAAACGATAAAGATAAAAAAATTTTTTACTTTCTTATACTACATCAATGATAGCTTTTAGTTTTATGTGGTGCATTTTTCTGCTTAGTTTGTAGGAAAAAAGTACATCACTCAAAAGGAAACAAAAAAAAATTCAATGAGATCGAGACGCATCTATTTCTGCCAGAGAGAGGATTTAAAGATGCACTTACTTGTTAACTTGATTCTCGTGACGCAGACAATGACTTCCGGGAACTCCTTAAATGAAGCTGGGCACGGCTGGGATGGACACCTTTTGGATGCTGAAAGTTGTGACTTCTCGAGTTTTACAGGACACTTTTCACAAACGAATATCTATTCGAGCACTAAACTTCTTTGACAAACTGTATCGGAAACGTAGTACACAGTGATCACTTGGGGTTGAGGTGTTGTCTAGTTGACGCACTGCGAGACAGTGACGTGTTGGGGCTGTGCCTTGAAGGGCTTGGAATTCCCTTTCCCACTACGAAAATTTTCTGGCCATGAAGTGGGAGAAAAGGAACGCCCATTGACATAGTCAACCCCTTCCTAACTTCCCCTCTTTTTATTTTATTTCCTAAAACAAACAAAACAGAAGCCAATCGCCGTAGAACAAGTGGCAAAGAAACTATTACATGACAGAATTTCAAAGCAATGCATCGTAGGCATAAAGATATTTTCTATTGGAGATACACTATATATAACAAGAATCTTTTCGGCAATAAATATTATCATTTTTGAAATATTTATTTATTAAAATTTTTTAGTAACGTAAAAAATTAGTCAGCAACTGTAGCTGTTTATCGAATAATTTTCTAATTCATTTACATCAGTTAATTAGCACTACGTCAATTTGTTCATGTTTTTGATTTTAAAAAAATTTGATGTATCATTAGCGTACCAAATCCAAATATTAGTGCATGTAATTAGAACTTGATGTGTTATAGTATCACACGGTATTAAACTGGATTTTTCTCAAATAAAAAATTTTTTTCTATAAACTGTACATCATAGATTTTCGACGCTGTACAATATTATAGATTTACTAATAAAAGTAGAATTTGAGAATTAATAAAACTTCTAACATAAAATAATTTCCCTGTTTTTGTGTAATTTAGAAATTTGGTGTTCAATTTCTGCTGTAGGTATTAATATGCTCAATAGTTTTTTTATATAAGATATGAATAATAGGTTTATTTTTTTATAATTTTTTTTAATTATAATAACAGTGCTATCATAGAATTTTTGCACAACCAAAACACGTTTTATAGTTCAATAAGTACTGTTTGTACTTGAATGGGTGCTTTGACTTTATGTTACTTATTATAACTTAAGTTTTTTTTTTTATAAAAAAGGCAGGTAATTTTTAATGCAAAAAAAAGGCTAGAAGTCATTAGTCTTCATTGTAATAATATATAATTTTTTGGCTAATATCTGATTTAAGTATGTGGAAAGTATTTTTATACAAAGCAAAAAGGTCTGAAGCAATTTATTTAGATTTTCTGCCTTTTTGCTTATTAATTGTGTATTGTTTGTTCTGTAAAGCTATAATGATTATCGTTAAGGAAAATTCATTTTAAATTGAGGTAGTACTATTGAAGAATAATTTTTTGTTTCTTAAAAGAACAATAAGCATTTTTAACGTCATAATCAGTGGAGACTTGAGACTTTTATACTTTAGATGAAATCAAAATTGTCTACCATTTTTCGTTAATTTAATGATTTGAAAGTTTACGAGGTTGATTTAGAAAAGTTTCTCCTTCTATACAATTTAGTGATAATCGAGGTTATAATAAAGAGAAGGTTTTTATATGTAACCAGGAAACTAATAATTATACACGTATTGATTTACGTTTAAGAGTACACAATATAGTATTTGGTTGTACCTTCAAGTGAGATTTCTTGATGCTAATTTTTTAAAGTTAATACTCTGTAATGACGAACTTTTTACATAAATTTACATCTATCGGTTGTAAGTATACAAATAAGCAAAATTATTTTAAAATAAGTGTTTAATCAAAAGTGACATTAATATTTGATGCATCATTCATATCGCCAATGATATCCTTACTAAAATACGCCGAGTGCGATTTTATATGCTGCAAATTTTTTTTAAGCTCCAACCTCTAAGTAAAATTAAGAAAATGTGCGAAGACATGCTCATCTGTAAATATATGAACAAATGGTATAAATACATACAGGACTGTCCCTCGAATCACCTACTTTCTTCTCTTGGAGTTAAGAACATAGATAACGTTAACGGCCGCTACGCTTTTGCAAACGTTTCTCCTTTTAACGTCCAAAATTTTCAAATTTTCAATATCTCATCTGTACTTTTTAGCATAAAACAAAGCAGTGACACTATATATAGAATTGAGCCGAAGAAGAATAGTTTATTTCCTCAAGTATCGCGTGTCGGTACTGACGCGTTAATGTGGATGACAATTCAATTTTACCACCTTCTACTACGCAGCTCTGCTCATAATATATTTATCATTGTCTGTATATGTCCTGCACCTGCTTTTGTTCCACATTTACTTTTCCTATGATATGTTTTTGAAATCAAGCACTGACCCATTTGTAAGTACATCGTGTTATTGATCGAATGCTTATTTTTGGGTGTTTGTACAAAATTACAAGCCAACCAGTCATTTGCGTGTGTTCTTTTTTATATTTAAAGACAGTGTGGCGATTTGATGTTACTGTGGCCGTTTTTCTAGTAAAAAGAAACTCAAATTGAAGTGTGATATTGACCACAAGCTCAAAATAAGCAATAATATACCTAATCATTTTGTGCAGCATATACTAAAAAGTTAAAGGGAATATTATTTTTTGTTTTTTCTTTAAATTTAAAGTAATTTTTATGCATTTATGACTACTGTAGTTCTATTTTCAACTGCATTACATCCTAATTACTAAACAACAATTTTTTTACAACACTTTTGTTTTTTATGGTAAAAGATTTTTTACTTTTTTTTTTCTTCAGATAAAAACAATAATACTACGAACCAAACATGAATTTTAGGTTTGAAAGGAATAAGATTTAAATAATTTTAAAATAATAATTTACGTGAGTTCAAGTGATTCAAGTGGATCCTCGCTATTCATTATGAAAAATTTCAATTAGGCATCCTACCGATTCTACGATAAGCGATTTTTTACTTTTTTAAGTATCTCTCTAAAACCAAAGAAAATCATCGTATTTTTTCTTTTCTACCTTATGTTCTTTATTATTTCTCGGCGTAGAACGAAAAATATTCCAGAAAATAAATTAACGCAGCTGACAGGGATTTGAAATAATAATCCCTTAGTATGAAATAAATAATATATTGAGCCATTTCCAACATCAGGACTACCACCACCACACCGGGTTAATCGACTTTTGGAGCCCATTGTTTTAACTAATCAGAATCCTAGGTAGGGCCACGTATCTTCTTACAGAAATTCCGAGCTACTTTCACTCCTACCCTTTAAACATTGCGGCCAATCTTCTTAAACTCGCGACCATCAAGCGCCTTTTTTCCCCTGCGACCGCAAGTTTGGGATATTTTGTCCTATTCTGTTACTATTTCCATGAGTATTCAAGTTATGTATTGATTTTGTGGTTTTCGTTTGTAAATAAGTTGACGAAGAACAGATATTTTCGAAGATGGTTTATGAAAAAAGAGCAATTTGTAAACAGTTGCAGATATACCCACGCGTTAAAGAATCTGATTTGATGTTGTTTGTGATATTGTAGTACTTACGCTGCGAAAGAAAAGTTTGTATTAAAAATAGTAGACAACTTAATCCGATAATTTTCAACTCAAATTCAAACCCTAGGAGATAAATACAATGTATATCAATACTATCGAGTTTCGATAAATAATACTTGTTAACTCTCAAATTAATATTGCCACCTAATTAAATAGCGACTCGGTCAGTTTGTCTCAAAAAGTTTCTCCTTAATCACTAGCAAAGTACAAACTCAAAGGTAACACTGCAGGGATCCTTCCTAGGCATGAGGTATGAAGTAAGCTCGCCATTTGTCTGGAATCAGGAAACTGCGAGTCATCCAATTTCAAGTAGTACGAGTCCGAGTTTGGTCAGACGTAGGCAGATTTTATTTAAAATTATGTTCTCGGGTATCGTACACTCATCTAAATGTAGTTAAATTAAAAAAATCATTATAAATACAAAAAAAAAAAAAACAAAAAAAACTTAAATAAATTCATTTTCGTTAACGTAACTGTGCTAGTCTTGCAGAAGTCTCAGGAGTTTTAAGTTTTACCCGATGCAGTATCTTTTTTTACTAAAAGACGTTCTAGATTTCTGTAACAGACTTGTATCAGAAGCGATCAGCCAAATTGAGAAAATTAAGACACTATTCGGTGAAATTTATACTTTCCCCATTTAAGAGAATCTCGAAAATTCATGTGATTCTTAAAGTCATTAAAAGGACAATCAACTTCTTTATAAAAGTCAAGCCAATGAGTTATCGGACTACCTAACCATGTATGTAGTGATCAAGGACACAACTACACTCTAATTATTAATTTAGTCTCGTAGCTCTCCGACCCCCTTGACACGAATGGTAGGTAGCACATGAATAATACATTCATCAGCGCGTCAAAAAAGGACTCTCTTAGCACATGATATATTAAAGCCCTTGGCTACTGCGTACCCGCTGATAGTATAGTTCTCCTATATGGGAGAGCAGCTGGTGAGGAATTACCCACTTTGACCCGCAAACGATTTTTACTGGACTAGTATAGTATATATACTGTAGTATACTTACAGGTGGTAGTGATCCCAAAATAATCATATTTTTTCAATTAACATATTTTTTTCTCAATACAATTAGCTTAATACTTATAAATTTAATGGCATTGGGACATCTAATGGGTAGCGATTTTTATTCTAAAATATTACATATTCGATATTGGAGTGGCGTCAATTTTGGCTGCAGCTAAGCAGTCTATTTACATGAATATATGTTATTGCACGTAATACGGTAGAGGCCGCGACACCGATGTCCTCGGCAGTTGTATTATGGACGGGTGATTTTGGTCGCTCAGCAGGTCAAGAGACCGAATGATTTTCATTTTTACAGTAATTTAAACTTCATAAATTTGTTTATAAGAAATAAGATAACAAGAGTTATTTAATCAATTTAGATGGTCTGTTTATTTACTGATAAATCAATAATACAATTTTTTAGAAGATTTAACATTAAAAAAAAATTAATAAATGAATAAGAGAAAAAAGATGAGAGGTGCAAGCAAAACAAGAAAAAAAGATTGCATACATAGGTGTGTTTATTAGCCTGTGATTTGTGGCGCTGAGATAAAAAAAAGATCATTTTTTATAAACCATATTCAAATATATCTGTTCTTCGTCAACTTATTTACAAACAAAAGTCAGAAAATCAATACATAGTTCGAATACTCATGAAAATAATAACAGAAGAGGACAAAATATCCAAAACTTGAGGTCGGAGGGGAAAAAAGGTGCGTGATGGTCGCGAGTTTAAGAAAATAGGCCATGATATTCGAAGGGTAGAAGTAAAAGTAGCTCGTATTTGCTACAAGTAATTACGTTGCCCTTTGTAGAATTTCGATTGGTTGAAACAATGGGCTTCAACGTTCGACTAACCCGGTGTGGTGGTGGTAGTCATCATGTTGGAAATGTCCCAATATATTATTGATTTCATACCAAAGTATTAATATTTTAAATCCCTGGCACCTAGTTGGTTTATTTTATGGAGTATTTTTTGTTGGACGCAGAGAACTAATAAAGAAAATAAGGTAAAAAAGAAAAATTGTGAAAATTTTCGTTGATCTAAAAAAGACTCTAAAAACGTGAAAAATTCATTCATTCTAAAGTCAATAGAATTCTTTGTTAAAGTTTTTTATAATAAATAATAAGGATCCACTTGAATCACTTGCACTTGCACAACTCATAGTTTTAAAATTATTTAAATCTTATATCTTCTAGACCTACAAATTCTTCCTTAAGAAAAAAAGTAAAAAAATCTTGTACGATGGAAAACAAAAATGGTTGTTTAGTAATTTAGATGTAGTTCAGTAAAAAATATAATTACAGCAGTGATACATGCATAAAAATAAATTCAAATTTCAAAAGAGTTAAAAATAATATTTCCTTCAACTTTATTTAGTACACGCTGCACAAAATTTATTAGTGTTTTATTGCTTATATTTAGATAGCTGTCAATATCTTTCTTTGATTTTTTTGGTTTTTTCTTGCCAGAGAAGTAGCCACGTGTTCACAAAACTACCACATAGGCTCGAAACATAAAAAATCCTCCGCACCAACAAATAAATGGCTTGTAATTTTATACAAACACCCAAAAAAGAGTATTCGTTCAATAACACGATTTACGTACAAAAGGGTCAGCGCTTGATTTCAAAAACAGATGGTAGGAAAAATAAACGTAAAACAAAAACACGGGCAGGGCATGAAGGAACAATTGTAAATAAATTATAAGTAGAGCTGCGTAGTACAGTAGTAAAATTCAATTGTCTTGCACATTGCACGCATTGGTACTGTCACGCTTTTTGGGCTCAACTCCATATAGTCTCGCTTCTTTGATTTATGACGGATAGTGCTACTTATGGTAAATTTTAGACGTCAGAAGGAGAAAGCTCAGAAAAACTTTTCTAAAAGTGTGGGCTGTTTTAAGTATATATGCCAAGAGGATGGGTGCGTTAGGATGGTAACGTTGTATCAAGTACTTTGTTTACGGAAGAATTTAAAATGGAACTTTTTTTAATATACAGATTGGAGCTTAGAAAAAGTTTCGAAATGTTAAAGTTATTGCAGATAGGTAATATCGAATCGATGTATATATTACATGCGATTTTTAGACAACAACTTTAGCTACCAAATACGTGAAATCGCACGTGTATTTTAGTAGACCGTATTATGGAGAAACGGAGAATATCACGTCAATTGTTAATGTAAGTTGAACTTAACCCTTATTTTAAAACTAATCTGTTTGTATCTTTCAGCCACACAACAAAAAAAAAGGTTTAAGGGCAGTTGGAGTCAGATTGAGAAATTAAAGGAAAACTATTGACCTAAATAAACCAGTATAAATTTGAGTGTTTCATTCCAAAAAAAATGTTTCTATGGTAAATCATAAATGGTTTTTATAATTACTGCAAAAAAATACCATTTTTTAACCATAACCATAAAAAACTGTAATTGTCCTTCAGACTCAGCGCACTTTCCTTCTTACAATAAGGACGGCCTTTTCAGTTGTAAGTAGGCTGGAATTTCTGACTCGACAACAGAAAAAACGGGTCAGTTTAGCAGTTCAGAATAACTGTAGTTTTTAAAAAAGATTATTAAAAGAACTCTCATATTTTAATTTAAAAAATTTTTTTAATTTGTAATATTTATTTTAGTTTATTTATGACAAGGATACTTTAATTTTATTTAAATATTTGATGGTAATAATGCTCATTTAAATTTTAGGAGGAATAGTTTTATAGACATGTTGATTAATGCTAAACGAACTTATGATGATAAAATTATGTCAAAATGTATATTAATAAGTAAAAACTTAAAAGTTGACTTTGTTTCACAATGTTTTATTATTCGCAGACAGCTGTTTCGGCAGTCACGCCATTGTCAGATGCTCGACATACACTGAATTGTCTATGTACATCAGTTCGCTAAAGTCAAGTACAAGTATTACAAATGTAGTTGTCGCTCAACGGTATGATATGTATGCGCCTGTGTATGAGTACCTTATGAGATACTATGTATTACATTTTCTATTATTGGAGATAGAGTAAAATTAATTTGATCGTTCGTTATGGATTTAGTATGTTTTTTTGCTAATTCTATTTCTATTGTCTCAAACAGATTCAATTTAAAACTTTTAGGTAAACTGTGTAGTAACTTTATATTATTTTCATCTAGGAAATGCGCAATAGAATTACAATGTTCACTAAAACCCGTCGTATTGCGATCATTATAAATAGACTTTTTGTGCTCCTATATACGTTCGGAAAGGGCACGTCCTGTCTGTCCAATATATATGCTTATTAACTTATTAATATACATTTTGATTCGAAATGTTTCACCAACGCAAAAGCAAAAAATCAATTAATAATCTTTTAAATGCTAGCAAAGCATATCTCGCAATCTTTTATAGAAAGTGTCTAGTAAAGTTTTACAAGTGTAACAACCATCTTTATTTTAATAAAAGATGTTTACAACTACATTTGGTACCCCCACATATATAAAGATAATTTGCCGACATAAATCAACAGAATCAACCGCAGTGATTGACAAAGCATACACTTTTTGGCTAAATGTGGAATTAAAAAAGTGGTACAGAATCAGGAGCAATTTGTCACACCACTTAAAGTTAATACACAGCGAACTACTTAGACGCTGCCATAACGTAGAATTTGATATTTTAGACGAAGAGACGAGAAATAATGTTCGAGAAATTTAACACACACACCGCCAAACACATACTAAGAAACTTGATGGGCTCATACAGAAGGAGAACAGCAAAATACAACAGAGAGCAAATAATTCACCACTTGCCACACATACGAAGGTTAATAAACAACAACAGACTACGTCATCGGCCACCGTGGAATCCAGTACAAAGTTTGATTTTTCTTTTTCTTTTTATCCGAGAGTCAAGAACTTATCCGAAGTTACGTTCACACAAAATGAAAAAAACATTTTGAATAAAGGTTTAAAGTACTGTCCTAACATTAAAAACTTCAAAGATTTCATCGAACTTTCTGTATACGCAGAAATAGCATCAAAAGGTATAGATAAAAACGAACTACAACTTTTTAGATACAAATGCGTTGATGTAATAAATAAAAACAAAAAACAATTTTCAACTAACAATAGCTCAGAATTCAAAAGTATTATTTCTTTAAAGAAAAAACTTAAAAATAATGATTTAATTTTATGTAAAGCTGACAAAGGAAACACTGTTACCATTTTGAATAAGTATGACTATATTGAAAAGACAGAACTTTTAATAAATAACAATAATTTTAAAATTTTGAAATCTGATCCTACAGCAAATTTTTAAAGGGAGACTAAGTCAGTTTTTAAAAATTTGTACAAACATACTCTATGATTGTAATTTGCACATGTTAACCGTTATGAATTCTTCGGTGCCGGTACTATACAGCTTACCTAAAATACACAAGGAGGGCATACCAATAAGACCAATAGTATCTTATACTAATGCACCAACCTACTTACTCGCAAAAGAACTTAATAAAATACTCCCTTCCTTACTCAACTTTAAGCCAAAACATAGCATTTAAAATACAAGTCAACTAATAGATAAACTTAGAGATCTCAAAATTCCATGTTATGCACGATTGCTTTCATTCGATGTTGTTAATCTATTTCCCTCCATCCCTACAGACCATCTAAAGAATATTATTAAATATCTGGTTGACAATAGCCCTTCCTGGTGTTGATTCAAAACAAGAAATTTTAAAATTAATATCCATTTGTTTAGAACAAAGCTACTTCAAGTTCAGTAATAAATATTATTTACAACTTAACGGTCTTCCAATGGGCTCTCCCCTCACCCCCCTTCTCAGTGAGATATTCATGTCATACGTAGAGGACCTTATATTCGATTCGACCTCCCTCCTCACCAGTAATGTTTTACACTGGTCGAGGTATGTCGATGATGTGTTTTGCATCTGGAAGGGTACAGAGAGGACAATGACCAGTTTTCTCAGCTACATAAATGATTTAGTACCGGGTATAAAATTTACAGCAGAAGCTGAACATGACAATAGTTTAAATTTTCTGGATCTAAAAATAACACGAAAAGACGGTGAGTTGTTGTATGAAATTTATAGAAAACCAACTTTCACAGATACGTTAGTACCGTACGATTCAAAGCAGTCCATCAATATAAAAATGAGTGCATTTTACTCTTTTGTATATAGATTATTAACAGTACCGTTAACAAAATCTTATTACGAAAAGGAAATCAATCCATTAAAATGTTTAGCAATTAATAATGGTTACAATAAAAACCTCATAGATAATCTAATTTTTAAAATAAAAAATAGACTTATTTCAAAATATTTTTACGCAGTCGCAAAACAAACCGAAAAATTTAATATGTTGAATTATGTTCCCATAGTATCCGATAAAATAAGTAATTTTTAAAAAAAACAAAATGTAAATACAATTATGGTCAATAAACGTAACTTGACATCCATTTTATGTAATAATAAGGAAAAAGTTGGTATTTTACAGAAATGTGGAGTTTATCAGATTAATTGTTCCGAATGCGATGCCATATATATTGGACAGACAGGACGTGCCCTTTCCAAACGTATAAAGGAGCACAAAAAGTCTCTTTATGAAGATCGCAATACGACGGGTTTTAGTGAACACTGTAATTCTAATGCGCATTTCCTAGATGAAAATAATATAAAGTTACTACACAGTTTACCTAAAAGTTTTAAATTGAATCTGTTTGAGACAATAGAAATAGAATTAGCAAAAAAACACAATAAATCCATAACGAACGATCAAATTAATTTTACTCTATCTCCAATAATAGAAAATGTAATACATCGTATCTCATAAGGCGCTCAAACACAGACGCATACATATCATACCTTTGAGCGACAACTACATTTGTAATACTTGTACTTGACCTTAGCGAACTGATGTACATAGACCATTCAGTGTATGTCGAGCATCTGACAATGGCGCAACTGCCAAAACAGCTGTCTGCGAATAATAAAACATTGTGAAACAAAGCCAACTTTTAAGTTTTTACTTATTAATATACATTTCAATTCGAAATGTTTCACCAACGCCCAAGCGAGAAATCAATTAATAATAAAATTATGTCTATTTATACTTTATTTATCTATTATTATCTATACTGTTATTAACTTTACTTTATTCATCTTTATCATCTATACTTTATTTATGAATTTACAACATAAGGATAGGTTTGATAATTCAAGATATATTTCGTATATATTTTCATAGTGGATTTGTGAAAAATAATTGCGTACGCAATGGTTACTACACGAATGCGTGTAAAGAATATTTATACATACAGATGATTATACATTAAAACCTTTTGATTGTTCCTCAACATTTTCAGCAAGACTTGCAGTACCAGTCTTTATTGCCTCTGAAAGGCTTTGAACACAAAATAAGATGTACATGTTATACGTCGAAGTTTTGTCAATGACTTTTGACGATGAAGCATTTGATTTTAAAGATATACTTTTCCCTGCTTCTGAGCACGTTGTTTGAGATATAGTTAACAAAGATCGAGGTTTCTTGGGTATGAATGTCATAGAGCTCAGATGTTTCAATGCTTCTTCGTACGTATCTAAAATATATATATACATTTTGAAAATTTTATAAGTAAGACAAAGTAGGCGGTGGAATTGCACTACTGCTTACAAAGTTGGATATGACTTGAATATTATCGTCTGTCCATGGAAGAGGCATATAAAATGTTGTATCTTTGGCCTGTTACGTTATCAACACCAATAAAAGTGACATGTACAATGAAAGGCTCAGAAATTTCTTTTGCGCTGCTATCAATTTTTACTATGTAAAATTTACTGTTCATCTGTAATGAAACTCATCATGTACAAAAGGTCATCATAGTAATAAGAAAAAAAATTTAGTTTTTTACCTCTACAGAGTACAAATTTGATACTGATAAAGATTAAAAGTAGTCGGTGAAACAAACTGCAGTGTTTACTTTATTATAACCTCTAAGAATTTCGAATTACGTATATACATCGACACTAACACAATAATTGTTTAGGTTAACAGTTGTCTCACGTAGTTACTAACACCTTTCACTGTTTATGCAAATAATAACAATTAATTCACTTAGTTTGCCAATTGCTTCCGTATGCACGTGTAATGATGCACACACAGTAAGCACTGTCAATGTTATAATCATACGCTTTCGTCATTGTAAAATACACTTTCCTATGTACAGCCTATATATATTTTTAACATTAATGTAGCAGTGGAACGATGAACAATGTACTATCATCTTCCAAAAGCTCAAAAATTTTAAATAAAATTAGTTTCGATTGTATATTATTCATGTTGAAATTTTCCACTTTCTTTTCACAATCTTTTTTGACTTTCTACATATTTATAAGTGTTTAATCGCTCGGGTACGTAAAGTCAGGTCCAAGAATAAGTGACTGCTCTCCAGTTACTTTAAAATCGCCAAGAGCACTGGTTGGATTCATACCCATTCGTTTAATTTTTATCACTTTACAGAGTCTTTTGTCAACACAACATTGTTTGGTTCTTGAATCGAAATGTCACATCCCATGTAATTAACTTTTTTCAAATAAATTTGTTTATGGTTTTTACTGGATTTTGTAATTGGATTGTATTTCTTTTTTTTTTTTTATTGTTTATTAAGCATTTCTCTTCAATTTTTTTGCATAGCTGAACGAGAGACTTGTATCCACTGGCAATCTGCTCTTCTGTTACTCCTAGAGTGCTTTCAAAATCAAAAGCTCAAAATTCATTTAACAAACACTTCATATTTTTGACATCATCAGCAATATGATGCAAGTTATGGACATTATATAGTATTAAAATATATTTATCAAAAAACTTTGCAATAAACTTTATTCTCGTTGGATAAGCCCCCCTTTTTTTGGTTTGGAAAATATTTATTTCGTATTGTAAAAAAAAAAATTGTTTCATTGAAAAAAAATGTATGACATTTTTATATCAATAAAAATGAAAAAAATACAATTGGTCGGAAATGAGTTAAAAAAATTTTATTTTAAGGAAAGTGCACTTTTTGCGAGATGAATAGCATAAAAGTTAAGCAAAAAATATACGTATAACGCATGTGATACGGTGTATGAGGTAAATTGTACTACCTTTTGTGTCTGTATTATTTTTAAAAATACAGTGTAACATTTGTTTTCAACATCATATACGTTTAGTATTAGAAAATAAAAATGTTAGCTACTAAAAACCCGTAAGTGTAAAATGCCTAAAAAAAAAATAGTTAACTGTTTCCTATTTTTTTTGTTATCTTCAAATCTTTTCGATATTCAATACATACAGTAACTTGGTCTATGTTCTACGAAAAATCAAGCTTTTTTTTTTTATAACAACTTGCCACACAATTTTTATTAGCATAAATAACTAATGCATAAAATGTTTTTCACTTATTCTTGGAACAATTTTTTTGTCTCTGCATTAGGTAACAAGATACAATAGAAAAAAGTGCAGAACAAATTTTAAATAAATAAGAGGTTTATTTTAAAATAAACAATAAAAAAAAATAAAAGAATCGTCAATCAACCAACCACAAAATAAAAATTTATATAGACATAAATAAAATATTGGATTCGTTTGAGAACCACCCTGAGGTACTAGGCACATGAAGCACTGATTTTACTTTCTCGATTCCTTGAGCCAAGTTTCAGAACCACAGGATTCGCCTATCCTACAGCTACAGCTAAAAACGAACTTCAGAAATGTTCAATCGTAATTATTAAGTGGGCGCTTGGCCTTCAATATTTTATACAATAAAAAGTACATGTATTTGCTTGACGCTGAGTTTATACTGGGGAGCTTTAGGTAAAGTTACCAAAAAATATCTAAGTGCAAAATATAAAAAAATTTTACGCGATGGTTGGTCAAAAATCGCCAATTTGGCTGTTAGTTATCAGATCTGGTCATCCTGGCTACGCCACGGCTTAAAAGGGTTTGGGATTCCTTTTCCCACTATACCAAAACTTTCTGGCCGTTAAGTGAGAGAAAAGTCACACCCATCGACATACAGTCAACCCCTTCCCAACTTCTCCTTGTTTTATTTGTATTTCTCAAAACAAACAAAACAGAAGCCAATCGTCGTAGGACAAGTGGCAAAGAAACCAATACATGACAGAATTTCAAAGTAATGCACCATATAGGCTTCAAGCTACTTTCAATTGGAGATACACTGTATGTAACAAGTAACATTTCTTTAATGAATATTATCATTTTTCGAAATATTTAACTGTTAAAGTTTTTTAGTAACGTAAAAAATTAGTCAGCAACTGTAGCTGTTTATTAAATAATTTTCTCATTCATTTACATCAGTTAATTAGCTGTACGTCAATTTGTTCATGTTTCTCATTTAAAAAAAATCGATGTATCATTAGCGTACCAAATCCAAATATGTGTGCATGTAATTAGAACTTGATGTTTTGTACCAGTATACGGTATTCAATTGGATTCTTCTTAAATAAAAATTTTTTTTCTATAAACTATACATCATAGATTTTTGGCGCTTTATAATATGATAGATTTACTAGTAGAAGTAGAATTTAAGAATGGATCAAACTTCTAACATGAAATGATTTCCCTGTTTTTTATGCAATTTAGACATTCGGTGTTCAATAACTGCTGTGGATATTAATATGCTCAATAGTTTTATTATATAAGATATAAATCATGAATGTGTTTCCTTGTAATTTTTTTTAAATTTTAATAGCAGTGCTATCATAAAATTTTTGCACCACTAAAAAATGTTCTATAATTTAATAAGTACTGTCTGTACTTAAATGGGTGCTTGAACTTTATGTTACTTATTATAACTAAAGTTTTTTTTTTTATAAAAAAAGCAGGTAATTGGTAATGCCAGAAAAAAGGCTGAAAGTCATTGGCCTTCGTTGTTGTATAATTTGCTTCATTATCAGTGGGACATCTGCTGAATAATAATATATAATTTTTTGGCTTATATCTGATTTAAATATGTGAAAAGTATTTTCATACAAAGCAAAAAGGTCAAAAGCAATTTATTAAGATCTTCTGCCTTTCTTTCTATGAATACATAATAATGTATTATTTTTATGTAAAGCTATAAGACTTAAAATAACTACCATCAAGGTAAATGTATCTTAAAATAAGGTTGTACAATTAAAGGAGTATTTTTTATTTTTTAGAAGGCCGGTATTCATGAAATGTCATAAGTTGTAGAAACTTGAGACTTTTACACTTTGAAAACAGTTCTCAAAAATGGTTGTAAAATTTATACATATACATATAATTGAGGGTTAAAACAAGAGTTGCACACGCTTTACCTATACCGTATGCGATTTCACTTGTCGGTTAGCTAAAATTGTTGTCTGCAAAGCGCATATATATGTCAATTTGAACATTAATGATCCTTTTTACATTAACTTCTACATAGAAAAATTTTTTAAAGCTCCGACCTTTAAGTACAAGTAAAATTAAGAAAATGTGCCAACACATCCTCATCTGTAGATACATTAACGAATGGTATAAATACATACAGGACCGTCCCTCGAAGCACCTACTTTCTTCTCTTGCGGTTAAAAACATAAATAATTAGAACGCACGCTACGCTTTTGGAAACGTTTCCTTTTTTAACGTTCAAAGTTTTAACCACTTTTCAATATCTTATCTGTACTTTCCAGCATAAAACCAAAAAGCGACCCTATATATATAGAATTGAGCAGAGGAAGAGAAGCTTATTCTCTTAAATATCGCGTGTCAGTACTGACGCGTTAATGTCGATGACAATTTAATTTTACCACCTTCTTCTACGCAGCTCTGTTCATAATATATTTACAATTCTTTGTGTAGGTCCTGCACCTGCTTTTGTTCGACATTTATTTTTCCTATGATCTGATTACTGGATCAATCGCTGACCCATTTGTAAGTACATCATGGTATTGATCGAACGCTTTTTTTGGGTGTTTGAATAAAATCACAAATCAGCTATTCGTTGGTGTGTGTACTTTTTTTATACTTGATGTCAATGTAGTGTTAAGGAAAAACCAAAAAAAATTAAAGTATGATGTTGACCACAGGCTTAAAGTTAGGATTTCGTTTAAAGAAGAAGTATATTTAATCCGTTTTCAAGTGAAATAATTAATATTACATGCTAATTACATCGACATTTTATACATCGATTTGTTTTATTGGATTTTACCTTTTTTTTAAACTGATGTGCAAACACATAATAAAGCATAATCGTTTTTTACTTTATAGCAAATTCGTTGTGCTTGATAGAAGCGTCGATTTGAGGAGAAAAAAAAATGATTTAGCATTGAAGGTCAAAACAGTTTCTCTTCATAATAAAACGATCAAAACTGTAACCGTGAGAATTTATTCGTGTAAGATCTGACAGCAAGTTGACTTAATCTTTAAAGATTGTGGACCATATTGTGATAGGAAGTAATTTCCGACGAAGTAACAATTGATCTCATTCTTACTGACTTCTATAATCAATATAATCCTAGTTTGTTGGTACTATTCATAACCGCTTTTAAATAATAAAAATAGACAAATTTTATTCATTAAAATTATTTTTATTTTATTTCATTTGTCAACTATGTCACTAATGTAAATTTTTTTCTACCGATATAACTCTTAATGGCAAGACGACATCGCATACTCACTGTGTATCTTTACTATTTGT
This sequence comes from Copidosoma floridanum, assembly GCF_036245765.1. Lineage (NCBI taxonomy): Eukaryota > Metazoa > Arthropoda > Insecta > Hymenoptera > Encyrtidae > Copidosoma > Copidosoma floridanum. The sequence goes on along the minus strand of NW_028321913.1, from coordinate 472,067 downwards.
CAAGTTCTTCAACTTTTGTGAGATTGGCGGCAAGTATTGTTTATTTGCCTCATCTGTACCCCAACTCTTATTGCAATACCTGTGCGCTTTTTTCGGCCTAAATTTTCAAAGGTGGGGGAATAGACGAGAGAAGCTAGTAAAATAGAGAAGAAAAGCGAAGTTAGTCGAGTCTTACTAATCTTTGGTAAGTCGGGTATATTATCTAGAGCCGTTAGAGACACGCCCTACTTGTCTCAAGAGGTTACAATAAAGTTACTTTAACCGCAATTCGTGCCTTTATTTTTTTGTCAATCGAAAAAGCCACGTCACAATAGTATTTTTATCAAAATGTCTGACGAAACACTGGAATCATATGACGACGACCCGGGTCTAAATATACCATCAGATATTGAAAATCCCAATTCAACAATGTTAGCGGGTCACGAGATTACATCTCCCAGCAACACTTCCCAAGAGACGAGGCAGTTGGAGATTGAGCCGATATCTAAGGATGATCCTCGTATCTCAGCCGCCGATAATGATGAGGTGAGGAAACGATCAATTAAAGACGAATATCTCGATTTCTTAACATTACTCGAAAATTCAATAAAGTGGCGTATTTGCAGGGCACCCATCTACAGGGAATAGATTCTACTACATTTGTTCCGAATACGCTTAACGTCAACGTAAGTACAGAAATTCTTTGTCTAAGTCATTGTCTGGTTTTACTTTTTAAGTATTAAATTTTACTCGTGTTAAATGCTTGACTAAAATTAAAAAAGTATGTGCTGACTAGTCTTATGCTATACTTCGTCAAGAAATTTTATGAGCCAATAGGTATAAATGAAATATTAAACCCGTTGGATGTTTCATAATACTATTTTATTTACACGCATGAAAATTATTTTATGATAATAAAATATGTTGGTGAGAAAAGTATGTTTAATTTTCAGGTCAGTGGTAAATTCGTTTTAGTTACGGGCATAAAGATAGTTAAAGAAGGTGAGGACGAAAACGCTTCCCGAGAAATCACCTTAATATGTAAGATTCCAGATAAGAATGATTCGGATAAGGCTGAGGCGTGGCTTGACTCGGACAATGTCTTGTATTTATATGCTCCAGCTATTCATAAATAGACTGTGATCAACCTTATAAATGTCGATTTATGGTTACAGTAACTAAAAGATAATATAAAAAAGAGATGTAATGAATAATGTCATTATACTGTCTAATTTATTTTATTCACAAATAGTCAACTAAAATAACTTTGAGATCTCATAGTTTTTATCATATTAATACAGAAAATAAAATTAAAATTCGAACACTTCATAAAATAAGTTGAGTATTACATTTATACAGTTGTCGATTTTCTTTATAATAATATCAAGTGCTATTTTTTTTATCCTACACTCAATCGAGATACTTATAGTTGGAAAGTCTACTAAAAAAATTTTTGTAATCTAGTAGGTACCGTAGGATAATTTATAACAAAATTTTCTCTTGATTTTGTTGTTACAAATGGTTTCACAGATTTTAAGTTATTTGACAAGGCTAAAATGTTATGCCAAACAACAGTTTTAGAAAAAATATTTATATGCAAGATTTAAATGCCTATAAAAAATATTACTAAAGAAAATTAGAATAGTAACTATTGAAGAATTATTTTAGTTTTTTTTCAGCCACCTCTTTTTTCCTCATAATTGACAGTGACAAAAACTGTCCAGTTTGTTACTTATTTTTCTGCACTATAACTCCTTTAAATAACATCCGCCAAACAATAAAAAGTATTTTGTTAAGGTTGAAGTAAGCTAAGATCATTGATGTTATAAGTTAATTTTTCTAAGAATTAAAAATTTTTATTTTTAATACGAAGTACCTGACAAAAAAATACTTTTTTAAATATATTATTTAAAATACGATCCAATTTAGTGAAACAGAGATATTATACTACACAATGAAAAATTTAAAATAAAATTTAGAAAAACAAAAGCATAATTAAAAAATACAAAGATGACGGTTTTTCTTTTAACACAACAATTTTTTAATGCAATAAATAGTATATTAACATGTATACAGTGTACAACTAAGAATTTCTTGACCAATACATTTTTAATGAGCAAACATTTTATATGACGGCTAAACACTACTCACAAGGGAGTTAAAATTTTAATCTTATTAGCATGTGCTTGTAACAATTGAACATTATTTTCTGTAATTTTTCCATCGAATTCTAATTGAACTTTCTGTCTTCGTATTTAAAAAAAAATAAATTATTTACCTTCCTACTTTTTCACCATGTTCTTTGGTAAATAACTAAAGTAAAAAAAAAGAATATAGAGGATAAATAAAAAAAATTCAAACTAATGAACTCTTATAATATTTATTTTAACACTTTTATGAAAATTACAAATTCATTTACTGCATAACACTAAAAGTATTATAAACACTTACTTTTATTTAACATTTAACTCATAATTAACATTTAATGAAAAAATATAGGACTTTGCGAATTTTTAACTGCAGATCTTGTATTGTAGAATAAAAAATATACGAACAATAATTATTTTTCAAAATAATTGAATCTTTACATTTTTTATTTAACCTTCATAAGTCAAGTAATTATGTGAATTATGAATAATTTTGAAATGTTCCTATAAGCACTTATAGGCACTTCACAGAGGGTCAGGGCACAGTGTGTCAGATGCAGGAGCTTCTTTTGATTGGCTCTTCTGTTTGCTGTACTCAGGACCAACACACACACAATCCTAATCAGCCAATCACTGGCTCGGAATCTCACGTCTGTGAGCTTCATAAGTTTGAGTGACACATCGATATGTATATGTTGTGTGAGTAATATACATATATACACAGTTTCTAAAGAAAGTCTTGAACATAGTGGCTCATCTGACACACTGTGCCTTGACCCTCCGTAAGGTGCCTTGCAGAAGCCACCTGGCACATTTTTGCCATCTGACGGTGGAATCACCCTCAATGTCTGATCAGTTTGAATCCAAATGACATAATAATCATTAAATATAGCTATTCTATTTGAAGTTTTAGATTACAGCCCTGCATTTTAAGATGATGTTTCTTTTTTTTTTTTTTAAATTCGTCAAGAACCAAGCACTCCTTTGATTACTACAAATAAATCACTTGATATTTTAGGAGGCCCAACTTCCAGTTCTCCGTACAATAAAATCAGAAACATTTCCGGTCAAATATATAGGTTCGTGTGGAGAGCTTCATAAGTTTGAGTGACACATTGATATGTATATGTTGTGTAAGTAGTATACATATATATACAGTTTTTAAAGAAAGTCTTGAACATAGTGGCTCATCTGTAATTGTAAACTGTAAATCAATAAATACTATTAAGTTCTACTGGTATCGCTTAAAAAACAAGGACAATGAAATCAGTTACGATTGAAATTATCAATTAAAATTTCAGTGAGTCTAGCTCCAATATATTTTAAATTTATTAACCTAGAATTATTGCAAAATGTCGTGGAGAAATATGTATGTAGTTGGTACAGGTCAGTAGAAAATCTATATTTAGGAGTAATTTTCTTACCATGAGCGTTAAATCTATGGCATAATTAAGCAGAAAAACGAGTTTTGCAAGTTAATAACTAATATACATAAATCTCGGCTTCTGAGGGAGATATCTTTTCTTTGCGCACATGATACAAAAACTACTCTTTTCTACTCATGATTACTTTTTCAATTTTATTCGTGTATGGTAAACTAACAGCTTATGAGGTAACTCTTATTAAAAGTATATCATTTAAAAATTTATTTTTGTTGTTTACTGTACCACTACAATCTTCTTATGGGGTATAAGGCCACAAAGGGCGTGGCTGTGGCTCTCTGTACTGAGAATAAATTGAAAAAGGCTTTCCATCATTATACAAACGGTTGTTTTTCTTCGGTTTTTTAAGTTTCTTGATTCTTCTACATGATTTTTTTACAAAATACTTTACGATCTGTCTGTGACATTTCTCATACAAAAATATGATTAGACTTAGGGAAAATCCACTTAATAAAAACACAAACAGTGGAGTGACTTCAGAAAGACCTAATGATGTAAATGAAACTTCTTTTTTAATACCGAATTTGGCCCGATTTTCGTTTTTTTTTCGAGAAATGATTCCATTCTCTCTATACTTTTGAATGCTGAAAAAAATCTGTATTGTTAAAATTGTCTATCATAAATTTTTATATGAAAATACTTACTGATGATTTAAAAATTGAAGAAGTGGATCTCCTTTGTTCAAAACTATACCTTTTTTTCTAAAGTCACCTAGTGGAATAGCTAAGATTTCGCAAGGTTTTTTGAAAGTTACTTGACTCCATGAATAACCAATGTTATAGAGAACTACCCTTTCCTTGCATACCTACAATTAAAAAAAGTTTCTAAGATTAACACGCTAAAAAGTATTCTATTTTAATTTATTAAATTTGTACATCTTTCAAAAATTTTCTAGAATTGCTCTAGTTTAAAGTGTACTAGTATAGAACCGTATTTATTGCACACAACGCACGGACACACAAACATAGATCTATACGAATAATTTGTATAACCGTCTCCAAAAATAAAAAATTACATTATAACGTTTAATAATATCTTTGTATTACTATTTTTTTAATGAAATGTTAAAGATAATTCTTAATGACATTTACACAAATTCTTTGGGTGCCAAAACTTTTGTCTACGGTAGAATATAAAAAAAAAAATATCTTTTGACAAATAGTCTTACCACCATTACAAATAAAAGTGTTAAAAATAATTTTTAAATGCTATTGAGAAAGGTGATGCATTGTTAAGTATCTTTAAAAATTATCAACGTAAGTTAAATATTTTACATTACCTGCTGTATAGCCTCTTGGAGGGTTGTAGGTAGACTATTCTCATCTTTCAAAAACTGTCTCAGTTCGTCATTTATATTGTCCTTTGAGCTCTAATAAAATATCATTGGATAAAGTTTTTAAGTACAATGTAGTTGATATATTCAATTAAAACTTTACAAAATTACCGAGAAAAACGTTAATGAGTCAGTGTTTTTTACAATAATCAACTGATATGTTTTGTCCGCTAGAAATCCACGCGCATTTCTAAATGGAATGTGTGGTATTGAAACTGTAGCAAAACTTGTGAAACAGCCTGCGTACATTGAAATAATAATGAACGCTGTCAGATATAGCGATAGTCTTGCCATCTTGGATGATACGAAATTGAATTGTTCATCTGTAAATTAAAAAAAATGTATGTATAGACAGGCAATTTCATTGTATAAGTGTACCTAAATTTTTAGGGTTCTTAAATTATATTCAAGAGTATATGATGATTAACAAGATCAAAGACGTACATTTTGCAAACTTGAATAATCATCTGTGATTTTTTTATTTTTTAAAATAAAGATTCCAGAAATTGTGGAAAATTGTTTTACCAAGTTAGTGGAAAAAACACCTCCTTCTGCCATTTAAGGAAGTTTGTGAGAGAAGTTCAAAATGGAGAAACGTGCCAAAAAATGTATGTTATATTTGAGCATTTTAGGAGTGCACATACATTTTTCTAGATTTTTTATGAGCGGAAATTTTCGAGAAAATAAATTATGAAAAATTGACAGTTTAACACGGTCTCTTATGAGAGAGCAAGGTTAGGTTTGCCTTTTAATTAAAATTAAGGTATATTCTAAATGTGTTGGATTGAAAAAAAAGTTTTTATAGATAACTTGGTACGAAAGGAAGATGCTCGACAAAAAAAAATCAAACCTTGCCAGGCATTTTTAAAAAATGTAAGCAGTTACAGTCGTACAGTTTAAAAATTGTAGAGGACAAGAGCAGCTGCGGCAAAGGGGGCCCAGATGCGCGAGCGGGGAGGGGCCTCCCCGTTCCTCGCCTCTCTAAATGATCCTCCCAAACCTCCTTAAAAAGCTTTTTTTTTAAATTTCTTATTTTTTCTAAATTTCTTTGCACACTTCTTGTTTAAAAAAAGTATTTGTCTTCACGTTATGGATCACCTGCAGGTGGTTAGTATTTTATAGCTATAGAGTTATTAAAATAGAATTGAGATTTATGAGGGGATTCGAGTCCACGGAATTTTTTAAATATTGTGTATTTTTACCTCCTAAAGATGATAAACCATGAAATTCGTCATTATTTTTCTGTCATTAATTGTTATTAGCAAACTACATAAGCAACCGAGAAAATTTTTCAATTTTGGTAAGCATTAAGTTTATTCCGATTCTTGGACATATTTTGAACAAAAATTAATGGAGATGTATGAACTGAAACCTCACAGATTTTCAGTAAAAAAGCTGACCACTTGTTATTTGACCATTGCTGAATTATTTTTAACTCAGCTGGGCTCAAATTTTTCCTTAAAACGTGTACAAGATCACCCACATACTGAAATTAAAATTTGTTTTATATTGAAAATACATGATTTTGAAGTGGCTTCTTTTTATTCTCTGACAAAATTATAAGGCACTGCCATAATTTTGTTGCGCCTAAAAACTAATTTAGGATATATTATTATGAAGAAAGAAAGCATCATGACATGTAGGATATCGCTATAATAAAAAGTATTAAAAAATAAATGATAATATAATGGTAATCTAAAAATTCATAATAAAATCGAATGGGTTCATGGTAAGCATTTCATCAATTACCTCATATTCGTGTATATTTACGCATGGGTATAATATTTTTTAAAAGTATGCATAAAAATTTTCATTTTTTAAGAGTGATGATCTAGTTCTATTATTTAATTAAAACAACCCAATCTTTGTTAAATATAATTTTACCTACTAATTGTACTTTATAATGACAATCTTGTACAATATGGTATAAATAACATAAATTTAACATCTTTGCTGCATTATTGAATAAACCATCTTAAACAGTTTACCTGTAAATTCCTGATGGACGAACATACGCCACACGTTTAAAAAACTGTCCGACAGTTTAAAAATAAATCCTCTTCTATCATTATGTAATACTAAAATTACGCTAAATAGAATTGATGAAATAGCTATAAGTATAATCAAGAAAATCCAAATGCGTTTGCTGAAAACCTATTCAATAAAAGAGAAAGAACGTAATAAAGAAATCAAGCCATGAATATTTTACAATTCAAATATTTCACCTCGAAATAAGCACTCCATGGAACCTCCATGGTACCCGGTAATTTATAGTATAATGTATCTTGAAAATCCATAATTTCAATCGTTACGTCATAATTATCCAAATTTTTGTTCGATAAAAACTTGCCGGGAAGAATAATACTTTCACTTAATAATTTTGTGGAATTAATAACTGTACTGTTGACACTTGTATTTGATTTACTATTGATATGGGAGCCATTTTTATACTTATATGCTAATCCTGTGTTAGATGCGAAATCTTCCACTATTTTAGAATAAAAAGTAGAAATCTACGAACATTAAAGAAAAATAATCAAGTTTTTGTGAATGCAATAATTGTGATATTTCAAAATAAAACAATTTTTACTAAAACAATTCGTTACCTTATCATTAATTATAGCCGACGCACCCGTCAGATTCCTTCGTCTCTCAACTACACTTGATGAGGCTTGTTTGTCTGTTATAATCAATCCGTCCTTCTTGCTCCACTCGAATAATTTATTAACGTGTAATTCATTTTGGGGACCGACAGCAAACCATTCATTTATGTCTTTATTATCTCCGCATCTTATTAAGACTTCACTTTTTATATTCAAGTGGAGGTAATTCTTTTTAGGATATCGGCAAGTGTTGTCAATTTGTTCAGTAATGACAGGCCGAAATAATAATAGCCATACGTGAGGCGAAAGGTTGTGGTGCCTCGAGAAGTGCGTGAATTTGTCAAAATCATTGTCAGTATTTAAAAACACCACAAAAAGGGTTTTTGAGTAATTTCTTAGTTTCGGATACTTTTCTGGAAGATCTGATATAGTCGAAGCTACGGAGTATACCATTTTTCGCGAAAATTCTTTCACCATGTTAACCACCGAATGTATGTCTGCGGATTTTAGAGAAAAATTGTTGATATTTACTATTAATAACTTTTTATAATCGCTTTACTTTTACTCACCTTCGTTGCTCCTATAAATAATTCCTATGCTGGTGGTCGCATAGAACTTTTGTACATCCAAAATTACAGGAACTTGACTTTCCATCTTTTTTGCTGAATCACATGGCATGAATAAGACAACGGCCGATATAACAATGAGGCTGGTGAGCTTCATCATTTTTGGCTAAAAATATGTAAAGAGAATTCAAACGTTTCCTAACAAATTTAAATAAATACGTATTTTGTACAAGATAGTAAAATCGATACTATTTTTCGCCAGTACAACTACCAATACATAGCAAATCCAAGATTAAATCTAATTTAAATACAATGTTTACACAACGGGACCACTACTTGACACTATATTCTTGTTTTAAAGATGCCACATTATTGTTTATTTATGTTACTCTTTTTTATTTTTTAATGAATCGTAAAATTCAATAAACATTTTGTAAAATAAAATAATTATGTCATTAGACTTTATACTTCAAAAAATTTCAGGAACATTCCTTTTTCAAATCTAAATAATATTAAAATCATGTACAGGAGCTGCACGTATATTTTGTTTCAGAAATTTGGAGGAAGCAGGAACATGCTTTGATCGTAAAATTTAGGTTGGGGCACATAACTTTATCAACAATTTTATTTATTCACATACTTAATTTCAAAATAATCCTAGCCTCTTCTACCCTTTAAACCATGTTTTTGCCTTAGTATATCATTAGAAGTTATTTAAAAGAACAATAAAAATTATTAAAAAAGTTTTACTTTTTTTAGAATGTCGATAAATGCAGTGTAATGGTAGTCGTACGCATACGGATTTTATTTAATCTTTTAACTTTTAAGCAATTATTTCTGTTATTTTTTTCTGCCTACAATTTCTTTTAACTTCGGATATGGAAAACTCTAGTTTGTACAAAGAGCTTCATTTAGTTTTTTATAAGGCAGTGAATTTTTAGGTTTTTAAACAGCCAATTTTTATAATATTCTATACTTAGGATTAAAGTAAAATGTTATCTTTTATATTTCTATTATTATAGTAAATCAAAGATTGAAAAAGTAGAAAACCCAAATCAAATTGATGAAAATTCAATTTTTAGAGTGCAAAAAAATGATGAAGTGCTTTCTACAGTTTCCGTAACTTTCGAAAAAGTATTCAAGTTCTGTATAATCTAACGTTGAAGGATAGCTTGATTACGCTAGTTGATTTACAACAAGTTGAGTTAGTATTTTTTTTGCGAAAATTTAGCACTAGTTTTAATAGTAAAAATGAAATTATGTTTAACAAAAATTTTTCTGTTAATTAACTACTTTAATGTGTAAGAAATTATTTCCATTGTCATTTTAGTAGTGAGAATTGATTTTAAACATTTTTTTTTGACACATATTTATAGTAAAGATGGAGAAAATTTAAATAATGTTTTTGATAAGTCCCATTAAAAAAAATTTTTTTTTTTTTAAATAACGGCATCAAAAGTAGATATTTAATTTTATGTGTAGCTTGAATAATAACTTTCAGTTACATATGGTGCAGAACTCTGGTTTTTTTGTATTAAAAAAATACATCACTTAAATGACATTTAAAATGTTGATAAGTATTGTGAGTTGGTAGTTAGAGACATCCGAAAACGAAGCACAGCTAAATTGTTTAAATTTTATTGACTTTTGTACTTTTTAAACGGTTTTTAACCATTGTTTGTTTCGTCCACCATTTTTTCTGACGTCTTAAACATCAACTAAGTGTTTATCTTGAGAGTTTTGTTTACCTAGTTTCATAGAATTTCTTAACGAAGGAAAGCTTGGTTGTGCTTGATGAGTTACTTCAAATAAAATTACAGCTGTTTATGCAAAAGTTTAGCACTTGTTTTATTAATAAAAAAAAACTATGTTAAACCAAAAAAATTTTTTTAATTAACTACTTTAATGAGTAAGGAATTGCTTTTATTGTGTTAGCACAACAAAATTTAAGCTTTTCTTTACCAATACTGCATTTTAATAGTAAAAACTTACGTCAAATATTATATTATTTGCACGCACTTCTAAGAAGAGAGTAAAAGTGAAATTTTCATTATTTAGACGGCATACTTGAAATGATAATAAGAAGCAAAGAAACGATAAAGATAAAAAAATTTTTTACTTTCTTATACTACATCAATGATAGCTTTTAGTTTTATGTGGTGCATTTTTCTGCTTAGTTTGTAGGAAAAAAGTACATCACTCAAAAGGAAACAAAAAAAAATTCAATGAGATCGAGACGCATCTATTTCTGCCAGAGAGAGGATTTAAAGATGCACTTACTTGTTAACTTGATTCTCGTGACGCAGACAATGACTTCCGGGATCTCCTTAAATGAAGCTGGGCACGGCTGGGATGGACACCTTTTGGATGCTGAAAGTTGTGACTTCTCGAGTTTTACAGGACACTTTTCACAAACGAATATCTATTCGAGCACTAAACTTCTTTGACAAACTGTATCGGAAACGTAGTACACAGTGATCACTTGGGGTTGAGGTGTTGTCTAGTTGACGCACTGCGAGACAGTGACGTGTTGGGGCTGTGCCTTGAAGGGCTTGGAATTCCCTTTCCCACTACGAAAATTTTCTGGCCATGAAGTGGGAGAAAAGGAACGCCCATTGACATAGTCAACCCCTTCCTAACTTCCCCTCTTTTTATTTTATTTCCTAAAACAAACAAAACAGAAGCCAATCGCCGTAGAACAAGTGGCAAAGAAACTATTACATGACAGAATTTCAAAGCAATGCATCGTAGGCATAAAGATATTTTCTATTGGAGATACACTATATATAACAAGAATCTTTTCGGCAATAAATATTATCATTTTTGAAATATTTATTTATTAAAATTTTTTAGTAACGTAAAAAATTAGTCAGCAACTGTAGCTGTTTATCGAATAATTTTCTAATTCATTTACATCAGTTAATTAGCACTACGTCAATTTGTTCATGTTTTTGATTTTAAAAAAATTTGATGTATCATTAGCGTACCAAATCCAAATATTAGTGCATGTAATTAGAACTTGATGTGTTATAGTATCACACGGTATTAAACTGGATTTTTCTCAAATAAAAAATTTTTTTCTATAAACTGTACATCATAGATTTTTGACGCTGTACAATATTATAGATTTACTAATAAAAGTAGAATTTGAGAATTAATAAAACTTCTAACATAAAATAATTTCCCTGTTTTTGTGTAATTTAGAAATTTGGTGTTCAATTTCTGCTGTAGGTATTAATATGCTCAATAGTTTTTTTATATAAGATATGAATAATAGGTTTATTTTTTTATAATTTTTTTTAATTATAATAACAGTGCTATCATAGAATTTTTGCACAACCAAAACACGTTTTATAGTTCAATAAGTACTGTTTGTACTTGAATGGGTGCTTTGACTTTATGTTACTTATTATAACTTAAGTTTTTTTTTTTATAAAAAAAGGCAGGTAATTTTTAATGCAAAAAAAAGGCTAGAAGTCATTAGTCTTCATTGTAATAATATATAATTTTTTGGCTAATATCTGATTTAAGTATGTGGAAAGTATTTTTATACAAAGCAAAAAGGTCTGAAGCAATTTATTTAGATTTTCTGCCTTTTTGCTTATTAATTGTGTATTGTTTGTTCTGTAAAGCTATAATGATTATCGTTAAGGAAAATTCATTTTAAATTGAGGTAGTACTATTGAAGAATAATTTTTTGTTTCTTAAAAGAACAATAAGCATTTTTAACGTCATAATCAGTGGAGACTTGAGACTTTTATACTTTAGATGAAATCAAAATTGTCTACCATTTTTCGTTAATTTAATGATTTGAAAGTTTACGAGGTTGATTTAGAAAAGTTTCTCCTTCTATACAATCTAGTGATAATCGAGGTTATAATAAAGAGAAGGTTTTTATATGTAACCAGGAAACTAATAATTATACACGTATTGATTTACGTTTAAGAGTACACAATATAGTATTTGGTTGTACCTTCAAGTGAGATTTCTTGATGCTAATTTTTTAAAGTTAATACTCTGTAATGACGAACTTTTTACATAAATTTACATCTATCGGTTGTAAGTATACAAATAAGCAAAATTATTTTAAAATAAGTGTTTAATCAAAAGTGACATTAATATTTGATGCATCATTCATATCGCCAATGATATCCTTACTAAAATACGCCGAGTGCGATTTTATATGCTGCAAATTTTTTTTAAGCTCCAACCTCTAAGTAAAATTAAGAAAATGTGCGAAGACATGCTCATCTGTAAATATATGAACAAATGGTATAAATACATACAGGACTGTCCCTCGAATCACCTACTTTCTTCTCTTGGAGTTAAGAACATAGATAACGTTAACGGCCGCTACGCTTTTGCAAACGTTTCTCCTTTTAACGTCCAAAATTTTCAAATTTTCAATATCTCATCTGTACTTTTTAGCATAAAACAAAGCAGTGACACTATATATAGAATTGAGCCGAAGAAGAATAGTTTATTTCCTCAAGTATCGCGTGTCGGTACTGACGCGTTAATGTGGATGACAATTCAATTTTACCACCTTCTACTACGCAGCTCTGCTCATAATATATTTATCATTGTCTGTATATGTCCTGCACCTGCTTTTGTTCCACATTTACTTTTCCTATGATATGTTTTTGAAATCAAGCACTGACCCATTTGTAAGTACATCGTGTTATTGATCGAATGCTTATTTTTGGGTGTTTGTACAAAATTACAAGCCAACCAGTCATTTGCGTGTGTTCTTTTTTATATTTAAAGACAGTGTGGCGATTTGATGTTACTGTGGCCGTTTTTCTAGTAAAAAGAAACTCAAATTGAAGTGTGATATTGACCACAAGCTCAAAATAAGCAATAATATACCTAATCATTTTGTGCAGCATATACTAAAAAGTTAAAGGGAATATTATTTTTTGTTTTTTCTTTAAATTTAAAGTAATTTTTATGCATTTATCACTACTGTAGTTCTATTTTCAACTGCATTACATCCTAATTACTAAACAACAATTTTTTTACAACACTTTTGTTTTTTATGGTAAAAGATTTTTTACTTTTTTTTTTCTTCAGATAAAAACAATAATACTACGAACCAAACATGAATTTTAGGTTTGAAAGGAATAAGATTTAAATAATTTTAAAATAATAATTTACGTGAGTTCAAGTGATTCAAGTGGATCCTCGCTATTCATTATGAAAAATTTCAATTAGGCATCCTACCGATTCTACGATAAGCGATTTTTTACTTTTTTAAGTATCTCTCTAAAACCAAAGAAAATCATCGTATTTTTTCTTTTCTACCTTATGTTCTTTATTATTTCTTGGCGTAGAACGAAAAATATTCCAGAAAATAAATTAACGCAGCTGACAGGGATTTGAAATAATAATACCTTAGTATGAAATAAATAATATATTGAGCCATTTCCAACATCAGGACTACCACCACCACACCGGGTTAATCGACTTTTGGAGCCCATTGTTTTAACTAATCAGAATCCAAGGTAGGGCCACGTATCTTCTTACAGAAATTCCGAGCTACTTTCACTCCTACCCTTTAAACATTGCGGCCAATCTTCTTAAACTCGCGACCATCAAGCGCCTTTTTTCCCCTGCGACCGCAAGTTTGGGATATTTTGTCCTATTCTGTTACTATTTCCATGAGTATTCAAGTTATGTATTGATTTTGTGGTTTTCGTTTGTAAATAAGTTGACGAAGAACAGATATTTTCGAAGATGGTTTATGAAAAAAGAGCAATTTGTAAACAGTTGCAGATATACCCACGCGTTAAAGAATCTGATTTGATGTTGTTTGTGATATTGTAGTACTTACGCTGCGAAAGAAAAGTTTGTATTAAAAATAGTAGACAACTTAATCCGATAATTTTCAACTCAAATTCAAACCCTAGGAGATAAATACAATGTATATCAATACTATCGAGTTTCGATAAATAATACTTGTTAACTCTCAAATTAATATTGCCACCTAATTAAATAGCGACTCGGTCAGTTTGTCTCAAAAAGTTTCTCCTTAATCACTAGCAAAGTACAAACTCAAAGGTAACACTGCAGGGATCCTTCCTAGGCATGAGGTATGAAGTAAGCTCGCCATTTGTCTGGAATCAGGAAACTGCGAGTCATCCAATTTCAAGTAGTACGAGTCCGAGTTTGGTCAGACGTAGGCAGATTTTATTTAAAATTATGTTCTCGGGTATCGTACACTCATCTAAATGTAGTTAAATTAAAAAAATCATTATAAATACAAAAAAAAAAAAAACAAAAAAAACTTAAATAAATTCATTTTCGTTAACGTAACTGTGCTAGTCTTGCAGAAGTCTCAGGAGTTTTAAGTTTTACCCGATGCAGTATCTTTTTTTACTAAAAGACGTTCTAGATTTCTGTAACAGACTTGTATCAGAAGCGATCAGCCAAATTGAGAAAATTAAGACACTATTCGGTGAAATTTATACTTTCCCCATTTAAGAGAATCTCGAAAATTCATGTGATTCTTAAAGTCATTAAAAGGACAATCAACTACTTTATAAAAGTCAAGCCAATGAGTTATCGGACTACCTAACCAGGTATGTAGTGATCAAGGACACAACTACACTCTAATTATTAATTTAGTCTCGTAGCTCTCCGACCCCCTTGACACGAATGGTAGGTAGCACATGAATAATACATTCATCAGCGCGTCAAAAAAGGACTCTCTTAGCACATGATATATTAAAGCCCTTGGCTACTGCGTACCCGCTGATAGTATAGTTCTCCTATATGGGAGAGCAGCTGGTGAGGAATTACCCACTTTTACCCGCAAACGATTTTTACTGGACTAGTATAGTATATATACTGTAGTATACTTACAGGTGGTAGTGATCCCAAAATAATCATATTTTTTCAATTAACATATTTTTTTCTCAATACAATTAGCTTAATACTTATAAATTTAATGGTATTGGGACATCTAATGGGTAGCGATTTTTATTCTAACCTATTACATATTCGATATTGGAGTGGCGTCAATTTTGGCTGCAGCTAAGCAGTCTATTTACATGAATATATGTTATTGCACGTAATACGGTAGAGGCCGCGACACCGATGTCCTCGGCAGTTGTATTATGGACGGGTGATTTTGGTCGCTCAGCAGGTCAAGAGACCGAATGATTTTCCTTTTTACAGTAATTTAAACTTCATAAATTTGTTTATAAGAAATAAGATAACAAGAGTTATTTAATCAATTTAGATGGTCTGTTTATTTACTGATAAATCAATAATACAATTTTTTAGAAGATTTAACATTAAAAAAAAATTAATAAATGAATAAGAGAAAAAAGATGAGAGGTGCAAGCAAAACAAGAAAAAAAGATTGCATACATAGGTGTGTTTATTAGCCTGTGATTTGTGGCGCTGAGATAAAAAAAAGATCATTTTTTATAAACCATATTCAAATATATCTGTTCTTCGTCAACTTATTTACAAACAAAAGTCAGAAAATCAATACATAGTTCGAATACTCATGAAAATAATAACAGAAGAGGACAAAATATCCAAAACTTGAGGTCGGAGGGGAAAAAAGGTGCGTGATGGTCGCGAGTTTAAGAAAATAGGCCATGATATTCGAAGGGTAGAAGTAAAAGTAGCTCGTATTTGCTACAAGTAATTACGTTGCCCTTTGTAGAATTTCGATTGGTTGAAACAATGGGCTTCAACGTTCGACTAACCCGGTGTGGTGGTGGTAGTCATCATGTTGGAAATGTCCCAATATATTATTGATTTCATACCAAAGTATTAATATTTTAAATCCCTGGCACCTAGTTGGTTTATTTTATGGAGTATTTTTTGTTGGACGCAGAGAACTAATAAAGAAAATAAGGTAAAAAAGAAAAATTGTGAAAATTTTCGTTGATCTAAAAAAGACTCTAAAAACGTGAAAAATTCATTCATTCTAAAGTCAATAGAATTCTTTGTTAAAGTTTTTTATAATAAATAATAAGGATCCACTTGAATCACTTGCACTTGCACAACTCATAGTTTTAAAATTATTTAAATCTTATATCTTCTAGACCTACAAATTCTTCCTTAAGAAAAAAAGTAAAAAAATCTTGTACGATGGAAAACAAAAATGGTTGTTTAGTAATTTAGATGTAGTTCAGTAAAAAATATAATTACAGCAGTGATACATGCATAAAAATAAATTCAAATTTCAAAAGAGTTAAAAATAATATTTCCTTCAACTTTATTTAGTACACGCTGCACAAAATTTATTAGTGTTTTATTGCTTATATTTAGATAGCTGTCAATATCTTTCTTTGATTTTTTTGGTTTTTTCTTGCCAGAGAAGTAGCCACGTGTTCACAAAACTACCACATAGGCTCGAAACATAAAAAATCCTCCGCACCAACAAATAAATGGCTTGTAATTTTATACAAACACCCAAAAAAGAGTATTCGTTCAATAACACGATTTACGTACAAAAGGGTCAGCGCTTGATTTCAAAAACAGATGGTAGGAAAAATAAACGTAAAACAAAAACACGGGCAGGGCATGAAGGAACAATTGTAAATAAATTATAAGTAGAGCTGCGTAGTACAGTAGTAAAATTCAATTGTCTTGCACATTGCACGCATTGGTACTGTCACGCTTTTTGGGCTCAACTCCATATAGTCTCGCTTCTTTGATTTATGACGGATAGTGCTACTTATGGTAAATTTTAGACGTCAGAAGGAGAAAGCTCAGAAAAACTTTTCTAAAAGTGTGGGCTGTTTTAAGTATATATGCCAAGAGGATGGGTGCGTTAGGATGGTAACGTTGTATCAAGTACTTTGTTTACGGAAGAATTTAAAATGGAACTTTTTTTAATATACAGATTGGAGCTTAGAAAAAGTTTCGAAATGTTAAAGTTATTGCAGATAGGTAATATCGAATCGATGTATATATTACATGCGATTTTTAGACAACAACTTTAGCTACCAAATACGTGAAATCGCACGTGTATTTTAGTAGACCGTATTATGGAGAAACGGAGAATATCACGTCAATTGTTAATGTAAGTTGAACTTAACCCTTATTTTAAAACTAATCTGTTTGTATCTTTCAGCCACACAACAAAAAAAAAGGTTTAAGGGCAGTTGGAGTCAGATTGAGAAATTAAAGGAAAACTATTGACCTAAATAAACCAGTATAAATTTGAGTGTTTCATTCCAAAAAAAATGTTTCTATGGTAAATCATAAATGGTTTTTATAATTACTGCAAAAAAATACCATTTTTTAACCATAACCATAAAAAACTGTAATTGTCCTTCAGACTCAGCGCACTTTCCTTCTTACAATAAGGACGGCCTTTTCAGTTGTAAGTAGGCTGGAATTTCTGACTCGACAACAGAAAAAACGGGTCAGTTTAGCAGTTCAGAATAACTGTAGTTTTTAAAAAAGATTATTAAAAGAACTCTCATATTTTAATTTAAAAAATTTTTTTAATTTGTAATATTTATTTTAGTTTATTTATGACAAGGATACTTTAATTTTATTTAAATATTTGATGGTAATAATGCTCATTTAAATTTTAGGAGGAATAGTTTTATAGACATGTTGATTAATGCTAAACGAACTTATGATGATAAAATTATGTCAAAATGTATATTAATAAGTAAAAACTTAAAAGTTGACTTTGTTTCACAATGTTTTATTATTCGCAGACAGCTGTTTCGGCAGTCACGCCATTGTCAGATGCTCGACATACACTGAATTGTCTATGTACATCAGTTCGCTAAAGTCAAGTACAAGTATTACAAATGTAGTTGTCGCTCAACGGTATGATATGTATGCGCCTGTGTATGAGTACCTTATGAGATACTATGTATTACATTTTCTATTATTGGAGATAGAGTAAAATTAATTTGATCGTTCGTTATGGATTTAGTATGTTTTTTTGCTAATTCTATTTCTATTGTCTCAAACAGATTCAATTTAAAACTTTTAGGTAAACTGTGTAGTAACTTTATATTATTTTCATCTAGGAAATGCGCAATAGAATTACAATGTTCACTAAAACCCGTCGTATTGCGATCATTATAAATAGACTTTTTGTGCTCCTATATACGTTCGGAAAGGGCACGTCCTGTCTGTCCAATATATATGCTTATTAACTTATTAATATACATTTTGATTCGAAATGTTTCACCAACGCAAAAGCAAAAAATCAATTAATAATCTTTTAAATGCTAGCAAAGCATATCTCGCAATCTTTTATAGAAAGTGTCTAGTAAAGTTTTACAAGTGTAACAACCATCTTTATTTTAATAAAAGATGTTTACAACTACATTTGGTACCCCCACATATATAAAGATAATTTGCCGACATAAATCAACAGAATCAACCGCAGTGATTGACAAAGCATACACTTTTTGGCTAAATGTGGAATTAAAAAAGTGGTACAGAATCAGGAGCAATTTGTCACACCACTTAAAGTTAATACACAGCGAACTACTTAGACGCTGCCATAACGTAGAATTTGATATTTTAGACGAAGAGACGAGAAATAATGTTCGAGAAATTTAACACACACACCGCCAAACACATACTAAGAAACTTGATGGGCTCATACAGAAGGAGAACAGCAAAATACAACAGAGAGCAAATAATTCACCACTTGCCACACATACGAAGGTTAATAAACAACAACAGACTACGTCATCGGCCACCGTGGAATCCAGTACAAAGTTTGATTTTTCTTTTTCTTTTTATCCGAGAGTCAAGAACTTATCCGAAGTTACGTTCACACAAAATGAAAAAAACATTTTGAATAAAGGTTTAAAGTACTGTCCTAACATTAAAAACTTCAAAGATTTCATCGAACTTTCTGTATACGCAGAAATAGCATCAAAAGGTATAGATAAAAACGAACTACAACTTTTTAGATACAAATGCGTTGATGTAATAAATAAAAACAAAAAACAATTTTCAACTAACAATAGCTCAGAATTCAAAAGTATTATTTCTTTAAAGAAAAAACTTAAAAATAATGATTTAATTTTATGTAAAGCTGACAAAGGAAACACTGTTACCATTTTGAATAAGTATGACTATATTGAAAAGACAGAACTTTTAATAAATAACAATAATTTTAAAATTTTGAATTCTGATCCTACAGCAAATTTTTAAAGGGAGACTAAGTCAGTTTTTAAAAATTTGTACAAACATACTCTATGATTGTAATTTGCACATGTTAACTGTTATGAATTCTTCGGTGCCGGTACTATACAGCTTACCTAAAATACACAAGGAGGGCATACCAATGAGACCAATAGTATCTTATACTAATGCACCAACCTACTTACTCGCAAAAGAACTTAATAAAATACTCCCTTCCTTACTCAACTTTAAGCCAAAACATAGCATTAAAAATACAAGTCAACTAATAGATAAACTTAGAGATCTCAAAATTCCATGTTATGCACGATTGCTTTCATTCGATGTTGTTAATCTATTTCCCTCCATCCCTACAGACCATCTAAAGAATATTATTAAATATCTGGTTGACAATAGCCCTTCCTGGTGTTGATTCAAAACAAGAAATTTTAAAATTAATATCCATTTGTTTAGAACAAAGCTACTTCAAGTTCAGTAATAAATATTATTTACAACTTAACGGTCTTCCAATGGGCTCTCCCCTCACCCCCCTTCTCAGTGAGATATTCATGTCATACGTAGAGGACCTTATATTCGATTCGACCTCCCTCCTCACCAGTAATGTTTTACACTGGTCGAGGTATGTCGATGATGTGTTTTGCATCTGGAAGGGTACAGAGAGGACAATGACCAGTTTTCTCAGCTACATAAATGATTTAGTACCGGGTATAAAATTTACAGCAGAAGCTGAACATGACAATAGTTTAAATTTTCTGGATCTAAAAATAACACGAAAAGACGGTGAGTTGTTGTATGAAATTTATAGAAAACCAACTTTCACAGATACGTTAGTACCGTACGATTCAAAGCAGTCCATCAATATAAAAATGAGTGCATTTTACTCTTTTGTATATAGATTATTAACAGTACCGTTAACAAAATCTTATTACGAAAAGGAAATCAATCCATTAAAATGTTTAGCAATTAATAATGGTTACAATAAAAACCTCATAGATAATCTAATTTTTAAAATAAAAAATAGACTTATTTCAAAATATTTTTACGCAGTCGCAAAACAAACCGAAAAATTTAATATGTTGAATTATGTTCCCATAGTATCCGATAAAATAAGTAATTTTTAAAAAAAACAAAATGTAAATACAATTATGGTCAATAAACGTAACTTGACATCCATTTTATGTAATAATAAGGAAAAAGTTGGTATTTTACAGAAATGTGGAGTTTATCAGATTAATTGTTCCGAATGCGATGCCATATATATTGGACAGACAGGACGTGCCCTTTCCAAACGTATAAAGGAGCACAAAAAGTCTCTTTATGAAGATCGCAATACGACGGGTTTTAGTGAACACTGTAATTCTAATGCGCATTTCCTAGATGAAAATAATATAAAGTTACTACACAGTTTACCTAAAAGTTTTAAATTGAATCTGTTTGAGACAATAGAAATAGAATTAGCAAAAAAACACAATAAATCCATAACGAACGATCAAATTAATTTTACTCTATCTCCAATAATAGAAAATGTAATACATCGTATCTCATAAGGCACTCAAACACAGACGCATACATATCATACCTTTGAGCGACAACTACATTTGTAATACTTGTACTTGACCTTAGCGAACTGATGTACATAGACCATTCAGTGTATGTCGAGCATCTGACAATGGCGCAACTGCCAAAACAGCTGTCTGCGAATAATAAAACATTGTGAAACAAAGCCAACTTTTAAGTTTTTACTTATTAATATACATTTCAATTCGAAATGTTTCACCAACGCCCAAGCGAGAAATCAATTAATAATAAAATTATGTCTATTTATACTTTATTTATCTATTATTATCTATACTGTTATTAACTTTACTTTATTCATCTTTATCATCTATACTTTATTTATGAATTTACAACATAAGGATAGGTTTGATAATTCAAGATATATTTCGTATATATTTTCATAGTGGATTTGTGAAAAATAATTGCGTACGCAATGGTTACTACACGAATGCGTGTAAAGAATATTTATACATACAGATGATTATACATTAAAACCTTTTGATTGTTCCTCAACATTTTCAGCAAGACTTGCAGTACCAGTCTTTATTGCCTCTGAAAGGCTTTGAACACAAAATAAGATGTACATGTTATACGTCGAAGTTTTGTCAATGACTTTTGACGATGAAGCATTTGATTTTAAAGATATACTTTTCCCTGCTTCTGAGCACGTTGTTTGAGATATAGTTAACAAAGATCGAGGTTTCTTGGGTATGAATGTCATAGAGCTCAGATGTTTCAATGCTTCTTCGTACGTATCTAAAATATATATATACATTTTGAAAATTTTATAAGTAAGACAAAGTAGGCGGTGGAATTGCACTACTGCTTACAAAGTTGGATATGACTTGAATATTATCGTCTGTCCATGGAAGAGGCATATAAAATGTTGTATCTTTGGCCTGTTACGTTATCAACACCAATAAAAGTGACATGTACAATGAAAGGCTCAGAAATTTCTTTTGCGCTGCTATCAATTTTTACTATGTAAAATTTACTGTTCATCTGTAATGAAACTCATCATGTACAAAAGGTCATCATAGTAATAAGAAAAAAAATTTAGTTTTTTACCTCTACAGAGTACAAATTTGATACTGATAAAGATTAAAAGTAGTCGGTGAAACAAACTGCAGTGTTTACTTTATTATAACCTCTAAGAATTTCGAATTACGTATATACATCGACACTAACACAATAATTGTTTAGGTTAACAGTTGTCTCACGTAGTTACTAACACCTTTCACTGTTTATGCAAATAATAACAATTAATTCACTTAGTTTGCCAATTGCTTCCGTATGCACGTGTAATGATGCACACACAGTAAGCACTGTCAATGTTATAATCATACGCTTTCGTCATTGTAAAATACACTTTCCTATGTACAGCCTATATATATTTTTAACATTAATGTAGCAGTGGAACGATGAACAATGTACTATCATCTTCCAAAAGCTCAAAAATTTTAAATAAAATTAGTTTCGATTGTATATTATTCGTGTTGAAATTTTCCACTTTCTTTTCACAATCTTTTTTGACTTTCTACATATTTATAAGTGTTTAATCGCTCGGGTACGTAAAGTCAGGTCCAAGAATAAGTGACTGCTCTCCAGTTACTTTAAAATCGCCAAGAGCACTGGTTGGATTCATACCCATTCGTTTAATTTTTATCACTTTACAGAGTCTTTTGTCAACACAACATTGTTTGGTTCTTGAATCGAAATGTCACATCCCATGTAATTAACTTTTTTCAAATAAATTTGTTTATGGTTTTTACTGGATTTTGTAATTGGATTGTATTTCTTTTTTTTTTTTTATTGTTTATTAAGCGTTTCTCTTCAATTTTTTTGCATAGCTGAACGAGAGACTTGTATCCACTGGCAATCTGCTCTTCTGTTACTCCTAGAGTGCTTTCAAAATCAAAAGCTCAAAATTCATTTAACAAACACTTCATATTTTTGACATCATCAGCAATATGATGCAAGTTATGGACATTATATAGTATTAAAATATATTTATCAAAAAACTTTGCAATAAACTTTATTCTCGTTGAATAAGCCCCCCTTTTTTTGGTTTGGAAAATATTTATTTCGTATTGTAAAAAAAAAAATTGTTTCATTGAAAAAAAATGTATTACATTTTTATATCAATAAAAATGAAAAAAATACAATTGGTCGGAAATGAGTTAAAAAAATTTTATTTTAAGGAAAGTGCACTTTTTGCAAGATGAATAGCATAAAAGTTAAGCAAAAAATATACGTATAACGCATGTGATACGGTGTATGAGGTAAATTGTACTACCTTTTGTGTCTGTATTATTTTTAAAAATACAGTGTAACATTTGTTTTCAACATCATATACGTTTAGTATTAGAAAATAAAAATGTTAGCTACTAAAAACCCGTAAGTGTAAAATGCCTAAAAAAAAAATAGTTAACTGTTTCCTATTTTTTTTGTTATCTTCAAATCTTTTCGATATTCAATACATACAGTAACTTGGTCTTTGTTCTACGAAAAATCAAGCTTTTTTTTTTATAACAACTTGCCACACAATTTTTATTAGCATAAATAACTAATGCATAAAATGTTTTTCACTTATTCTTGGAACAATTTTTTTGTCTCTGCATTAGGTAACAAGATACAATAGAAAAAAGTGCAGAACAAATTTTAAATAAATAAGAGGTTTATTTTAAAATAAACAATAAAAAAAAATAAAAGAATCGTCAATCAACCAACCACAAAATAAAAATTTATATAGACATAAATAAAATATTGGATTCGTTTGAGAACCACCCTGAGGTACTAGGCACATGAAGCACTGATTTTACTTTCTCGATTCCTTGAGCCAAGTTTCAGAACCACAGGATTCGCCTATCCTACAGCTACAGCTAAAAACGAACTTCAGAAATGTTCAATCGTAATTATTAAGTGGGCGCTTGGCCTTCAATATTTTATACAATAAAAAGTACATGTATTTGCTTGACGCTGAGTTTATACTGGGGAGCTTTAGGTAAAGTTACCAAAAAATATCTAAGTGCAAAATATAAAAAAATTTTACGCGATGGTTGGTCAAAAATCGCCAATTTGGCTGTTAGTTATCAGATCTGGTCATCCTGGCTACGCCACGGCTTAAAAGGGTTTGGGATTCCTTTTCCCACTATACCAAAACTTTCTGGCCGTTAAGTGAGAGAAAAGTCACACCCATCGACATACAGTCAACCCCTTCCCAACTTCTCCTTGTTTTATTTGTATTTCTCAAAACAAACAAAACAGAAGCCAATCGTCGTAGGACAAGTGGCAAAGAAACCAATACATGACAGAATTTCAAAGTAATGCACCATATAGGCTTCAAGCTACTTTCAATTGGAGATACACTGTATGTAACAAGTAACATTTCTTTAATGAATATTATCATTTTTCGAAATATTTAACTGTTAAAGTTTTTTAGTAACGTAAAAAATTAGTCAGCAACTGTAGCTGTTTATTAAATAATTTTCTCATTCATTTACATCAGTTAATTAGCTGTACGTCAATTTGTTCATGTTTCTCATTTAAAAAAAATCGATGTATCATTAGCGTACCAAATCCAAATATGTGTGCATGTAATTAGAACTTGATGTTTTGTACCAGTATACGGTATTCAATTGGATTCTTCTTAAATAAAAATTTTTTTTCTATAATCTATACATCATAGATTTTTGGCGCTTTATAATATGATAGATTTACTAGTAGAAGTAGAATTTAAGAATGGATCAAACTTCTAACATGAAATGATTTCCCTGTTTTTTATGCAATTTAGACATTCGGTGTTCAATAACTGCTGTGGATATTAATATGCTCAATAGTTTTATTATATAAGATATAAATCATGAATGTGTTTCCTTGTAATTTTTTTTAAATTTTAATAGCAGTGCTATCATAAAATTTTTGCACCACTAAAAAATGTTCTATAATTTAATAAGTACTGTCTGTACTTAAATGGGTGCTTGAACTTTATGTTACTTATTATAACTAAAGTTTTTTTTTTTATAAAAAAAGCAGGTAATTGGTAATGCCAGAAAAAAGGCTGAAAGTCATTGGCCTTCGTTGTTGTATAATTTGCTTCATTATCAGTGGGA
Source organism: Copidosoma floridanum (assembly GCF_036245765.1). NCBI lineage: Eukaryota > Metazoa > Arthropoda > Insecta > Hymenoptera > Encyrtidae > Copidosoma > Copidosoma floridanum. Next base: position 447,180 of record NW_028321913.1, on the reverse strand, counting down.
CATCTGCTGAATAATAATATATAATTTTTTGGCTTATATCTGATTTAAATATGTGAAAAGTATTTTCATACAAAGCAAAAAGGTCAAAAGCAATTTATTAAGATCTTCTGCCTTTCTTTCTATGAATACATAATAATGTATTATTTTTATGTAAAGCTATAAGACTTAAAATAACTACCATCAAGGTAAATGTATCTTAAAATAAGGTTGTACAATTAAAGGAGTATTTTTTATTTTTTAGAAGGCCGGTATTCATGAAATGTCATAAGTTGTAGAAACTTGAGACTTTTACACTTTGAAAACAGTTCTCAAAAATGGTTGTAAAATTTATACATATACATATAATTGAGGGTTAAAACAAGAGTTGCACACGCTTTACCTATACCGTATGCGATTTCACTTGTCGGTTAGCTAAAATTGTTGTCTGCAAAGCGCATATATATGTCAATTTGAACATTAATGATCCTTTTTACATTAACTTCTACATAGAAAAATTTTTTAAAGCTCCGACCTTTAAGTACAAGTAAAATTAAGAAAATGTGCCAACACATCCTCATCTGTAGATACATTAACGAATGGTATAAATACATACAGGACCGTCCCTCGAAGCACCTACTTTCTTCTCTTGCGGTTAAAAACATAAATAATTAGAACGCACGCTACGCTTTTGGAAACGTTTCCTTTTTTAACGTTCAAAGTTTTAACCACTTTTCAATATCTTATCTGTACTTTCCAGCATAAAACCAAAAAGCGACCCTATATATATAGAATTGAGCAGAGGAAGAGAAGCTTATTCTCTTAAATATCGCGTGTCAGTACTGACGCGTTAATGTCGATGACAATTTAATTTTACCACCTTCTTCTACGCAGCTCTGCTCATAATATATTTACAATTCTTTGTGTAGGTCCTGCACCTGCTTTTGTTCGACATTTATTTTTCCTATGATCTGATTACTGGATCAATCGCTGACCCATTTGTAAGTACATCATGGTATTGATCGAACGCTTTTTTTGGGTGTTTGAATAAAATCACAAATCAGCTATTCGTTGGTGTGTGTACTTTTTTTATACTTGATGTCAATGTAGTGTTAAGGAAAAACCAAAAAAAATTAAAGTATGATGTTGACCACAGGCTTAAAGTTAGGATTTCGTTTAAAGAAGAAGTATATTTAATCCGTTTTCAAGTGAAATAATTAATATTACATGCTAATTACATCGACATTTTATACATCGATTTGTTTTATTGGATTTTACCTTTTTTTTAAACTGATGTGCAAACACATAATAAAGCATAATCGTTTTTTACTTTATAGCAAATTCGTTGTGCTTGATAAAAGCGTCGATTTGAGGAGAAAAAAAAATGATTTAGCATTGAAGGTCAAAACAGTTTCTCTTCATAATAAAACGATCAAAACTGTAACCGTGAGAATTTATTCGTGTAAGATCTGACAGCAAGTTGACTTAATCTTTAAAGATTGTGGACCATATTGTGATAGGAAGTAATTTCCGACGAAGTAACGATTGATCTCATTCTTACTGACTTCTATAATCAATATAATCCTAGTTTGTTGGTACTATTCATAACCGCTTTTAAATAATAAAAATAGACAAATTTTATTCATTAAAATTATTTTTATTTTATTTCATTTGTCAACTATGTCACTAATGTAAATTTTTTTCTACCGATATAACTCTTAATGGCAAGACGACATCGCATACTCACTGTGTATCTTTACTATTTGTCAAGTTCTTCAACTTTTGTGAGATTGGCGGCAAGTATTGTTTATTTGCCTCATCTGTACCCCAACTCTTATTGCAATACCTGTGCGCTTTTTTCGGCCTAAATTTTCAAAGGTGGGGGAATAGACGAGAGAAGCTAGTAAAATAGAGAAGAAAAGCGAAGTTAGTCGAGTCTTACTAATCTTTGGTAAGTCGGGTATATTATCTAGAGCCGTTAGAGACACGCCCTACTTGTCTCAAGAGGTTACAATAAAGTTACTTTAACCGCAATTCGTGCCTTTATTTTTTTGTCAATCGAAAAAGCCACGTCACAATAGTATTTTTATCAAAATGTCTGACGAAACACTGGAATCATATGACGACGACCCGGGTCTAAATATACCATCAGATATTGAAAATCCCAATTCAACAATGTTAGCGGGTCACGAGATTACATCTCCCAGCAACACTTCCCAAGAGACGAGGCAGTTGGAGATTGAGCCGATATCTAAGGATGATCCTCGTATCTCAGCCGCCGATAATGATGAGGTGAGGAAACGATCAATTAAAGACGAATATCTCGATTTCTTAACATTACTCGAAAATTCAATAAAGTGGCGTATTTGCAGGGCACCCATCTACAGGGAATAGATTCTACTACATTTGTTCCGAATACGCTTAACGTCAACGTAAGTACAGAAATTCTTTGTCTAAGTCATTGTCTGGTTTTACTTTTTAAGTATTAAATTTTACTCGTGTTAAATGCTTGACTAAAATTAAAAAAGTATGTGCTGACTAGTCTTATGCTATACTTCGTCAAGAAATTTTATGAGCCAATAGGTATAAATGAAATATTAAACCCGTTGGATGTTTCATAATACTATTTTATTTACACGCATGAAAATTATTTTATGATAATAAAATATGTTGGTGAGAAAAGTATGTTTAATTTTCAGGTCAGTGGTAAATTCGTTTTAGTTACGGGCATAAAGATAGTTAAAGAAGGTGAGGACGAAAACGCTTCCCGAGAAATCACCTTAATATGTAAGATTCCAGATAAGAATGATTCGGATAAGGCTGAGGCGTGGCTTGACTCGGACAATGTCTTGTATTTATATGCTCCAGCTATTCATAAATAGACTGTGATCAACCTTATAAATGTCGATTTATGGTTACAGTAACTAAAAGATAATATAAAAAAGAGATGTAATGAATAATGTCATTATACTGTCTAATTTATTTTATTCACAAATAGTCAACTAAAATAACTTTGAGATCTCATAGTTTTTATCATATTAATACAGAAAATAAAATTAAAATTCGAACACTTCATAAAATAAGTTGAGTATTACATTTATACAGTTGTCGATTTTCTTTATAATAATATCAAGTGCTATTTTTTTTATCCTACACTCAATCGAGATACTTATAGTTGGAAAGTCTACTAAAAAAATTTTTGTAATCTAGTAGGTACCGTAGGATAATTTATAACAAAATTTTCTCTTGATTTTGTTGTTACAAATGGTTTCACAGATTTTAAGTTATTTGACAAGGCTAAAATGTTATGCCAAACAACAGTTTTAGAAAAAATATTTATATGCAAGATTTAAATGCCTATAAAAAATATTATTAAAGAAAATTAGAATAGTAACTATTGAAGAATTATTTTAGTTTTTTTTCAGCCACCTCTTTTTTCCTCATAATTGACAGTGACAAAAACTGTCCAGTTTGTTACTTATTTTTCTGCACTATAACTCCTTTAAATAACATCCGCCAAACAATAAAAAGTATTTTGTTAAGGTTGAAGTAAGCTAAGATCATTGATGTTATAAGTTAATTTTTCTAAGAATTAAAAATTTTATTTTTAATACGAAGTACCTGACAAAAAAATACTTTTTTAAATATATTATTTAAAATACGATCCAATTTAGTGAAACAGAGATATTATACTACACAATGAAAAATTTAAAATAAAATTTAGAAAAACAAAAGCATAATTAAAAAATACAAAGATGACGGTTTTTCTTTTAACACAACAATTTTTTAATGCAATAAATAGTATATTAACATGTATACAGTGTACAACTAAGAATTTCTTGACCAATACATTTTTAATGAGCAAACATTTTATATGACGGCTAAACACTACTCACAAGGGAGTTAAAATTTTAATCTTATTAGCATGTGCTTGTAACAATTGAACATTATTTTCTGTAATTTTTCCATCGAATTCTAATTGAACTTTCTGTCTTCGTATTTAAAAAAAAATAAATTATTTACCTTCCTACTTTTTCACCATGTTCTTTGGTAAATAACTAAAGTAAAAAAAAAGAATATAGAGGATAAATAAAAAAAATTCAAACTAATGAACTCTTATAATATTTATTTTAACACTTTTATGAAAATTACAAATTCATTTACTGCATAACACTAAAAGTATTATAAACACTTACTTTTATTTAACATTTAACTCATAATTAACATTTAATGAAAAAATATAGGACTTTGCGAATTTTTAACTGCAGATCTTGTATTGTAGAATAAAAAATATACGAACAATAATTATTTTTCAAAATAATTGAATCTTTACATTTTTTATTTAACCTTCATAAGTCAAGTAATTATGTGAATTATGAATAATTTTGAAATGTTCCTATAAGCACTTATAGGCACTTCACAGAGGGTCAGGGCACAGTGTGTCAGATGCAGGAGCTTCTTTTGATTGGCTCTTCTGTTTGCTGTACTCAGGACCAACACACACACAATCCTAATCAGCCAATCACTGGCTCGGAATCTCACGTCTGTGAGCTTCATAAGTTTGAGTGACACATCGATATGTATATGTTGTGTGAGTAATATACATATATACACAGTTTCTAAAGAAAGTCTTGAACATAGTGGCTCATCTGACACACTGTGCCTTGACCCTCCGTAAGGTGCCTTGCAGAAGCCACCTGGCACATTTTTGCCATCTGACGGTGGAATCACCCTCAATGTCTGATCAGTTTGAATCCAAATGACATAATAATCATTAAATATAGCTATTCTATTTGAAGTTTTAGATTACAGCCCTGCATTTTAAGATGATGTTTCTTTTTTTTTTTTTTAAATTCGTCAAGAACCAAGCACTCCTTTGATTACTACAAATAAATCACTTGATATTTTAGGAGGCCCAACTTCCAGTTCTCCGTACAATAAAATCAGAAACATTTCCGGTCAAATATATAGGTTCGTGTGGAGAGCTTCATAAGTTTGAGTGACACATTGATATGTATATGTTGTGTAAGTAGTATACATATATATACAGTTTTTAAAGAAAGTCTTGAACATAGTGGCTCATCTGTAATTGTAAACTGTAAATCAATAAATACTATTAAGTTCTACTGGTATCGCTTAAAAAACAAGGACAATGAAATCAATTACGATTAAAATTATCAATTAAAATTTCAGTGAGTCTAGCTCCAATATATTTTAAATTTATTAACCTAGAATTATTGCAAAATGTCGTGGAGAAATATGTATGTAGTTGGTACAGGTCAGTAGAAAATCTATATTTAGGAGTAATTTTCTTACCATGAGCGTTAAATCTATGGCATAATTAAGCAGAAAAACGAGTTTTGCAAGTTAATAACTAATATACATAAATCTCGGCTTCTGAGGGAGATATCTTTTCTTTGCGCACATGATACAAAAACTACTCTTTTCTACTCATGATTACTTTTTCAATTTTATTCGTGTATGGTAAACTAACAGCTTATGAGGTAACTCTTATTAAAAGTATATCATTTAAAAATTTATTTTTGTTGTTTACTGTACCACTACAATCTTCTTATGGGGTATAAGGCCACAAAGGGCGTGGCTGTGGCTCTCTGTACTGAGAATAAATTGAAAAAGGCTTTCCATCATTATACAAACGGTTGTTTTTCTTCGGTTTTTTAAGTTTCTTGATTCTTCTACATGATTTTTTTACAAAATACTTTACGATCTGTCTGTGACATTTCTCATACAAAAATATGATTAGACTTAGGGAAAATCCACTTAATAAAAACACAAACAGTGGAGTGACTTCAGAAAGACCTAATGATGTAAATGAAACTTCTTTTTTAATACCGAATTTGGCCCGATTTTCGTTTTTTTTTCGAGAAATGATTCCATTCTCTCTATACTTTTGAATGCTGAAAAAAATTTGTATTGTTAAAATTGTCTATCATAAATTTTTATATGAAAATACTTACTGATGATTTAAAAATTGAAGAAGTGGATCTCCTTTGTTCAAAACTATACCTTTTTTTCTAAAGTTACCTAGTGGAATAGCTAAGATTTCGCAAGGTTTTTTGAAAGTTACTTGACTCCATGAATAACCAATGTTATAGAGAACTACCCTTTCCTTGCATACCTACAATTAAAAAAAGTTTCTAAGATTAACACGCTAAAAAGTATTCTATTTTAATTTATTAAATTTGTACATCTTTCAAAAATTTTCTAGAATTGCTCTAGTTTAAAGTGTACTAGTATAGAACCGTATTTATTGCACACAACGCACGGACACACAAACATAGATCTATACGAATAATTTGTATAACCGTCTCCAAAAATAAAAAATTACATTATAACGTTTAATAATATCTTTGTATTACTATTTTTTTAATGAAATGTTAAAGATAATTCTTAATGACATTTACACAAATTCTTTGGGTGCCAAAACTTTTGTCTACGGTAGAATATAAAAAAAAAATATCTTTTGACAAATAGTCTTACCACCATTACAAATAAAAGTGTTAAAAATAATTTTTAAATGCTATTGAGAAAGGTGATGCATTGTTAAGTATCTTTAAAAATTATCAACGTAAGTTAAATATTTTACATTACCTGCTGTATAGCCTCTTGGAGGGTTGTAGGTAGACTATTCTCATCTTTCAAAAACTGTCTCAGTTCGTCATTTATATTGTCCTTTGAGCTCTAATAAAATATCATTGGATAAAGTTTTTAAGTACAATGTAGTTGATATATTCAATTAAAACTTTACAAAATTACCGAGAAAAACGTTAATGAGTCAGTGTTTTTTACAATAATCAACTGATATGTTTTGTCCGCTAGAAATCCACGCGCATTTCTAAATGGAATGTGTGGTATTGAAACTGTAGCAAAACTTGTGAAACAGCCTGCGTACATTGAAATAATAATGAACGCTGTCAGATATAGCGATAGTCTTGCCATCTTGGATGATACGAAATTGAATTGTTCATCTGTAAATTAAAAAAAATGTATGTATAGACAGGCAATTTCATTGTATAAGTGTACCTAAATTTTTAGGGTTCTTAAATTATATTCAAGAGTATATGATGATTAACAAGATCAAAGACGTACATTTTGCAAACTTGAATAATCATCTGTGATTTTTTTATTTTTTAAAATAAAGATTCCAGAAATTGTGGAAAATTGTTTTACCAAGTTAGTGGAAAAAACACCTCCTTCTGCCATTTAAGGAAGTTTGTGAGAGAAGTTCAAAATGGAGAAACGTGCCAAAAAATGTATGTTATATTTGAGCATTTTAGGAGTGCACATACATTTTTCTAGATTTTTTATGAGCGGAAATTTTCGAGAAAATAAATTATGAAAAATTGACAGTTTAACACGGTCTCTTATGAGAGAGCAAGGTTAGGTTTGCCTTTTAATTAAAATTAAGGTATATTCTAAATGTGTTGGATTGAAAAAAAAGTTTTTATAGATAACTTGGTACGAAAGGAAGATGCTCGACAAAAAAAAATCAAACCTTGCCAGGCATTTTTAAAAAATATAAGCAGTTACAGTCGTACAGTTTAAAAATTGTAGAGGACAAGAGCAGCTGCGGCAAAGGGGGCCCAGATGCGCGAGCGGGGAGGGGCCTCCCCGTTCCTCGCCTCTCTAAATGATCCTCCCAAACCTCCTTAAAAAGCTTTTTTTTTAAATTTCTTATTTTTTCTAAATTTCTTTGCACACTTCTTGTTTAAAAAAAGTATTTGTCTTCACGTTATGGATCACCTGCAGGTGGTTAGTATTTTATAGCTATAGAGTTATTAAAATAGAATTGAGATTTATGAGGGGATTCGAGTCCACGGAATTTTTTAAATATTGTGTATTTTTACCTCCTAAAGATGATAAACCATGAAATTCGTCATTATTTTTCTGTCATTAATTGTTATTAGCAAACTACATAAGCAACCGAGAAAATTTTTCAATTTTGGTAAGCATTAAGTTTATTCCGATTCTTGGACATATTTTGAACAAAAATTAATGGAGATGTATGAACTGAAACCTCACAGATTTTCAGTAAAAAAGCTGACCACTTGTTATTTGACCATTGCTGAATTATTTTTAACTCAGCTGGGCTCAAATTTTTCCTTAAAACGTGTACAAGATCACCCACATACTGAAATTAAAATTTGTTTTATATTGAAAATACATGATTTTGAAGTGGCTTCTTTTTATTCTCTGACAAAATTATAAGGCACTGCCATAATTTTGTTGCGCCTAAAAACTAATTTAGGATATATTATTATGAAGAAAGAAAGCATCATGACATGTAGGATATCGCTATAATAAAAAGTATTAAAAAATAAATGATAATATAATGGTAATCTAAAAATTCATAATAAAATCGAATGGGTTCATGGTAAGCATTTCATCAATTACCTCATATTCGTGTATATTTACGCATGGGTATAATATTTTTTAAAAGTATGCATAAAAATTTTCATTTTTTAAGAGTGATGATCTAGTTCTATTATTTAATTAAAACAACCCAATCTTTGTTAAATATAATTTTACCTACTAATTGTACTTTATAATGACAATCTTGTACAATATGGTATAAATAACATAAATTTAACATCTTTGCTGCATTATTGAATAAACCATCTTAAACAGTTTACCTGTAAATTCCTGATGGACGAACATACGCCACACGTTTAAAAAACTGTCCGACAGTTTAAAAATAAATCCTCTTCTATCATTATGTAATACTAAAATTACGCTAAATAGAATTGATGAAATAGCTATAAGTATAATCAAGAAAATCCAAATGCGTTTGCTGAAAACCTATTCAATAAAAGAGAAAGAACGTAATAAAGAAATCAAGCCATGAATATTTTACAATTCAAATATTTCACCTCGAAATAAGCACTCCATGGAACCTCCATGGTACCCGGTAATTTATAGTATAATGTATCTTGAAAATCCATAATTTCAATCGTTACGTCATAATTATCCAAATTTTTGTTCGATAAAAACTTGCCGGGAAGAATAATACTTTCACTTAATAATTTTGTGGAATTGATAACTGTACTGTTGACACTTGTATTTGATTTACTATTGATATGGGAGCCATTTTTATACTTATATGCTAATCCTGTGTTAGATGCGAAATCTTCCACTATTTTAGAATAAAAAGTAGAAATCTACGAACATTAAAGAAAAATAATCAAGTTTTTGTGAATGCAATAATTGTGATATTTCAAAATAAAACAATTTTTACTAAAACAATTCGTTACCTTATCATTAATTATAGCCGACGCACCCGTCAGATTCCTTCGTCTCTCAACTACACTTGATGAGGCTTGTTTGTCTGTTATAATCAATCCGTCCTTCTTGCTCCACTCGAATAATTTATTAACGTGTAATTCATTTTGGGGACCGACAGCAAACCATTCATTTATGTCTTTATTATCTCCGCATCTTATTAAGACTTCACTTTTTATATTCAAGTGGAGGTAATTCTTTTTAGGATATCGGCAAGTGTTGTCAATTTGTTCAGTAATGACAGGCCGAAATAATAATAGCCATACGTGAGGCGAAAGGTTGTGGTGCCTCGAGAAGTGCGTGAATTTGTCAAAATCATTGTCAGTATTTAAAAACACCACAAAAAGGGTTTTTGAGTAATTTCTTAGTTTCGGATACTTTTCTGGAAGATCTGATATAGTCGAAGCTACGGAGTATACCATTTTTCGCGAAAATTCTTTCACCATGTTAACCACCGAATGTATGTCTGCGGATTTTAGAGAAAAATTGTTGATATTTACTATTAATAACTTTTTATAATCGCTTTACTTTTACTCACCTTCGTTGCTCCTATAAATAATTCCTATGCTGGTGGTCGCATAGAACTTTTGTACATCCAAAATTACAGGAACTTGACTTTCCATCTTTTTTGCTGAATCACATGGCATGAATAAGACAACGGCCGATATAACAATGAGGCTGGTGAGCTTCATCATTTTTGGCTAAAAATATGTAAAGAGAATTCAAACGTTTCCTAACAAATTTAAATAAATACGTATTTTGTACAAGATAGTAAAATCGATACTATTTTTCGCCAGTACAACTACCAATACATAGCAAATCCAAGATTAAATCTAATTTAAATACAATGTTTACACAACGGGACCACTACTTGACACTATATTCTTGTTTTAAAGATGCCACATTATTGTTTATTTATGTTACTCTTTTTTATTTTTTAATAAATCGTAAAATTCAATGAACATTTTGTAAAATAAAATAATTATGTCATTAGACTTTATACTTCAAAAAATTTCAGGAACATTCCTTTTTCAAATCTAAATAATATTAAAATCATGTACAGGAGCTGCACGTATATTTTGTTTCAGAAATTTGGAGGAAGCAGGAACATGCTTTGATCGTAAAATTTAGGTTGGGGCACATAACTTTATCAACAATTTTATTTATTCACATACTTAATTTCAAAATAATCCTAGCCTCTTCTACCCTTTAAACCATGTTTTTGCCTTAGTATATCATTAGAAGTTATTTAAAAGAACAATAAAAATTATTAAAAAAGTTTTACTTTTTTTAGAATGTCGATAAATGCAGTGTAATGGTAGTCGTACGCATACGGATTTTATTTAATCTTTTAACTTTTAAGCAATTATTTCTGTTATTTTTTTCTGCCTACAATTTCTTTTAACTTCGGATATGGAAAACTCTAGTTTGTACAAAGAGCTTCATTTAGTTTTTTATAAGGCAGTGAATTTTTAGGTTTTTAAACAGCCAATTTTTATAATATTCTATACTTAGGATTAAAGTAAAATGTTATCTTTTATATTTCTATTATTATAGTAAATCAAAGATTGAAAAAGTAGAAAACCCAAATCAAATTGATGAAAATTCAATTTTTAGAGTGCAAAAAAATGATGAAGTGCTTTCTACAGTTTCCGTAACTTTCGAAAAAGTATTCAAGTTCTGTATAATCTAACGTTGAAGGATAGCTTGATTACGCTAGTTGATTTACAACAAGTTGAGTTAGTATTTTTTTTGCGAAAATTTAGCACTAGTTTTAATAGTAAAAATGAAATTATGTTTAACAAAAATTTTTCTGTTAATTAACTACTTTAATGTGTAAGAAATTATTTCCATTGTCATTTTAGTAGTGAGAATTGATTTTAAACATTTTTTTTTGACACATATTTATAGTAAAGATGGAGAAAATTTAAATAATGTTTTTGATAAGTCCCATTAAAAAAAATTTTTTTTTTTTTAAATAACGGCATCAAAAGTAGATATTTAATTTTATGTGTAGCTTGAATAATAACTTTCAGTTACATATGGTGCAGAACTCTGGTTTTTTTGTATTAAAAAAATACATCACTTAAATGACATTTAAAATGTTGATAAGTATTGTGAGTTGGTAGTTAGAGACATCCGAAAACGAAGCACAGCTAAATTGTTTAAATTTTATTGACTTTTGTACTTTTTAAACGGTTTTTAACCATTGTTTGTTTCGTCCACCATTTTTTCTGACGTCTTAAACATCAACTAAGTGTTTATCTTGAGAGTTTTGTTTACCTAGTTTCATAGAATTTCTTAACGAAGGAAAGCTTGGTTGTGCTTGATGAGTTACTTCAAATAAAATTACAGCTGTTTATGCAAAAGTTTAGCACTTGTTTTATTAATAAAAAAAAACTATGTTAAACCAAAAAAATTTTTTTAATTAACTACTTTAATGAGTAAGGAATTGCTTTTATTGTGTTAGCACAACAAAATTTAAGCTTTTCTTTACCAATACTGCATTTTAATAGTAAAAACTTACGTCAAATATTATATTATTTGCACGCACTTCTAAGAAGAGAGTAAAAGTGAAATTTTCATTATTTAGACGGCATACTTGAAATGATAATAAGAAGCAAAGAAACGATAAAGATAAAAAAATTTTTTACTTTCTTATACTACATCAATGATAGCTTTTAGTTTTATGTGGTGCATTTTTCTGCTTAGTTTGTAGGAAAAAAGTACATCACTCAAAAGGAAACAAAAAAAAATTCAATGAGATCGAGACGCATCTATTTCTGCCAGAGAGAGGATTTAAAGATGCACTTACTTGTTAACTTGATTCTCGTGACGCAGACAATGACTTCCGGGAACTCCTTAAATGAAGCTGGGCACGGCTGGGATGGACACCTTTTGGATGCTGAAAGTTGTGACTTCTCGAGTTTTACAGGACACTTTTCACAAACGAATATCTATTCGAGCACTAAACTTCTTTGACAAACTGTATCGGAAACGTAGTACACAGTGATCACTTGGGGTTGAGGTGTTGTCTAGTTGACGCACTGCGAGACAGTGACGTGTTGGGGCTGTGCCTTGAAGGGCTTGGAATTCCCTTTCCCACTACGAAAATTTTCTGGCCATGAAGTGGGAGAAAAGGAACGCCCATTGACATAGTCAACCCCTTCCTAACTTCCCCTCTTTTTATTTTATTTCCTAAAACAAACAAAACAGAAGCCAATCGCCGTAGAACAAGTGGCAAAGAAACTATTACATGACAGAATTTCAAAGCAATGCATCGTAGGCATAAAGATATTTTCTATTGGAGATACACTATATATAACAAGAATCTTTTCGGCAATAAATATTATCATTTTTGAAATATTTATTTATTAAAATTTTTTAGTAACGTAAAAAATTAGTCAGCAACTGTAGCTGTTTATCGAATAATTTTCTAATTCATTTACATCAGTTAATTAGCACTACGTCAATTTGTTCATGTTTTTGATTTTAAAAAAATTTGATGTATCATTAGCGTACCAAATCCAAATATTAGTGCATGTAATTAGAACTTGATGTGTTATAGTATCACACGGTATTAAACTGGATTTTTCTCAAATAAAAAATTTTTTTCTATAAACTGTACATCATAGATTTTTGACGCTGTACAATATTATAGATTTACTAATAAAAGTAGAATTTGAGAATTAATAAAACTTCTAACATAAAATAATTTCCCTGTTTTTGTGTAATTTAGAAATTTGGTGTTCAATTTCTGCTGTAGGTATTAATATGCTCAATAGTTTTTTTATATAAGATATGAATAATAGGTTTATTTTTTTATAATTTTTTTTAATTATAATAACAGTGCTATCATAGAATTTTTGCACAACCAAAACACGTTTTATAGTTCAATAAGTACTGTTTGTACTTGAATGGGTGCTTTGACTTTATGTTACTTATTATAACTTAAGTTTTTTTTTTTATAAAAAAGGCAGGTAATTTTTAATGCAAAAAAAAGGCTAGAAGTCATTAGTCTTCATTGTAATAATATATAATTTTTTGGCTAATATCTGATTTAAGTATGTGGAAAGTATTTTTATACAAAGCAAAAAGGTCTGAAGCAATTTATTTAGATTTTCTGCCTTTTTGCTTATTAATTGTGTATTGTTTGTTCTGTAAAGCTATAATGATTATCGTTAAGGAAAATTCATTTTAAATTGAGGTAGTACTATTGAAGAATAATTTTTTGTTTCTTAAAAGAACAATAAGCATTTTTAACGTCATAATCAGTGGAGACTTGAGACTTTTATACTTTAGATGAAATCAAAATTGTCTACCATTTTTCGTTAATTTAATGATTTGAAAGTTTACGAGGTTGATTTAGAAAAGTTTCTCCTTCTATACAATCTAGTGATAATCGAGGTTATAATAAAGAGAAGGTTTTTATATGTAACCAGGAAACTAATAATTATACACGTATTGATTTACGTTTAAGAGTACACAATATAGTATTTGGTTGTACCTTCAAGTGAGATTTCTTGATGCTAATTTTTTAAAGTTAATACTCTGTAATGACGAACTTTTTACATAAATTTACATCTATCGGTTGTAAGTATACAAATAAGCAAAATTATTTTAAAATAAGTGTTTAATCAAAAGTGACATTAATATTTGATGCATCATTCATATCGCCAATGATATCCTTACTAAAATACGCCGAGTGCGATTTTATATGCTGCAAATTTTTTTTAAGCTCCAACCTCTAAGTAAAATTAAGAAAATGTGCGAAGACATGCTCATCTGTAAATATATGAACAAATGGTATAAATACATACAGGACTGTCCCTCGAATCACCTACTTTCTTCTCTTGGAGTTAAGAACATAGATAACGTTAACGGCCGCTACGCTTTTGCAAACGTTTCTCCTTTTAACGTCCAAAATTTTCAAATTTTCAATATCTCATCTGTACTTTTTAGCATAAAACAAAGCAGTGACACTATATATAGAATTGAGCCGAAGAAGAATAGTTTATTTCCTCAAGTATCGCGTGTCGGTACTGACGCGTTAATGTGGATGACAATTCAATTTTACCACCTTCTACTACGCAGCTCTGCTCATAATATATTTATCATTGTCTGTATATGTCCTGCACCTGCTTTTGTTCCACATTTACTTTTCCTATGATATGTTTTTGAAATCAAGCACTGACCCATTTGTAAGTACATCGTGTTATTGATCGAATGCTTATTTTTGGGTGTTTGTACAAAATTACAAGCCAACCAGTCATTTGCGTGTGTTCTTTTTTATATTTAAAGACAGTGTGGCGATTTGATGTTACTGTGGCCGTTTTTCTAGTAAAAAGAAACTCAAATTGAAGTGTGATATTGACCACAAGCTCAAAATAAGCAATAATATACCTAATCATTTTGTGCAGCATATACTAAAAAGTTAAAGGGAATATTATTTTTTGTTTTTTCTTTAAATTTAAAGTAATTTTTATGCATTTATCACTACTGTAGTTCTATTTTCAACTGCATTACATCCTAATTACTAAACAACAATTTTTTTACAACACTTTTGTTTTTTATGGTAAAAGATTTTTTACTTTTTTTTTTCTTCAGATAAAAACAATAATACTACGAACCAAACATGAATTTTAGGTTTGAAAGGAATAAGATTTAAATAATTTTAAAATAATAATTTACGTGAGTTCAAGTGATTCAAGTGGATCCTCGCTATTCATTATGAAAAATTTCAATTAGGCATCCTACCGATTCTACGATAAGCGATTTTTTACTTTTTTAAGTATCTCTCTAAAACCAAAGAAAATCATCGTATTTTTTCTTTTCTACCTTATGTTCTTTATTATTTCTCGGCGTAGAACGAAAAATATTCCAGAAAATAAATTAACGCAGCTGACAGGGATTTGAAATAATAATACCTTAGTATGAAATAAATAATATATTGAGCCATTTCCAACATCAGGACTACCACCACCACACCGGGTTAATCGACTTTTGGAGCCCATTGTTTTAACTAATCAGAATCCTAGGTAGGGCCACGTATCTTCTTACAGAAATTCCGAGCTACTTTCACTCCTACCCTTTAAACATTGCGGCCAATCTTCTTAAACTCGCGACCATCAAGCGCCTTTTTTCCCCTGCGACCGCAAGTTTGGGATATTTTGTCCTATTCTGTTACTATTTCCATGAGTATTCAAGTTATGTATTGATTTTGTGGTTTTCGTTTGTAAATAAGTTGACGAAGAACAGATATTTTCGAAGATGGTTTATGAAAAAAGAGCAATTTGTAAACAGTTGCAGATATACCCACGCGTTAAAGAATCTGATTTGATGTTGTTTGTGATATTGTAGTACTTACGCTGCGAAAGAAAAGTTTGTATTAAAAATAGTAGACAACTTAATCCGATAATTTTCAACTCAAATTCAAACCCTAGGAGATAAATACAATGTATATCAATACTATCGAGTTTCGATAAATAATACTTGTTAACTCTCAAATTAATATTGCCACCTAATTAAATAGCGACTCGGTCAGTTTGTCTCAAAAAGTTTCTCCTTAATCACTAGCAAAGTACAAACTCAAAGGTAACACTGCAGGGATCCTTCCTAGGCATGAGGTATGAAGTAAGCTCGCCATTTGTCTGGAATCAGGAAACTGCGAGTCATCCAATTTCAAGTAGTACGAGTCCGAGTTTGGTCAGACGTAGGCAGATTTTATTTAAAATTATGTTCTCGGGTATCGTACACTCATCTAAATGTAGTTAAATTAAAAAAATCATTATAAATACAAAAAAAAAAAAAACAAAAAAAACTTAAATAAATTCATTTTCGTTAACGTAACTGTGCTAGTCTTGCAGAAGTCTCAGGAGTTTTAAGTTTTACCCGATGCAGTATCTTTTTTTACTAAAAGACGTTCTAGATTTCTGTAACAGACTTGTATCAGAAGCGATCAGCCAAATTGAGAAAATTAAGACACTATTCGGTGAAATTTATACTTTCCCCATTTAAGAGAATCTCGAAAATTCATGTGATTCTTAAAGTCATTAAAAGGACAATCAACTACTTTATAAAAGTCAAGCCAATGAGTTATCGGACTACCTAACCAGGTATGTAGTGATCAAGGACACAACTACACTCTAATTATTAATTTAGTCTCGTAGCTCTCCGACCCCCTTGACACGAATGGTAGGTAGCACATGAATAATACATTCATCAGCGCGTCAAAAAAGGACTCTCTTAGCACATGATATATTAAAGCCCTTGGCTACTGCGTACCCGCTGATAGTATAGTTCTCCTATATGGGAGAGCAGCTGGTGAGGAATTACCCACTTTTACCCGCAAACGATTTTTACTGGACTAGTATAGTATATATACTGTAGTATACTTACAGGTGGTAGTGATCCCAAAATAATCATATTTTTTCAATTAACATATTTTTTTCTCAATACAATTAGCTTAATACTTATAAATTTAATGGTATTGGGACATCTAATGGGTAGCGATTTTTATTCTAACCTATTACATATTCGATATTGGAGTGGCGTCAATTTTGGCTGCAGCTAAGCAGTCTATTTACATGAATATATGTTATTGCACGTAATACGGTAGAGGCCGCGACACCGATGTCCTCGGCAGTTGTATTATGGACGGGTGATTTTGGTCGCTCAGCAGGTCAAGAGACCGAATGATTTTCCTTTTTACAGTAATTTAAACTTCATAAATTTGTTTATAAGAAATAAGATAACAAGAGTTATTTAATCAATTTAGATGGTCTGTTTATTTACTGATAAATCAATAATACAATTTTTTAGAAGATTTAACATTAAAAAAAAATTAATAAATGAATAAGAGAAAAAAGATGAGAGGTGCAAGCAAAACAAGAAAAAAAGATTGCATACATAGGTGTGTTTATTAGCCTGTGATTTGTGGCGCTGAGATAAAAAAAAGATCATTTTTTATAAACCATATTCAAATATATCTGTTCTTCGTCAACTTATTTACAAACAAAAGTCAGAAAATCAATACATAGTTCGAATACTCATGAAAATAATAACAGAAGAGGACAAAATATCCAAAACTTGAGGTCGGAGGGGAAAAAAGGTGCGTGATGGTCGCGAGTTTAAGAAAATAGGCCATGATATTCGAAGGGTAGAAGTAAAAGTAGCTCGTATTTGCTACAAGTAATTACGTTGCCCTTTGTAGAATTTCGATTGGTTGAAACAATGGGCTTCAACGTTCGACTAACCCGGTGTGGTGGTGGTAGTCATCATGTTGGAAATGTCCCAATATATTATTGATTTCATACCAAAGTATTAATATTTTAAATCCCTGGCACCTAGTTGGTTTATTTTATGGAGTATTTTTTGTTGGACGCAGAGAACTAATAAAGAAAATAAGGTAAAAAAGAAAAATTGTGAAAATTTTCGTTGATCTAAAAAAGACTCTAAAAACGTGAAAAATTCATTCATTCTAAAGTCAATAGAATTCTTTGTTAAAGTTTTTTATAATAAATAATAAGGATCCACTTGAATCACTTGCACTTGCACAACTCATAGTTTTAAAATTATTTAAATCTTATATCTTCTAGACCTACAAATTCTTCCTTAAGAAAAAAAGTAAAAAAATCTTGTACGATGGAAAACAAAAATGGTTGTTTAGTAATTTAGATGTAGTTCAGTAAAAAATATAATTACAGCAGTGATACATGCATAAAAATAAATTCAAATTTCAAAAGAGTTAAAAATAATATTTCCTTCAACTTTATTTAGTACACGCTGCACAAAATTTATTAGTGTTTTATTGCTTATATTTAGATAGCTGTCAATATCTTTCTTTGATTTTTTTGGTTTTTTCTTGCCAGAGAAGTAGCCACGTGTTCACAAAACTACCACATAGGCTCGAAACATAAAAAATCCTCCGCACCAACAAATAAATGGCTTGTAATTTTATACAAACACCCAAAAAAGAGTATTCGTTCAATAACACGATTTACGTACAAAAGGGTCAGCGCTTGATTTCAAAAACAGATGGTAGGAAAAATAAACGTAAAACAAAAACACGGGCAGGGCATGAAGGAACAATTGTAAATAAATTATAAGTAGAGCTGCGTAGTACAGTAGTAAAATTCAATTGTCTTGCACATTGCACGCATTGGTACTGTCACGCTTTTTGGGCTCAACTCCATATAGTCTCGCTTCTTTGATTTATGACGGATAGTGCTACTTATGGTAAATTTTAGACGTCAGAAGGAGAAAGCTCAGAAAAACTTTTCTAAAAGTGTGGGCTGTTTTAAGTATATATGCCAAGAGGATGGGTGCGTTAGGATGGTAACGTTGTATCAAGTACTTTGTTTACGGAAGAATTTAAAATGGAACTTTTTTTAATATACAGATTGGAGCTTAGAAAAAGTTTCGAAATGTTAAAGTTATTGCAGATAGGTAATATCGAATCGATGTATATATTACATGCGATTTTTAGACAACAACTTTAGCTACCAAATACGTGAAATCGCACGTGTATTTTAGTAGACCGTATTATGGAGAAACGGAGAATATCACGTCAATTGTTAATGTAAGTTGAACTTAACCCTTATTTTAAAACTAATCTGTTTGTATCTTTCAGCCACACAACAAAAAAAAAGGTTTAAGGGCAGTTGGAGTCAGATTGAGAAATTAAAGGAAAACTATTGACCTAAATAAACCAGTATAAATTTGAGTGTTTCATTCCAAAAAAAATGTTTCTATGGTAAATCATAAATGGTTTTTATAATTACTGCAAAAAAATACCATTTTTTAACCATAACCATAAAAAACTGTAATTGTCCTTCAGACTCAGCGCACTTTCCTTCTTACAATAAGGACGGCCTTTTCAGTTGTAAGTAGGCTGGAATTTCTGACTCGACAACAGAAAAAACGGGTCAGTTTAGCAGTTCAGAATAACTGTAGTTTTTAAAAAAGATTATTAAAAGAACTCTCATATTTTAATTTAAAAAATTTTTTTAATTTGTAATATTTATTTTAGTTTATTTATGACAAGGATACTTTAATTTTATTTAAATATTTGATGGTAATAATGCTCATTTAAATTTTAGGAGGAATAGTTTTATAGACATGTTGATTAATGCTAAACGAACTTATGATGATAAAATTATGTCAAAATGTATATTAATAAGTAAAAACTTAAAAGTTGACTTTGTTTCACAATGTTTTATTATTCGCAGACAGCTGTTTCGGCAGTCACGCCATTGTCAGATGCTCGACATACACTGAATTGTCTATGTACATCAGTTCGCTAAAGTCAAGTACAAGTATTACAAATGTAGTTGTCGCTCAACGGTATGATATGTATGCGCCTGTGTATGAGTACCTTATGAGATACTATGTATTACATTTTCTATTATTGGAGATAGAGTAAAATTAATTTGATCGTTCGTTATGGATTTAGTATGTTTTTTTGCTAATTCTATTTCTATTGTCTCAAACAGATTCAATTTAAAACTTTTAGGTAAACTGTGTAGTAACTTTATATTATTTTCATCTAGGAAATGCGCAATAGAATTACAATGTTCACTAAAACCCGTCGTATTGCGATCATTATAAATAGACTTTTTGTGCTCCTATATACGTTCGGAAAGGGCACGTCCTGTCTGTCCAATATATATGCTTATTAACTTATTAATATACATTTTAATTCGAAATGTTTCACCAACGCAAAAGCAAAAAATCAATTAATAATCTTTTAAATGCTAGCAAAGCATATCTCGCAATCTTTTATAGAAAGTGTCTAGTAAAGTTTTACAAGTGTAACAACCATCTTTATTTTAATAAAAGATGTTTACAACTACATTTGGTACCCCCACATATATAAAGATAATTTGCCGACATAAATCAACAGAATCAACCGCAGTGATTGACAAAGCATACACTTTTTGGCTAAATGTGGAATTAAAAAAGTGGTACAGAATCAGGAGCAATTTGTCACACCACTTAAAGTTAATACACAGCGAACTACTTAGACGCTGCCATAACGTAGAATTTGATATTTTAGACATAGAGACGAGAAATAATGTTCGAGAAATTTAACACACACACCGCCAAACACATACTAAGAAACTTGATGGGCTCATACAGAAGGAGAACAGCAAAATACAACAGAGAGCAAATAATTCACCACTTGCCACACATACGAAGGTTAATAAACAACAACAGACTACGTCATCGGCCACCGTGGAATCCAGTACAAAGTTTGATTTTTCTTTTTCTTTTTATCCGAGAGTCAAGAACTTATCCGAAGTTACGTTCACACAAAATGAAAAAAACATTTTGAATAAAGGTTTAAAGTACTGTCCTAACATTAAAAACTTCAAAGATTTCATCGAACTTTCTGTATACGCAGAAATAGCATCAAAAGGTATAGATAAAAACGAACTACAACTTTTTAGATACAAATGCGTTGATGTAATAAATAAAAACAAAAAACAATTTTCAACTAACAATAGCTCAGAATTCAAAAGTATTATTTCTTTAAAGAAAAAACTTAAAAATAATGATTTAATTTTATGTAAAGCTGACAAAGGAAACACTGTTACCATTTTGAATAAGTATGACTATATTGAAAAGACAGAACTTTTAATAAATAACAATAATTTTAAAATTTTGAATTCTGATCCTACAGCAAATTTTTAAAGGGAGACTAAGTCAGTTTTTAAAAATTTGTACAAACATACTCTATGATTGTAATTTGCACATGTTAACTGTTATGAATTCTTCGGTGCCGGTACTATACAGCTTACCTAAAATACACAAGGAGGGCATACCAATAAGACCAATAGTATCTTATACTAATGCACCAACCTACTTACTCGCAAAAGAACTTAATAAAATACTCCCTTCCTTACTCAACTTTAAGCCAAAACATAGCATTAAAAATACAAGTCAACTAATAGATAAACTTAGAGATCTCAAAATTCCATGTTATGCACGATTGCTTTTATTCGATGTTGTTAAACTATTTCCCTCCATCCCTACAGACCATCTAAAGAATATTATTAAATATCTGGTTGACAATAGCCCTTCCTGGTGTTGATTCAAAACAAGAAATTTTAAAATTAATATCCATTTAATTAGAACAAAGCTACTTCAAGTTCAGTAATAAATATTATTTACAACTTAACGGTCTTCCAATGGGCTCTCCCCTCACCCCCCTTCTCAGTGAGATATTCATGTCATACGTAGAGGACCTTATATTCGATTCGACCTCCCTCCTCACCAGTAATGTTTTACACTGGTCGAGGTATGTCGATGATGTGTTTTGCATCTGGAAGGGTACAGAGAGGACAATGACCAGTTTTCTCAGCTACATAAATGATTTAGTACCGGGTATAAAATTTACAGCAGAAGCTGAACATGACAATAGTTTAAATTTTCTGGATCTAAAAATAACACGAAAAGACGGTGAGTTGTTGTATGAAATTTATAGAAAACCAACTTTCACAGATACGTTAGTACCGTACGATTCAAAGCAGTCCATCAATATAAAAATGAGTGCATTTTACTCTTTTGTATATAGATTATTAACAGTACCGTTAACAAAATCTTATTACGAAAAGGAAATCAATCCATTAAAATGTTTAGCAATTAATAATGGTTACAATAAAAACCTCATAGATAATCTAATTTTTAAAATAAAAAATAGACTTATTTCAAAATATTTTTACGCAGTCGCAAAACAAACCGAAAAATTTAATATGTTGAATTATGTTCCCATAGTATCCGATAAAATAAGTAATTTTTAAAAAAAACAAAATGTAAATACAATTATGGTCAATAAACGTAACTTGACATCCATTTTATGTAATAATAAGGAAAAAGTTGGTATTTTACAGAAATGTGGAGTTTATCAGATTAATTGTTCCGAATGCGATGCCATATATATTGGACAGACAGGACGTGCCCTTTCCAAACGTATAAAGGAGCACAAAAAGTCTCTTTATGAAGATCGCAATACGACGGGTTTTAGTGAACACTGTAATTCTAATGCGCATTTCCTAGATGAAAATAATATAAAGTTACTACACAGTTTACCTAAAAGTTTTAAATTGAATCTGTTTGAGACAATAGAAATAGAATTAGCAAAAAAACACAATAAATCCATAACGAACGATCAAATTAATTTTACTCTATCTCCAATAATAGAAAATGTAATATATCGTATCTCATAAGGCACTCAAACACAGACGCATACATATCATACCTTTGAGCGACAACTACATTTGTAATACTTGTACTTGACCTTAGCGAACTGATGTACATAGACCATTCAGTGTATGTCGAGCATCTGACAATGGCGCAACTGCCAAAACAGCTGTCTGCGAATAATAAAACATTGTGAAACAAAGCCAACTTTTAAGTTTTTACTTATTAATATACATTTCAATTCGAAATGTTTCACCAACGCCCAAGCGAGAAATCAATTAATAATAAAATTATGTCTATTTATACTTTATTTATCTATTATTATCTATACTGTTATTAACTTTACTTTATTCATCTTTATCATCTATACTTTATTTATGAATTTACAACATAAGGATAGGTTTGATAATTCAAGATATATTTCGTATATATTTTCATAGTGGATTTGTGAAAAATAATTGCGTACGCAATGGTTACTACACGAATGCGTGTAAAGAATATTTATACATACAGATGATTATACATTAAAACCTTTTGATTGTTCCTCAACATTTTCAGCAAGACTTGCAGTACCAGTCTTTATTGCCTCTGAAAGGCTTTGAACACAAAATAAGATGTACATGTTATACGTCGAAGTTTTGTCAATGACTTTTGACGATGAAGCATTTGATTTTAAAGATATACTTTTCCCTGCTTCTGAGCACGTTGTTTGAGATATAGTTAACAAAGATCGAGGTTTCTTGGGTATGAATGTCATAGAGCTCAGATGTTTCAATGCTTCTTCGTACGTATCTAAAATATATATATACATTTTGAAAATTTTATAAGTAAGACAAAGTAGGCGGTGGAATTGCACTACTGCTTACAAAGTTGGATATGACTTGAATATTATCGTCTGTCCATGGAAGAGGCATATAAAATGTTGTATCTTTGGCCTGTTACGTTATCAACACCAATAAAAGTGACATGTACAATGAAAGGCTCAGAAATTTCTTTTGCGCTGCTATCAATTTTTACTATGTAAAATTTACTGTTCATCTGTAATGAAACTCATCATGTACAAAAGGTCATCATAGTAATAAGAAAAAAAATTTAGTTTTTTACCTCTACAGAGTACAAATTTGATACTGATAAAGATTAAAAGTAGTCGGTGAAACAAACTGCAGTGTTTACTTTATTATAACCTCTAAGAATTTCGAATTACGTATATACATCGACACTAACACAATAATTGTTTAGGTTAACAGTTGTCTCACGTAGTTACTAACACCTTTCACTGTTTATGCAAATAATAACAATTAATTCACTTAGTTTGCCAATTGCTTCCGTATGCACGTGTAATGATGCACACAGTAAGCACTGTCAATGTTATAATCATACGCTTTCGTCATTGTAAAATACACTTTCCTATGTACAGCCTATATATATTTTTAACATTAATGTAGCAGTGGAACGATGAACAATGTACTATCATCTTCCAAAAGCTCAAAAATTTTAAATAAAATTAGTTTCGATTGTATATTATTCATGTTGAAATTTTCCACTTTCTTTTCACAATCTTTTTTGACTTTCTACATATTTATAAGTGTTTAATCGCTCGGGTACGTAAAGTCAGGTCCAAGAATAAGTGACTGCTCTCCAGTTACTTTAAAATCGCCAAGAGCACTGGTTGGATTCATACCCATTCGTTTAATTTTTATCACTTTACAGAGTCTTTTGTCAACACAACATTGTTTGGTTCTTGAATCGAAATGTCACATCCCATGTAATTAACTTTTTTCAAATAAATTTGTTTATGGTTTTTACTGGATTTTGTAATTGGATTGTATTTCTTTTTTTTTTTTTATTGTTTATTAAGCGTTTCTCTTCAATTTTTTTGCATAGCTGAACGAGAGACTTGTATCCACTGGCAATCTGCTCTTCTGTTACTCCTAGAGTGCTTTCAAAATCAAAAGCTCAAAATTCATTTAACAAACACTTCATATTTTTGACATCATCAGCAATATGATGCAAGTTATGGACATTATATAGTATTAAAATATATTTATCAAAAAACTTTGCAATAAACTTTATTCTCGTTGAATAAGCCCCCCTTTTTTTGGTTTGGAAAATATTTATTTCGTATTGTAAAAAAAAAAATTGTTTCATTGAAAAAAAATGTATGACATTTTTATATCAATAAAAATGAAAAAAATACAATTGGTCGGAAATGAGTTAAAAAAATTTTATTTTAAGGAAAGTGCACTTTTTGCAAGATGAATAGCATAAAAGTTAAGCAAAAAATATACGTATAACGCATGTGATACGGTGTATGAGGTAAATTGTACTACCTTTTGTGTCTGTATTATTTTTAAAAATACAGTGTAACATTTGTTTTCAACATCATATACGTTTAGTATTAGAAAATAAAAATGTTAGCTACTAAAAACCCGTAAGTGTAAAATGCCTAAAAAAAAAATAGTTAACTGTTTCCTATTTTTTTTGTTATCTTCAAATCTTTTCGATATTCAATACATACAGTAACTTGGTCTATGTTCTACGAAAAATCAAGCTTTTTTTTTTTATAACAACTTGCCACACAATTTTTATTAGCATAAATAACTAATGCATAAAATGTTTTTCACTTATTCTTGGAACAATTTTTTTGTCTCTGCATTAGGTAACAAGATACAATAGAAAAAAGTGCAGAACAAATTTTAAATAAATAAGAGGTTTATTTTAAAATAAACAATAAAAAAAAATAAAAGAATCGTCAATCAACCAACCACAAAATAAAAATTTATATAGACATAAATAAAATATTGGATTCGTTTGAGAACCACCCTGAGGTACTAGGCACATGAAGCACTGATTTTACTTTCTCGATTCCTTGAGCCAAGTTTCAGAACCACAGGATTCGCCTATCCTACAGCTACAGCTAAAAACGAACTTCAGAAATGTTCAATCGTTATTATTAAGTGGGCGCTTGGCCTTCAATATTTTATACAATAAAAAGTACATGTATTTGCTTGACGCTGAGTTTATACTGGGGAGCTTTAGGTAAAGTTACCAAAAAATATCTAAGTGCAAAATATAAAAAAATTTTACGCGATGGTTGGTCAAAAATCGCCAATTTGGCTGTTAGTTATCAGATCTGGTCATCCTGGCTACGCCACGGCTTAAAAGGGTTTGGGATTCCTTTTCCCACTATACCAAAACTTTCTGGCCGTTAAGTGAGAGAAAAGTCACACCCATCGACATACAGTCAACCCCTTCCCAACTTCTCCTTGTTTTATTTGTATTTCTCAAAACAAACAAAACAGAAGCCAATCGTCGTAGGACAAGTGGCAAAGAAACCAATACATGACAGAATTTCAAAGTAATGCACCATATAGGCTTCAAGCTACTTTCAATTGGAGATACACTGTATGTAACAAGTAACATTTCTTTAATGAATATTATCATTTTTCGAAATATTTAACTGTTAAAGTTTTTTAGTAACGTAAAAAATTAGTCAGCAACTGTAGCTGTTTATTAAATAATTTTCTCATTCATTTACATCAGTTAATTAGCTGTACGTCAATTTGTTCATGTTTCTCATTTAAAAAAAATCGATGTATCATTAGCGTACCAAATCCAAATATGTGTGCATGTAATTAGAACTTGATGTTTTGTACCAGTATACGGTATTCAATTGGATTCTTCTTAAATAAAAATTTTTTTTCTATAAACTATACATCATAGATTTTTGGCGCTTTATAATATGATAGATTTACTAGTAGAAGTAGAATTTAAGAATGGATCAAACTTCTAACATGAAATGATTTCCC
Organism: Copidosoma floridanum; assembly: GCF_036245765.1. NCBI lineage: Eukaryota > Metazoa > Arthropoda > Insecta > Hymenoptera > Encyrtidae > Copidosoma > Copidosoma floridanum. Next base: position 420,892 of record NW_028321913.1, on the reverse strand, counting down.
TGTTTTTTATGCAATTTAGACATTCGGTGTTCAATAACTGCTGTGGATATTAATATGCTCAATAGTTTTATTATATAAGATATAAATCATGAATGTGTTTCCTTGTAATTTTTTTTAAATTTTAATAGCAGTGCTATCATAAAATTTTTGCACCACTAAAAAATGTTCTATAATTTAATAAGTACTGTCTGTACTTAAATGGGTGCTTGAACTTTATGTTACTTATTATAACTAAAGTTTTTTTTTTTATAAAAAAAGCAGGTAATTGGTAATGCCAGAAAAAAGGCTGAAAGTCATTGGCCTTCGTTGTTGTATAATTTGCTTCATTATCAGTGGGACATCTGCTGAATAATAATATATAATTTTTTGGCTTATATCTGATTTAAATATGTGAAAAGTATTTTCATACAAAGCAAAAAGGTCAAAAGCAATTTATTAAGATCTTCTGCCTTTCTTTCTATGAATACATAATAATGTATTATTTTTATGTAAAGCTATAAGACTTAAAATAACTACCATCAAGGTAAATGTATCTTAAAATAAGGTTGTACAATTAAAGGAGTATTTTTTATTTTTTAGAAGGCCGGTATTCATGAAATGTCATAAGTTGTAGAAACTTGAGACTTTTACACTTTGAAAACAGTTCTCAAAAATGGTTGTAAAATTTATACATATACATATAATTGAGGGTTAAAACAAGAGTTGCACACGCTTTACCTATACCGTATGCGATTTCACTTGTCGGTTAGCTAAAATTGTTGTCTGCAAAGCGCATATATATGTCAATTTGAACATTAATGATCCTTTTTACATTAACTTCTACATAGAAAAATTTTTTAAAGCTCCGACCTTTAAGTACAAGTAAAATTAAGAAAATGTGCCAACACATCCTCATCTGTAGATACATTAACGAATGGTATAAATACATACAGGACCGTCCCTCGAAGCACCTACTTTCTTCTCTTGCGGTTAAAAACATAAATAATTAGAACGCACGCTACGCTTTTGGAAACGTTTCCTTTTTTAACGTTCAAAGTTTTAACCACTTTTCAATATCTTATCTGTACTTTCCAGCATAAAACCAAAAAGCGACCCTATATATATAGAATTGAGCAGAGGAAGAGAAGCTTATTCTCTTAAATATCGCGTGTCAGTACTGACGCGTTAATGTCGATGACAATTTAATTTTACCACCTTCTTCTACGCAGCTCTGCTCATAATATATTTACAATTCTTTGTGTAGGTCCTGCACCTGCTTTTGTTCGACATTTATTTTTCCTATGATCTGATTACTGGATCAATCGCTGACCCATTTGTAAGTACATCATGGTATTGATCGAACGCTTTTTTTGGGTGTTTGAATAAAATCACAAATCAGCTATTCGTTGGTGTGTGTACTTTTTTTATACTTGATGTCAATGTAGTGTTAAGGAAAAACCAAAAAAAATTAAAGTATGATGTTGACCACAGGCTTAAAGTTAGGATTTCGTTTAAAGAAGAAGTATATTTAATCCGTTTTCAAGTGAAATAATTAATATTACATGCTAATTACATCGACATTTTATACATCGATTTGTTTTATTGGATTTTACCTTTTTTTTAAACTGATGTGCAAACACATAATAAAGCATAATCGTTTTTTACTTTATAGCAAATTCGTTGTGCTTGATAGAAGCGTCGATTTGAGGAGAAAAAAAAATGATTTAGCATTGAAGGTCAAAACAGTTTCTCTTCATAATAAAACGATCAAAACTGTAACCGTGAGAATTTATTCGTGTAAGATCTGACAGCAAGTTGACTTAATCTTTAAAGATTGTGGACCATATTGTGATAGGAAGTAATTTCCGACGAAGTAACAATTGATCTCATTCTTACTGACTTCTATAATCAATATAATCCTAGTTTGTTGGTACTATTCATAACCGCTTTTAAATAATAAAAATAGACAAATTTTATTCATTAAAATTATTTTTATTTTATTTCATTTGTCAACTATGTCACTAATGTAAATTTTTTTCTACCGATATAACTCTTAATGGCAAGACGACATCGCATACTCACTGTGTATCTTTACTATTTGTCAAGTTCTTCAACTTTTGTGAGATTGGCGGCAAGTATTGTTTATTTGCCTCATCTGTACCCCAACTCTTATTGCAATACCTGTGCGCTTTTTTCGGCCTAAATTTTCAAAGGTGGGGGAATAGACGAGAGAAGCTAGTAAAATAGAGAAGAAAAGCGAAGTTAGTCGAGTCTTACTAATCTTTGGTAAGTCGGGTATATTATCTAGAGCCGTTAGAGACACGCCCTACTTGTCTCAAGAGGTTACAATAAAGTTACTTTAACCGCAATTCGTGCCTTTATTTTTTTGTCAATCGAAAAAGCCACGTCACAATAGTATTTTTATCAAAATGTCTGACGAAACACTGGAATCATATGACGACGACCCGGGTCTAAATATACCATCAGATATTGAAAATCCCAATTCAACAATGTTAGCGGGTCACGAGATTACATCTCCCAGCAACACTTCCCAAGAGACGAGGCAGTTGGAGATTGAGCCGATATCTAAGGATGATCCTCGTATCTCAGCCGCCGATAATGATGAGGTGAGGAAACGATCAATTAAAGACGAATATCTCGATTTCTTAACATTACTCGAAAATTCAATAAAGTGGCGTATTTGCAGGGCACCCATCTACAGGGAATAGATTCTACTACATTTGTTCCGAATACGCTTAACGTCAACGTAAGTACAGAAATTCTTTGTCTAAGTCATTGTCTGGTTTTACTTTTTAAGTATTAAATTTTACTCGTGTTAAATGCTTGACTAAAATTAAAAAAGTATGTGCTGACTAGTCTTATGCTATACTTCGTCAAGAAATTTTATGAGCCAATAGGTATAAATGAAATATTAAACCCGTTGGATGTTTCATAATACTATTTTATTTACACGCATAAAAATTATTTTATGATAATAAAATATGTTGGTGAGAAAAGTATGTTTAATTTTCAGGTCAGTGGTAAATTCGTTTTAGTTACGGGCATAAAGATAGTTAAAGAAGGTGAGGACGAAAACGCTTCCCGAGAAATCACCTTAATATGTAAGATTCCAGATAAGAATGATTCGGATAAGGCTGAGGCGTGGCTTGACTCGGACAATGTCTTGTATTTATATGCTCCAGCTATTCATAAATAGACTGTGATCAACCTTATAAATGTTGATTTATGGTTACAGTAACTAAAAGATAATATAAAAAAGAGATGTAATGAATAATGTCATTATACTGTCTAATTTATTTTATTCACAAATAGTCAACTAAAATAACTTTGAGATCTCATAGTTTTTATCATATTAATACAGAAAATAAAATTAAAATTCGAACACTTCATAAAATAAGTTGAGTATTACATTTATACAGTTGTCGATTTTCTTTATAATAATATCAAGTGCTATTTTTTTTATCCTACACTCAATCGAGATACTTATAGTTGGAAAGTCTACTAAAAAAATTTTTGTAATCTAGTAGGTACCGTAGGATAATTTATAACAGAATTTTTTCTTGATTTTGTTGTTACAAATGGTTTCACAGATTTTAAGTTATTTGACAAGGCTAAAATGTTATGCCAAACAACAGTTTTAGAAAAAATATTTATATGCAAGATTTAAATGCCTATAAAAAATATTATTAAAGAAAATTAGAATAGTAACTATTGAAGAATTATTTTAGTTTTTTTTCAGCCACCTCTTTTTTCCTCATAATTGACAGTGACAAAAACTGTCCAGTTTGTTACTTATTTTTCTGCACTATAACTCCTTTAAACAAACTTTAAACATCCGCCAAACAATAAAAAGTATTTTGTTAAGGTTGAAGTAAGCTAAGATCATTGATGTTATAAGTTAATTTTTCTAAGAATTAAAAATTTTTATTTTTAATACGAAGTACCTGACAAAAAAATACTTTTTTAAATATATTATTTAAAATACGATCCAATTTAGTGAAACAGAGATATTATACTACACAATGAAAAATTTAAAATAAAATTTAGAAAAACAAAAGCATAATTAAAAAATACAAAGATGACGGTTTTTCTTTTAACACAACAATTTTTTAATGCAATAAATAGTATATTAACATGTATACAGTGTACAACTAAGAATTTCTTGACCAATACATTTTTAATGAGCAAACATTTTATATGACGGCTAAACACTACTCACAAGGGAGTTAAAATTTTAATCTTATTAGCATGTGCTTGTAACAATTGAACATTATTTTCTGTAATTTTTCCATCGAATTCTAATTGAACTTTCTGTCTTTGTATTTAAAAAAAAATAAATTATTTACCTTCCTACTTTTTCACCATGTTCTTTGGTAAATAACTAAAGTAAAAAAAAAGAATATAGAGGATAAATAAAAAAAATTCAAACTAATGAACTCTTATAATATTTATTTTAACACTTTTATGAAAATTACAAATTCATTTACTGCATAACACTAAAAGTATTATAAACACTTACTTTTATTTAACATTTAACTCATAATTAACATTTAATGAAAAAATATAGGACTTTGCGAATTTTTAACTGCAGATCTTGTATTGTAGAATAAAAAATATACGAACAATAATTATTTTTCAAAATAATTGAATCTTTACATTTTTTATTTAACCTTCATAAGTCAAGTAATTATGTGAATTATGAATAATTTTGAAATGTTCCTATAAGCACTTATAGGCACTTCACAGAGGGTCAGGGCACAGTGTGTCAGATGCAGGAGCTTCTTTTGATTGGCTCTTCTGTTTGCTGTACTCAGGATCAACACACACACAATCCTAATCAGCCAATCACTGGCTCGGAATCTCACGTCTGTGAGCTTCATAAGTTTGAGTGACACATCGATATGTATATGTTGTGTGAGTAATATACATATATACACAGTTTCTAAAGAAAGTCTTGAACATAGTGGCTCATCTGACACACTGTGCCTTGACCCTCCGTAAGGTGCCTTGCAGAAGCCACCTGGCACATTTTTGCCATCTGACGGTGGAATCACCCTCAATGTCTGATCAGTTTGAATCCAAATGACATAATAATCATTAAATATAGCTATTCTATTTGAAGTTTTAGATTACAGCCCTGCATTTTAAGATGATGTTTCTTTTTTTTTTTTTTTAAATTCGTCAAGAACCAAGCACTCCTTTGATTACTACAAATAAATCACTTGATATTTTAGGAGGCCCAACTTCCAGTTCTCCGTACAATAAAATCAGAAACATTTCCGGTCAAATATATAGGTTCGTGTGGAGAGCTTCATAAGTTTGAGTGACACATTGATATGTATATGTTGTGTAAGTAGTATACATATATATACAGTTTTTAAAGAAAGTCTTGAACATAGTGGCTCATCTGTAATTGTAAACTGTAAATCAATAAATACTATTAAATTCTACTGGTATCGCTTAAAAAACAAGGACAATGAAATCAATTACGATTAAAATTATCAATTAAAATTTCAGTGAGTCTAGCTCCAATATATTTTAAATTTATTAACCTAGAATTATTGCAAAATGTCGTGGAGAAATATGTATGTAGTTGGTACAGGTCAGTAGAAAATCTATATTTAGGAGTAATTTTCTTACCATGAGCGTTAAATCTATGGCATAATTAAGCAGAAAAACGAGTTTTGCAAGTTAATAACTAATATACATAAATCTCGGCTTCTGAGGGAGATATCTTTTCTTTGCGCACATGATACAAAAACTACTCTTTTCTACTCATGATTACTTTTTCAATTTTATTCGTGTATGGTAAACTAACAGCTTATGAGGTAACTCTTATTAAAAGTATATCATTTAAAAATTTATTTTTGTTGTTTACTGTACCACTACAATCTTCTTATGGGGTATAAGGCCACAAAGGGCGTGGCTGTGGCTCTCTGTACTGAGAATAAATTGAAAAAGGCTTTCCATCATTATACAAACGGTTGTTTTTCTTCGGTTTTTTAAGTTTCTTGATTCTTCTACATGATTTTTTTACAAAATACTTTACGATCTGTCTGTGACATTTCTCATACAAAAATATGATTAGACTTAGGGAAAATCCACTTAATAAAAACACAAACAGTGGAGTGACTTCAGAAAGACCTAATGATGTAAATGAAACTTCTTTTTTAATACCGAATTTGGCCCGATTTTCGTTTTTTTTTCGAGAAATGATTCCATTCTCTCTATACTTTTGAATGCTGAAAAAAATTTGTATTGTTAAAATTGTCTATCATAAATTTTTATATGAAAATACTTACTGATGATTTAAAAATTGAAGAAGTGGATCTCCTTTGTTCAAAACTATACCTTTTTTTCTAAAGTTACCTAGTGGAATAGCTAAGATTTCGCAAGGTTTTTTGAAAGTTACTTGACTCCATGAATAACCAATGTTATAGAGAACTACCCTTTCCTTGCATACCTACAATTAAAAAAAGTTTCTAAGATTAACACGCTAAAAAGTATTCTATTTTAATTTATTAAATTTGTACATCTTTCAAAAATTTTCTAGAATTGCTCTAGTTTAAAGTGTACTAGTATAGAACCGTATTTATTGCACACAACGCACGGACACACAAACATAGATCTATACGAATAATTTGTATAACCGTCTCCAAAAATAAAAAATTACATTATAACGTTTAATAATATCTTTGTATTACTATTTTTTTAATGAAATGTTAAAGATAATTCTTAATGACATTTACACAAATTCTTTGGGTGCCAAAACTTTTGTCTACGGTAGAATATAAAAAAAAAAATATCTTTTGACAAATAGTCTTACCACCATTACAAATAAAAGTGTTAAAAATAATTTTTAAATGCTATTGAGAAAGGTGATGCATTGTTAAGTATCTTTAAAAATTATCAACGTAAGTTAAATATTTTACATTACCTGCTGTATAGCCTCTTGGAGGGTTGTAGGTAGACTATTCTCATCTTTCAAAAACTGTCTCAGTTCGTCATTTATATTGTCCTTTGAGCTCTAATAAAATATCATTGGATAAAGTTTTTAAGTACAATGTAGTTGATATATTCAATTAAAACTTTACAAAATTACCGAGAAAAACGTTAATGAGTCAGTGTTTTTTACAATAATCAACTGATATGTTTTGTCCGCTAGAAATCCACGCGCATTTCTAAATGGAATGTGTGGTATTGAAACTGTAGCAAAACTTGTGAAACAGCCTGCGTACATTGAAATAATAATGAACGCTGTCAGATATAGCGATAGTCTTGCCATCTTGGATGATACGAAATTGAATTGTTCATCTGTAAATTAAAAAAAATGTATGTATAGACAGGCAATTTCATTGTATAAGTGTACCTAAATTTTTAGGGTTCTTAAATTATATTCAAGAGTATATGATGATTAACAAGATCAAAGACGTACATTTTGCAAACTTGAATAATCATCTGTGATTTTTTTATTTTTTAAAATAAAGATTCCAGAAATTGTGGAAAATTGTTTTACCAAGTTAGTGGAAAAAACACCTCCTTCTGCCATTTAAGGAAGTTTGTGAGAGAAGTTCAAAATGGAGAAACGTGCCAAAAAATGTATGTTATATTTGAGCATTTTAGGAGTGCACATACATTTTTCTAGATTTTTTATGAGCGGAAATTTTCGAGAAAATAAATTATGAAAAATTGACAGTTTAACACGGTCTCTTATGAGAGAGCAAGGTTAGGTTTGCCTTTTAATTAAAATTAAGGTATATTCTAAATGTGTTGGATTGAAAAAAAAGTTTTTATAGATAACTTGGTACGAAAGGAAGATGCTCGACAAAAAAAAATCAAACCTTGCCAGGCATTTTTAAAAAATATAAGCAGTTACAGTCGTACAGTTTAAAAATTGTAGAGGACAAGAGCAGCTGCGGCAAAGGGGGCCCAGATGCGCGAGCGGGGAGGGGCCTCCCCGTTCCTCGCCTCTCTAAATGATCCTCCCAAACCTCCTTAAAAAGCTTTTTTTTTAAATTTCTTATTTTTTCTAAATTTCTTTGCACACTTCTTGTTTAAAAAAAGTATTTGTCTTCACGTTATGGATCACCTGCAGGTGGTTAGTATTTTATAGCTATAGAGTTATTAAAATAGAATTGAGATTTATGAGGGGATTCGAGTCCACGGAATTTTTTAAATATTGTGTATTTTTACCTCCTAAAGATGATAAACCATGAAATTCGTCATTATTTTTCTGTCATTAATTGTTATTAGCAAACTACATAAGCAACCGAGAAAATTTTTCAATTTTGGTAAGCATTAAGTTTATTCCGATTCTTGGACATATTTTGAACAAAAATTAATGGAGATGTATGAACTGAAACCTCACAGATTTTCAGTAAAAAAGCTGACCACTTGTTATTTGACCATTGCTGAATTATTTTTAACTCAGCTGGGCTCAAATTTTTCCTTAAAACGTGTACAAGATCACCCACATACTGAAATTAAAATTTGTTTTATATTGAAAATACATGATTTTGAAGTGGCTTCTTTTTATTCTCTGACAAAATTATAAGGCACTGCCATAATTTTGTTGCGCCTAAAAACTAATTTAGGATATATTATTATGAAGAAAGAAAGCATCATGACATGTAGGATATCGCTATAATAAAAAGTATTAAAAAATAAATGATAATATAATGGTAATCTAAAAATTCATAATAAAATCGAATGGGTTCATGGTAAGCATTTTATCAATTACCTCATATTCGTGTATATTTACGCATGGGTATAATATTTTTTAAAAGTATGCATAAAAATTTTCATTTTTTAAGAGTGATAATCTAGTTCTATTATTTAATTAAAACAACCCAATCTTTGTTAAATGTAATTTTACCTACTAATTGTACTTTATAATGACAATCTTGTACAATATGGTATAAATAACATAAATTTAACATCTTTGCTGCATTATTGAATAAACCATCTTAAACAGTTTACCTGTAAATTCCTGATGGACGAACATACGCCACACGTTTAAAAAACTGTCCGACAGTTTAAAAATAAATCCTCTTCTATCATTATGTAATACTAAAATTACGCTAAATAGAATTGATGAAATAGCTATAAGTATAATCAAGAAAATCCAAATGCGTTTGCTGAAAACCTATTCAATAAAAGAGAAAGAACGTAATAAAGAAATCAAGCCATGAATATTTTACAATTCAAATATTTCACCTCGAAATAAGCACTTCATGGAACCTCCATGGTACCCGGTAATTTATAGTATAATGTATCTTGGAAATCCATAATTTCAATCGTTACGTCATAATTATCCAAATTTTTGTTCGATAAAAACTTGCCGGGAAGAATAATACTTTCACTTAATAATTTTGTGGAATTAATAACTGTACTGTTGACACTTGTATTTGATTTACTATTGATATGGGAGCCATTTTTATACTTATATGCTAATCCTGTGTTAGATGCGAAATCTTCCACTATTTTAGAATAAAAAGTAGAAATCTACGAACATTAAAGAAAAATAATCAAGTTTTTGTGAATGCAATAATTGTGATATTTTAAAATAAAACAATTTTTACTAAAACAATTCGTTACCTTATCATTAATTATAGCCGACGCACCCGTCAGATTCCTTCGTCTCTCAACTACACTTGATGAGGCTTGTTTGTCTGTTATAATCAATCCGTCCTTCTTGCTCCACTCGAATAATTTATTAACGTGTAATTCATTTTGGGGACCGACAGCAAACCATTCATTTATGTCTTTATTATCTCCGCATCTTATTAAGACTTCACTTTTTATATTCAAGTGGAGGTAATTCTTTTTAGGATATCGGCAAGTGTTGTCAATTTGTTCAGTAACGACAGGCCGAAATAATAATAGCCATACGTGAGGCGAAAGGTTGTGGTGCCTCGAGAAGTGCGTGAATTTGTCAAAATCATTGTCAGTATTTAAAAACACCACAAAAAGGGTTTTTGAGTAATTTCTTAGTTTCGGATACTTTTCTGGAAGATCTGATATAGTCGAAGCTACGGAGTATACCATTTTTCGCGAAAATTCTTTCACCATGTTAACCACCGAATGTATGTCTGCGGATTTTAGAGAAAAATTGTTGATATTTACTATTAATAACTTTTTGTAATCGCTTTACTTTTACTCACCTTCGTTGCTCCTATAAATAATTCCTATGCTGGTGGTCGCATAGAACTTTTGTACATCCAAAATTACAGGAACTTGACTTTCCATCTTTTTTGCTGAATCACATGGCATGAATAAGACAACGGCCGATATAACAATGAGGCTGGTGAGCTTCATCATTTTTGGCTAAAAATATGTAAAGAGAATTCAAACGTTTCCTAACAAATTTAAATAAATACGTATTTTGTACAAGATAGTAAAATCGATACTATTTTTCGCCAGTACAACTACCAATACATAGCAAATCCAAGATTAAATCTAATTTAAATACAATGTTTACACAACGGGACCACTACTTGACACTATATTCTTGTTTTAAAGATGCCACATTATTGTTTATTTATGTTACTCTTTTTTATTTTTTAATGAATCGTAAAATTCAATAAACATTTTGTAAAATAAAATAATTATGTCATTAGACTTTATACTTCAAAAAATTTCAGGAACATTCCTGTTTCAAATCTAAATAATATTAAAATCATGTACAGGAGCTGCACGTATATTTTGTTTCAGAAATTTGGAGGAAGCAGGAACATGCTTTGATCGTAAAATTTAGGTTGGGGCACATAACTTTATCAACAATTTTATTTATTCACATACTTAATTTCAAAATAATCCTAGCCTCTTCTACCCTTTAAACCATGTTTTTGCCTTAGTATATCATTAGAAGTTATTTAAAAGAACAATAAAAATTATTAAAAAAGTTTTACTTTTTTTAGAATGTCGATAAATGCAGTGTAATGGTAGTCGTACGCATACGGATTTTATTTAATCTTTTAACTTTTAAGCAATTATTTCTGTTATTTTTTTCTGCCTACAATTTCTTTTAACTTCGGATATGGAAAACTCTAGTTTGTACAAAGAGCTTCATTTAGTTTTTTATAAGGCAGTGAATTTTTAGGTTTTTAAACAGCCAATTTTTATAATATTCTATACTTAGGATTAAAGTAAAATGTTATCTTTTATATTTCTATTATTATAGTAAATCAAAGATTGAAAAAGTAGAAAACCCAAATCAAATTGATGAAAATTCAATTTTTAGAGTGCAAAAAAATGATGAAGTGCTTTCTACAGTTTCCGTAACTTTCGAAAAAGTATTCAAGTTCTGTATAATCTAACGTTGAAGGATAGCTTGATTACGCTAGTTGATTTACAACAAGTTGAGTTAGTATTTTTTTTGCGAAAATTTAGCACTAGTTTTAATAGTAAAAATGAAATTATGTTTAACAAAAATTTTTCTGTTAATTAACTACTTTAATGTGTAAGAAATTATTTCCATTGTCATTTTAGTAGTGAGAATTGATTTTAAACATTTTTTTTTGACACATATTTATAGTAAAGATGGAGAAAATTTAAATAATGTTTTTGATAAGTCCCATTAAAAAAAATTTTTTTTTTTTTAAATAACGGCATCAAAAGTAGATATTTAATTTTATGTGTAGCTTGAATAATAACTTTCAGTTACATATGGTGCAGAACTCTGGTTTTTTTGTATTAAAAAAATACATCACTTAAATGACATTTAAAATGTTGATAAGTATTGTGAGTTGGTAGTTAGAGACATCCGAAAACGAAGCACAGCTAAATTGTTTAAATTTTATTGACTTTTGTACTTTTTAAACGGTTTTTAACCATTGTTTGTTTCGTCCACCATTTTTTCTGACGTCTTAAACATCAACTAAGTGTTTATCTTGAGAGTTTTGTTTACCTAGTTTCATAGAATTTCTTAACGAAGGAAAGCTTGGTTGTGCTTGATGAGTTACTTCAAATAAAATTACAGCTGTTTATGCAAAAGTTTAGCACTTGTTTTATTAATAAAAAAAAACTATGTTAAACCAAAAAAATTTTTTTAATTAACTACTTTAATGAGTAAGGAATTGCTTTTATTGTGTTAGCACAACAAAATTTAAGCTTTTCTTTACCAATACTGCATTTTAATAGTAAAAACTTACGTCAAATATTATATTATTTGCACGCACTTCTAAGAAGAGAGTAAAAGTGAAATTTTCATTATTTAGACGGCATACTTGAAATGATAATAAGAAGCAAAGAAACGATAAAGATAAAAAAATTTTTTACTTTCTTATACTACATCAATGATAGCTTTTAGTTTTATGTGGTGCATTTTTCTGCTTAGTTTGTAGGAAAAAAGTACATCACTCAAAAGGAAACAAAAAAAAATTCAATGAGATCGAGACGCATCTATTTCTGCCAGAGAGAGGATTTAAAGATGCACTTACTTGTTAACTTGATTCTCGTGACGCAGACAATGACTTCCGGGAACTCCTTAAATGAAGCTGGGCACGGCTGGGATGGACACCTTTTGGATGCTGAAAGTTGTGACTTCTCGAGTTTTACAGGACACTTTTCACAAACGAATATCTATTCGAGCACTAAACTTCTTTGACAAACTGTATCGGAAACGTAGTACACAGTGATCACTTGGGGTTGAGGTGTTGTCTAGTTGACGCACTGCGAGACAGTGACGTGTTGGGGCTGTGCCTTGAAGGGCTTGGAATTCCCTTTCCCACTACGAAAATTTTCTGGCCATGAAGTGGGAGAAAAGGAACGCCCATTGACATAGTCAACCCCTTCCTAACTTCCCCTCTTTTTATTTTATTTCCTAAAACAAACAAAACAGAAGCCAATCGCCGTAGAACAAGTGGCAAAGAAACTATTACATGACAGAATTTCAAAGCAATGCATCGTAGGCATAAAGATATTTTCTATTGGAGATACACTATATATAACAAGAATCTTTTCGGCAATAAATATTATCATTTTTGAAATATTTATTTATTAAAATTTTTTAGTAACGTAAAAAATTAGTCAGCAACTGTAGCTGTTTATCGAATAATTTTCTAATTCATTTACATCAGTTAATTAGCACTACGTCAATTTGTTCATGTTTTTGATTTTAAAAAAATTTGATGTATCATTAGCGTACCAAATCCAAATATTAGTGCATGTAATTAGAACTTGATGTGTTATAGTATCACACGGTATTAAACTGGATTTTTCTCAAATAAAAAATTTTTTTCTATAAACTGTACATCATAGATTTTTGACGCTGTACAATATTATAGATTTACTAATAAAAGTAGAATTTGAGAATTAATAAAACTTCTAACATAAAATAATTTCCCTGTTTTTGTGTAATTTAGAAATTTGGTGTTCAATTTCTGCTGTAGGTATTAATATGCTCAATAGTTTTTTTATATAAGATATGAATAATAGGTTTATTTTTTTATAATTTTTTTTAATTATAATAACAGTGCTATCATAGAATTTTTGCACAACCAAAACACGTTTTATAGTTCAATAAGTACTGTTTGTACTTGAATGGGTGCTTTGACTTTATGTTACTTATTATAACTTAAGTTTTTTTTTTTATAAAAAAGGCAGGTAATTTTTAATGCAAAAAAAAGGCTAGAAGTCATTAGTCTTCATTGTAATAATATATAATTTTTTGGCTAATATCTGATTTAAGTATGTGGAAAGTATTTTTATACAAAGCAAAAAGGTCTGAAGCAATTTATTTAGATTTTCTGCCTTTTTGCTTATTAATTGTGTATTGTTTGTTCTGTAAAGCTATAATGATTATCGTTAAGGAAAATTCATTTTAAATTGAGGTAGTACTATTGAAGAATAATTTTTTGTTTCTTAAAAGAACAATAAGCATTTTTAACGTCATAATCAGTGGAGACTTGAGACTTTTATACTTTAGATGAAATCAAAATTGTCTACCATTTTTCGTTAATTTAATGATTTGAAAGTTTACGAGGTTGATTTAGAAAAGTTTCTCCTTCTATACAATTTAGTGATAATCGAGGTTATAATAAAGAGAAGGTTTTTATATGTAACCAGGAAACTAATAATTATACACGTATTGATTTACGTTTAAGAGTACACAATATAGTATTTGGTTGTACCTTCAAGTGAGATTTCTTGATGCTAATTTTTTAAAGTTAATACTCTGTAATGACGAACTTTTTACATAAATTTACATCTATCGGTTGTAAGTATACAAATAAGCAAAATTATTTTAAAATAAGTGTTTAATCAAAAGTGACATTAATATTTGATGCATCATTCATATCGCCAATGATATCCTTACTAAAATACGCCGAGTGCGATTTTATATGCTGCAAATTTTTTTTAAGCTCCAACCTCTAAGTAAAATTAAGAAAATGTGCGAAGACATGCTCATCTGTAAATATATGAACAAATGGTATAAATACATACAGGACTGTCCCTCGAATCACCTACTTTCTTCTCTTGGAGTTAAGAACATAGATAACGTTAACGGCTGCTACGCTTTTGCAAACGTTTCTCCTTTTAACGTCCAAAATTTTCAAATTTTCAATATCTCATCTGTACTTTTTAGCATAAAACAAAGCAGTGACACTATATATAGAATTGAGCCGAAGAAGAATAGTTTATTTCCTCAAGTATCGCGTGTCGGTACTGACGCGTTAATGTGGATGACAATTCAATTTTACCACCTTCTACTACGCAGCTCTGCTCATAATATATTTATCATTGTCTGTATATGTCCTGCACCTGCTTTTGTTCCACATTTACTTTTCCTATGATATGTTTTTGAAATCAAGCACTGACCCATTTGTAAGTACATCGTGTTATTGATCGAATGCTTATTTTTGGGTGTTTGTACAAAATTACAAGCCAACCAGTCATTTGCGTGTGTTCTTTTTTATATTTAAAGACAGTGTGGCGATTTGATGTTACTGTGGCCGTTTTTCTAGTAAAAAGAAACTCAAATTGAAGTGTGATATTGACCACAAGCTCAAAATAAGCAATAATATACCTAATCATTTTGTGCAGCATATACTAAAAAGTTAAAGGGAATATTATTTTTTGTTTTTTCTTTAAATTTAAAGTAATTTTTATGCATTTATGACTACTGTAGTTCTATTTTCAACTGCATTACATCCTAATTACTAAACAACAATTTTTTTACAACACTTTTGTTTTTTATGGTAAAAGATTTTTTACTTTTTTTTTCTTCAGATAAAAACAATAATACTACGAACCAAACATGAATTTTAGGTTTGAAAGGAATAAGATTTAAATAATTTTAAAATAATAATTTACGTGAGTTCAAGTGATTCAAGTGGATCCTCGCTATTCATTATGAAAAATTTCAATTAGGCATCCTACCGATTCTACGATAAGCGATTTTTTACTTTTTTAAGTATCTCTCTAAAACCAAAGAAAATCATCGTATTTTTTCTTTTCTACCTTATGTTCTTTATTATTTCTCGGCGTAGAACGAAAAATATTCCAGAAAATAAATTAACGCAGCTGACAGGGATTTGAAATAATAATACCTTAGTATGAAATAAATAATATATTGAGCCATTTCCAACATCAGGACTACCACCACCACACCGGGTTAATCGACTTTTGGAGCCCATTGTTTTAACTAATCAGAATCCTAGGTAGGGCCACGTATCTTCTTACAGAAATTCCGAGCTACTTTCACTCCTACCCTTTAAACATTGCGGCCAATCTTCTTAAACTCGCGACCATCAAGCGCCTTTTTTCCCCTGCGACCGCAAGTTTGGGATATTTTGTCCTATTCTGTTACTATTTCCATGAGTATTCAAGTTATGTATTGATTTTGTGGTTTTCGTTTGTAAATAAGTTGACGAAGAACAGATATTTTCGAAGATGGTTTATGAAAAAAGAGCAATTTGTAAACAGTTGCAGATATACCCACGCGTTAAAGAATCTGATTTGATGTTGTTTGTGATATTGTAGTACTTACGCTGCGAAAGAAAAGTTTGTATTAAAAATAGTAGACAACTTAATCCGATAATTTTCAACTCAAATTCAAACCCTAGGAGATAAATACAATGTATATCAATACTATCGAGTTTCGATAAATAATACTTGTTAACTCTCAAATTAATATTGCCACCTAATTAAATAGCGACTCGGTCAGTTTGTCTCAAAAAGTTTCTCCTTAATCACTAGCAAAGTACAAACTCAAAGGTAACACTGCAGGGATCCTTCCTAGGCATGAGGTATGAAGTAAGCTCGCCATTTGTCTGGAATCAGGAAACTGCGAGTCATCCAATTTCAAGTAGTACGAGTCCGAGTTTGGTCAGACGTAGGCAGATTTTATTTAAAATTATGTTCTCGGGTATCGTACACTCATCTAAATGTAGTTAAATTAAAAAAATCATTATAAATACAAAAAAAAAAAAAACAAAAAAAACTTAAATAAATTCATTTTCGTTAACGTAACTGTGCTAGTCTTGCAGAAGTCTCAGGAGTTTTAAGTTTTACCCGATGCAGTATCTTTTTTTACTAAAAGACGTTCTAGATTTCTGTAACAGACTTGTATCAGAAGCGATCAGCCAAATTGAGAAAATTAAGACACTATTCGGTGAAATTTATACTTTCCCCATTTAAGAGAATCTCGAAAATTCATGTGATTCTTAAAGTCATTAAAAGGACAATCAACTACTTTATAAAAGTCAAGCCAATGAGTTATCGGACTACCTAACCAGGTATGTAGTGATCAAGGACACAACTACACTCTAATTATTAATTTAGTCTCGTAGCTCTCCGACCCCCTTGACACGAATGGTAGGTAGCACATGAATAATACATTCATCAGCGCGTCAAAAAAGGACTCTCTTAGCACATGATATATTAAAGCCCTTGGCTACTGCGTACCCGCTGATAGTATAGTTCTCCTATATGGGAGAGCAGCTGGTGAGGAATTACCCACTTTTACCCGCAAACGATTTTTACTGGACTAGTATAGTATATATACTGTAGTATACTTACAGGTGGTAGTGATCCCAAAATAATCATATTTTTTCAATTAACATATTTTTTTCTCAATACAATTAGCTTAATACTTATAAATTTAATGGTATTGGGACATCTAATGGGTAGCGATTTTTATTCTAACCTATTACATATTCGATATTGGAGTGGCGTCAATTTTGGCTGCAGCTAAGCAGTCTATTTACATGAATATATGTTATTGCACGTAATACGGTAGAGGCCGCGACACCGATGTCCTCGGCAGTTGTATTATGGACGGGTGATTTTGGTCGCTCAGCAGGTCAAGAGACCGAATGATTTTCCTTTTTACAGTAATTTAAACTTCATAAATTTGTTTATAAGAAATAAGATAACAAGAGTTATTTAATCAATTTAGATGGTCTGTTTATTTACTGATAAATCAATAATACAATTTTTTAGAAGATTTAACATTAAAAAAAAATTAATAAATGAATAAGAGAAAAAAGATGAGAGGTGCAAGCAAAACAAGAAAAAAAGATTGCATACATAGGTGTGTTTATTAGCCTGTGATTTGTGGCGCTGAGATAAAAAAAAGATCATTTTTTATAAACCATATTCAAATATATCTGTTCTTCGTCAACTTATTTACAAACAAAAGTCAGAAAATCAATACATAGTTCGAATACTCATGAAAATAATAACAGAAGAGGACAAAATATCCAAAACTTGAGGTCGGAGGGGAAAAAAGGTGCGTGATGGTCGCGAGTTTAAGAAAATAGGCCATGATATTCGAAGGGTAGAAGTAAAAGTAGCTCGTATTTGCTACAAGTAATTACGTTGCCCTTTGTAGAATTTCGATTGGTTGAAACAATGGGCTTCAACGTTCGACTAACCCGGTGTGGTGGTGGTAGTCATCATGTTGGAAATGTCCCAATATATTATTGATTTCATACCAAAGTATTAATATTTTAAATCCCTGGCACCTAGTTGGTTTATTTTATGGAGTATTTTTTGTTGGACGCAGAGAACTAATAAAGAAAATAAGGTAAAAAAGAAAAATTGTGAAAATTTTCGTTGATCTAAAAAAGACTCTAAAAACGTGAAAAATTCATTCATTCTAAAGTCAATAGAATTCTTTGTTAAAGTTTTTTATAATAAATAATAAGGATCCACTTGAATCACTTGCACTTGCACAACTCATAGTTTTAAAATTATTTAAATCTTATATCTTCTAGACCTACAAATTCTTCCTTAAGAAAAAAAGTAAAAAAATCTTGTACGATGGAAAACAAAAATGGTTGTTTAGTAATTTAGATGTAGTTCAGTAAAAAATATAATTACAGCAGTGATACATGCATAAAAATAAATTCAAATTTCAAAAGAGTTAAAAATAATATTTCCTTCAACTTTATTTAGTACACGCTGCACAAAATTTATTAGTGTTTTATTGCTTATATTTAGATAGCTGTCAATATCTTTCTTTGATTTTTTTGGTTTTTTCTTGCCAGAGAAGTAGCCACGTGTTCACAAAACTACCACATAGGCTCGAAACATAAAAAATCCTCCGCACCAACAAATAAATGGCTTGTAATTTTATACAAACACCCAAAAAAGAGTATTCGTTCAATAACACGATTTACGTACAAAAGGGTCAGCGCTTGATTTCAAAAACAGATGGTAGGAAAAATAAACGTAAAACAAAAACACGGGCAGGGCATGAAGGAACAATTGTAAATAAATTATAAGTAGAGCTGCGTAGTACAGTAGTAAAATTCAATTGTCTTGCACATTGCACGCATTGGTACTGTCACGCTTTTTGGGCTCAACTCCATATAGTCTCGCTTCTTTGATTTATGACGGATAGTGCTACTTATGGTAAATTTTAGACGTCAGAAGGAGAAAGCTCAGAAAAACTTTTCTAAAAGTGTGGGCTGTTTTAAGTATATATGCCAAGAGGATGGGTGCGTTAGGATGGTAACGTTGTATCAAGTACTTTGTTTACGGAAGAATTTAAAATGGAACTTTTTTTAATATACAGATTGGAGCTTAGAAAAAGTTTCGAAATGTTAAAGTTATTGCAGATAGGTAATATCGAATCGATGTATATATTACATGCGATTTTTAGACAACAACTTTAGCTACCAAATACGTGAAATCGCACGTGTATTTTAGTAGACCGTATTATGGAGAAACGGAGAATATCACGTCAATTGTTAATGTAAGTTGAACTTAACCCTTATTTTAAAACTAATCTGTTTGTATCTTTCAGCCACACAACAAAAAAAAAGGTTTAAGGGCAGTTGGAGTCAGATTGAGAAATTAAAGGAAAACTATTGACCTAAATAAACCAGTATAAATTTGAGTGTTTCATTCCAAAAAAAATGTTTCTATGGTAAATCATAAATGGTTTTTATAATTACTGCAAAAAAATACCATTTTTTAACCATAACCATAAAAAACTGTAATTGTCCTTCAGACTCAGCGCACTTTCCTTCTTACAATAAGGACGGCCTTTTCAGTTGTAAGTAGGCTGGAATTTCTGACTCGACAACAGAAAAAACGGGTCAGTTTAGCAGTTCAGAATAACTGTAGTTTTTAAAAAAGATTATTAAAAGAACTCTCATATTTTAATTTAAAAAATTTTTTTAATTTGTAATATTTATTTTAGTTTATTTATGACAAGGATACTTTAATTTTATTTAAATATTTGATGGTAATAATGCTCATTTAAATTTTAGGAGGAATAGTTTTATAGACATGTTGATTAATGCTAAACGAACTTATGATGATAAAATTATGTCAAAATGTATATTAATAAGTAAAAACTTAAAAGTTGACTTTGTTTCACAATGTTTTATTATTCGCAGACAGCTGTTTCGGCAGTCACGCCATTGTCAGATGCTCGACATACACTGAATTGTCTATGTACATCAGTTCGCTAAAGTCAAGTACAAGTATTACAAATGTAGTTGTCGCTCAACGGTATGATATGTATGCGCCTGTGTATGAGTACCTTATGAGATACTATGTATTACATTTTCTATTATTGGAGATAGAGTAAAATTAATTTGATCGTTCGTTATGGATTTAGTATGTTTTTTTGCTAATTCTATTTCTATTGTCTCAAACAGATTCAATTTAAAACTTTTAGGTAAACTGTGTAGTAACTTTATATTATTTTCATCTAGGAAATGCGCAATAGAATTACAATGTTCACTAAAACCCGTCGTATTGCGATCATTATAAATAGACTTTTTGTGCTCCTATATACGTTCGGAAAGGGCACGTCCTGTCTGTCCAATATATATGCTTATTAACTTATTAATATACATTTTGATTCGAAATGTTTCACCAACGCAAAAGCAAAAAATCAATTAATAATCTTTTAAATGCTAGCAAAGCATATCTCGCAATCTTTTATAGAAAGTGTCTAGTAAAGTTTTACAAGTGTAACAACCATCTTTATTTTAATAAAAGATGTTTACAACTACATTTGGTACCCCCACATATATAAAGATAATTTGCCGACATAAATCAACAGAATCAACCGCAGTGATTGACAAAGCATACACTTTTTGGCTAAATGTGGAATTAAAAAAGTGGTACAGAATCAGGAGCAATTTGTCACACCACTTAAAGTTAATACACAGCGAACTACTTAGACGCTGCCATAACGTAGAATTTGATATTTTAGACGAAGAGACGAGAAATAATGTTCGAAAAATTTAACACACACACCGCCAAACACATACTAAGAAACTTGATGGGCTCATACAGAAGGAGAACAGCAAAATACAACAGAGAGCAAATAATTCACCACTTGCCACACATACGAAGGTTAATAAACAACAACAGACTACGTCATCGGCCACCGTGGAATCCAGTACAAAGTTTGATTTTTCTTTTTCTTTTTATCCGAGAGTCAAGAACTTATCCGAAGTTACGTTCACACAAAATGAAAAAAACATTTTGAATAAAGGTTTAAAGTACTGTCCTAACATTAAAAACTTCAAAGATTTCATCAAACTTTCTGTATACGCAGAAATAGCATCAAAAGGTATAGATAAAAACGAACTACAACTTTTTAGATACAAATGCGTTGATGTAATAAATAAAAACAAAAAACAATTTTCAACTAACAATAGCTCAGAATTCAAAAGTATTATTTCTTTAAAGAAAAAACTTAAAAATAATGATTTAATTTTATGTAAAGCTGACAAAGGAAACACTGTTACCATTTTGAATAAGTATGACTATATTGAAAAGACAGAACTTTTAATAAATAACAATAATTTTAAAATTTTGAATTCTGATCCTACAGCAAATTTTTAAAGGGAGACTAAGTCAGTTTTTAAAAATTTGTACAAACATACTCTATGATTGTAATTTGCACATGTTAACTGTTATGAATTCTTCGGTGCCGGTACTATACAGCTTACCTAAAATACACAAGGAGGGCATACCAATGAGACCAATAGTATCTTATACTAATGCACCAACCTACTTACTCGCAAAAGAACTTAATAAAATACTCCCTTCCTTACTCAACTTTAAGCCAAAACATAGCATTAAAAATACAAGTCAACTAATAGATAAACTTAGAGATCTCAAAATTCCATGTTATGCACGATTGCTTTTATTCGATGTTGTTAATCTATTTCCCTCCATCCCTACAGACCATCTAAAGAATATTATTAAATATCTGGTTGACAATAGCCCTTCCTGGTGTTGATTCAAAACAAGAAATTTTAAAATTAATATCCATTTGTTTAGAACAAAGCTACTTCAAGTTCAGTAATAAATATTATTTACAACTTAACGGTCTTCCAATGGGCTCTCCCCTCACCCCCCTTCTCAGTGAGATATTCATGTCATACGTAGAGGACCTTATATTCGATTCGACCTCCCTCCTCACCAGTAATGTTTTACACTGGTCGAGGTATGTCGATGATGTGTTTTGCATCTGGAAGGGTACAGAGAGGACAATGACCAGTTTTCTCAGCTACATAAATGATTTAGTACCGGGTATAAAATTTACAGCAGAAGCTGAACATGACAATAGTTTAAATTTTCTGGATCTAAAAATAACACGAAAAGACGGTGAGTTGTTGTATGAAATTTATAGAAAACCAACTTTCACAGATACGTTAGTACCGTACGATTCAAAGCAGTCCATCAATATAAAAATGAGTGCATTTTACTCTTTTGTATATAGATTATTAACAGTACCGTTAACAAAATCTTATTACGAAAAGGAAATCAATCCATTAAAATGTTTAGCAATTAATAATGGTTACAATAAAAACCTCATAGATAATCTAATTTTTAAAATAAAAAATAGACTTATTTCAAAATATTTTTACGCAGTCGCAAAACAAACCGAAAAATTTAATATGTTGAATTATGTTCCCATAGTATCCGATAAAATAAGTAATTTTTAAAAAAAACAAAATGTAAATACAATTATGGTCAATAAACGTAACTTGACATCCATTTTATGTAATAATAAGGAAAAAGTTGGTATTTTACAGAAATGTGGAGTTTATCAGATTAATTGTTCCGAATGCGATGCCATATATATTGGACAGACAGGACGTGCCCTTTCCAAACGTATAAAGGAGCACAAAAAGTCTCTTTATGAAGATCGCAATACGACGGGTTTTAGTGAACACTGTAATTCTAATGCGCATTTCCTAGATGAAAATAATATAAAGTTACTACACAGTTTACCTAAAAGTTTTAAATTGAATCTGTTTGAGACAATAGAAATAGAATTAGCAAAAAAACACAATAAATCCATAACGAACGATCAAATTAATTTTACTCTATCTCCAATAATAGAAAATGTAATACATCGTATCTCATAAGGCACTCAAACACAGACGCATACATATCATACCTTTGAGCGACAACTACATTTGTAATACTTGTACTTGACCTTAGCGAACTGATGTACATAGACCATTCAGTGTATGTCGAGCATCTGACAATGGCGCAACTGCCAAAACAGCTGTCTGCGAATAATAAAACATTGTGAAACAAAGCCAACTTTTAAGTTTTTACTTATTAATATACATTTCAATTCGAAATGTTTCACCAACGCCCAAGCGAGAAATCAATTAATAATAAAATTATGTCTATTTATACTTTATTTATCTATTATTATCTATACTGTTATTAACTTTACTTTATTCATCTTTATCATCTATACTTTATTTATGAATTTTCAACATAAGGATAGGTTTGATAATTCAAGATATATTTCGTATATATTTTCATAGTGGATTTGTGAAAAATAATTGCGTACGCAATGGTTACTACACGAATGCGTGTAAAGAATATTTATACATACAGATGATTATACATTAAAACCTTTTGATTGTTCCTCAACATTTTCAGCAAGACTTGCAGTACCAGTCTTTATTGCCTCTGAAAGGCTTTGAACACAAAATAAGATGTACATGTTATACGTCGAAGTTTTGTCAATGACTTTTGACGATGAAGCATTTGATTTTAAAGATATACTTTTCCCTGCTTCTAAGCACGTTGTTTGAGATATAGTTAACAAAGATCGAGGTTTCTTGGGTATGAATGTCATAGAGCTCAGATATTTCAATGCTTCTTCGTACGTATCTAAAATATATATATACATTTTGAAAATTTTATAAGTAAGACAAAGTAGGCGGTGGAATTGCACTACTGCTTACAAAGTTGGATATGACTTGAATATTATCGTCTGTCCATGGAAGAGGCATATAAAATGTTGTATCTTTGGCCTGTTACGTTATCAACACCAATAAAAGTGACATGTACAATGAAAGGCTCAGAAATTTCTTTTGCGCTGCTATCAATTTTTACTATGTAAAATTTACTGTTCATCTGTAATGAAACTCATCATGTACAAAAGGTCATCATAGTAATAAGAAAAAAAATTTAGTTTTTTACCTCTACAGAGTACAAATTTGATACTGATAAAGATTAAAAGTAGTCGGTGAAACAAACTGCAGTGTTTACTTTATTATAACCTCTAAGAATTTCGAATTACGTATATACATCGACACTAACACAATAATTGTTTAGGTTAACAGTTGTCTCACGTAGTTACTAACACCTTTCACTGTTTATGCAAATAATAACAATTAATTCACTTAGTTTGCCAATTGCTTCCGTATGCACGTGTAATGATGCACACACAGTAAGCACTGTCAATGTTATAATCATACGCTTTCGTCATTGTAAAATACACTTTCCTATGTACAGCCTATATATATTTTTAACATTAATGTAGCAGTGGAACGATGAACAATGTACTATCATCTTCCAAAAGCTCAAAAATTTTAAATAAAATTAGTTTCGATTGTATATTATTCATGTTGAAATTTTCCACTTTCTTTTCACAATCTTTTTTGACTTTCTACATATTTATAAGTGTTTAATCGCTCGGGTACGTAAAGTCAGGTCCAAGAATAAGTGACTGCTCTCCAGTTACTTTAAAATCGCCAAGAGCACTGGTTGGATTCATACCCATTCGTTTAATTTTTATCACTTTACAGAGTCTTTTGTCAACACAACATTGTTTGGTTCTTGAATCGAAATGTCACATCCCATGTAATTAACTTTTTTCAAATAAATTTGTTTATGGTTTTTACTGGATTTTGTAATTGGATTGTATTTCTTTTTTTTTTTTTATTGTTTATTAAGCGTTTCTCTTCAATTTTTTTGCATAGCTGAACGAGAGACTTGTATCCACTGGCAATCTGCTCTTCTGTTACTCCTAGAGTGCTTTCAAAATCAAAAGCTCAAAATTCATTTAACAAACACTTCATATTTTTGACATCATCAGCAATATGATGCAAGTTATGGACATTATATAGTATTAAAATATATTTATCAAAAAACTTTGCAATAAACTTTATTCTCGTTGAATAAGCCCCCCTTTTTTTGGTTTGGAAAATATTTATTTCGTATTGTAAAAAAAAAAATTGTTTCATTGAAAAAAAATGTATGACATTTTTATATCAATAAAAATGAAAAAAATACAATTGGTCGGAAATGAGTTAAAAAAATTTTATTTTAAGGAAAGTGCACTTTTCGCAAGATGAATAGCATAAAAGTTAAGCAAAAAATATACGTATAACGCATGTGATACGGTGTATGAGGTAAATTGTACTACCTTTTGTGTCTGTATTATTTTTAAAAATACAGTGTAACATTTGTTTTCAACATCATATACGTTTAGTATTAGAAAATAAAAATGTTAGCTACTAAAAACCCGTAAGTGTAAAATGCCTAAAAAAAAAATAGTTAACTGTTTCCTATTTTTTTTGTTATCTTCAAATCTTTTCGATATTCAATACATACAGTAACTTGGTCTATGTTCTACGAAAAATCAAGCTTTTTTTTTTTATAACAACTTGCCACACAATTTTTATTAGCATAAATAACTAATGCATAAAATGTTTTTCACTTATTCTTGGAACAATTTTTTTGTCTCTGCATTAGGTAACAAGATACAATAGAAAAAAGTGCAGAACAAATTTTAAATAAATAAGAGGTTTATTTTAAAATAAACAATAAAAAAAAATAAAAGAATCGTCAATCAACCAACCACAAAATAAAAATTTATATAGACATAAATAAAATATTGGATTCGTTTGAGAACCACCCTGAGGTACTAGGCACATGAAGCACTGATTTTACTTTCTCGATTCCTTGAGCCAAGTTTCAGAACCACAGGATTCGCCTATCCTACAGCTACAGCTAAAAACGAACTTCAGAAATGTTCAATCGTAATTATTAAGTGGGCGCTTGGCCTTCAATATTTTATACAATAAAAAGTACATGTATTTGCTTGACGCTGAGTTTATACTGGGGAGCTTTAGGTAAAGTTACCAAAAAATATCTAAGTGCAAAATATAAAAAAATTTTACGCGATGGTTGGTCAAAAATCGCCAATTTGGCTGTTAGTTATCAGATCTGGTCATCCTGGCTACGCCACGGCTTAAAAGGGTTTGGGATTCCTTTTCCCACTATACCAAAACTTTCTGGCCGTTAAGTGAGAGAAAAGTCACACCCATCGACATACAGTCAACCCCTTCCCAACTTCTCCTTGTTTTATTTGTATTTCTCAAAACAAACAAAACAGAAGCCAATCGTCGTAGGACAAGTGGCAAAGAAACCAATACATGACAGAATTTCAAAGTAATGCACCATATAGGCTTCAAGCTACTTTCAATTGGAGATACACTGTATGTAACAAGTAACATTTCTTTAATGAATATTATCATTTTTCGAAATATTTAACTGTTAAAGTTTTTTAGTAACGTAAAAAATTAGTCAGCAACTGTAGCTGTTTATTAAATAATTTTCTCATTCATTTACATCAGTTAATTAGCTGTACGTCAATTTGTTCATGTTTCTCATTTAAAAAAAATCGATGTATCATTAGCGTACCAAATCCAAATATGTGTGCATGTAATTAGAACTTGATGTTTTGTACCAGTATACGGTATTCAATTGGATTCTTCTTAAATAAAAATTTTTTTTCTATAAACTATACATCATAGATTTTTGGCGCTTTATAATATGATAGATTTACTAGTAGAAGTAGAATTTAAGAATGGATCAAACTTCTAACATGAAATGATTTCCCTGTTTTTTATGCAATTTAGACATTCGGTGTTCAATAACTGCTGTGGATATTAATATGCTCAATAGTTTTATTATATAAGATATAAATCATGAATGTGTGTCCTTGTAATTTTTTTTAAATTTTAATAGCAGTGCTATCATAAAATTTTTGCACCACTAAAAAATGTTCTATAATTTAATAAGTACTGTCTGTACTTAAATGGGTGCTTGAACTTTATGTTACTTATTATAACTAAAGTTTTTTTTTTTATAAAAAAAGCAGGTAATTGGTAATGCCAGAAAAAAGGCTGAAAGTCATTGGCCTTCGTTGTTGTATAATTTGCTTCATTATCAGTGGGACATCTGCTGAATAATAATATATAATTTTTTGGCTTATATCTGATTTAAATATGTGAAAAGTATTTTCATACAAAGCAAAAAGGTCAAAAGCAATTTATTAAGATCTTCTGCCTTTCTTTCTATGAATACATAATAATGTATTATTTTTATGTAAAGCTATAAGACTTAAAATAACTACCATCAAGGTAAATGTATCTTAAAATAAGGTTGTACAATTAAAGGAGTATTTTTTATTTTTTAGAAGGCCGGTATTCATGAAATGTCATAAGTTGTAGAAACTTGAGACTTTTACACTTTGAAAACAGTTCTCAAAAATGGTTGTAAAATTTATACATATACATATAATTGAGGGTTAAAACAAGAGTTGCACACGCTTTACCTATACCGTATGCGATTTCACTTGTCGGTTAGCTAAAATTGTTGTCTGCAAAGCGCATATATATGTCAATTTGAACATTAATGATCCTTTTTACATTAACTTCTACATAGAAAAATTTTTTAAAGCTCCGACCTTTAAGTACAAGTAAAATTAAGAAAATGTGCCAACACATCCTCATCTGTAGATACATTAACGAATGGTATAAATACATACAGGACCGTCCCTCGAAGCACCTACTTTCTTCTCTTGCGGTTAAAAACATAAATAATTAGAACGCACGCTACGCTTTTGGAAACGTTTCCTTTTTTAACGTTCAAAGTTTTAACCACTTTTCAATATCTTATCTGTACTTTCCAGCATAAAACCAAAAAGCGACCCTATATATATAGAATTGAGCAGAGGAAGAGAAGCTTATTCTCTTAAATATCGCGTGTCAGTACTGACGCGTTAATGTCGATGACAATTTAATTTTACCACCTTCTTCTACGCAGCTCTGCTCATAATATATTTACAATTCTTTGTGTAGGTCCTGCACCTGCTTTTGTTCGACATTTATTTTTCCTATGATCTGATTACTGGATCAATCGCTGACCCATTTGTAAGTACATCATGGTATTGATCGAACGCTTTTTTTGGGTGTTTGAATAAAATCACAAATCAGCTATTCGTTGGTGTGTGTACTTTTTTTATACTTGATGTCAATGTAGTGTTAAGGAAAAACCAAAAAAAATTAAAGTATGATGTTGACCACAGGCTTAAAGTTAGGATTTCGTTTAAAGAAGAAGTATATTTAATCCGTTTTCAAGTGAAATAATTAATATTACATGCTAATTACATCGACATTTTATACATCGATTTGTTTTATTGGATTTTACCTTTTTTTTAAACTGATGTGCAAACACATAATAAAGCATAATCGTTTTTTACTTTATAGCAAATTCGTTGTGCTTGATAGAAGCGTCGATTTGAGGAGAAAAAAAAATGATTTAGCATTGAAGGTCAAAACAGTTTCTCTTCATAATAAAACGATCAAAACTGTAACCGTGAGAATTTATTCGTGTAAGATCTGACAGCAAGTTGACTTAATCTTTAAAGATTGTGGACCATATTGTGATAGGAAGTAATTTCCGACGAAGTAACAATTGATCTCATTCTTACTGACTTCTATAATCAATATAATCCTAGTTTGTTGGTACTATTCATAACCGCTTTTAAATAATAAAAATAGACAAATTTTATTCATTAAAATTATTTTTATTTTATTTCATTTGTCAACTATGTCACTAATGTAAATTTTTTTCTACCGATATAACTCTTAATGGCAAGACGACATCGCATACTCACTGTGTATCTTTACTATTTGTCAAGTTCTTCAACTTTTGTGAGATTGGCGGCAAGTATTGTTTATTTGCCTCATCTGTACCCCAACTCTTATTGCAATACCTGTGCGCTTTTTTCGGCCTAAATTTTCAAAGGTGGGGGAATAGACGAGAGAAGCTAGTAAAATAGAGAAGAAAAGCGAAGTTAGTCGAGTCTTACTAATCTTTGGTAAGTCGGGTATATTATCTAGAGCCGTTAGAGACACGCCCTACTTGTCTCAAGAGGTTACAATAAAGTTACTTTAACCGCAATTCGTGCCTTTATTTTTTTGTCAATCGAAAAAGCCACGTCACAATAGTATTTTTATCAAAATGTCTGACGAAACACTGGAATCATATGACGACGACCCGGGTCTAAATATACCATCAGATATTGAAAATCCCAATTCAACAATGTTAGCGGGTCACGAGATTACATCTCCCAGCAACACTTCCCAAGAGACGAGGCAGTTGGAGATTGAGCCGATATCTAAGGATGATCCTCGTATCTCAGCCGCCGATAATGATGAGGTGAGGAAACGATCAATTAAAGACGAATATCTCGATTTCTTAACATTACTCGAAAATTCAATAAAGTGGCGTATTTGCAGGGCACCCATCTACAGGGAATAGATTCTACTACATTTGTTCCGAATACGCTTAACGTCAACGTAAGTACAGAAATTCTTTGTCTAAGTCATTGTCTGGTTTTACTTTTTAAGTATTAAATTTTACTCGTGTTAAATGCTTGACTAAAATTAAAAAAGTATGTGCTGACTAGTCTTATGCTATACTTCGTCAAGAAATTTTATGAGCCAATAGGTATAAATGAAATATTAAACCCGTTGGATGTTTCATAATACTATTTTATTTACACGCATGAAAATTATTTTATGATAATAAAATATGTTGGTGAGAAAAGTATGTTTAATTTTCAGGTCAGTGGTAAATTCGTTTTAGTTACGGGCATAAAGATAGTTAAAGAAGGTGAGGACGAAAACGCTTCCCGAGAAATCACCTTAATATGTAAGATTCCAGATAAGAATGATTCGGATAAGGCTGAGGCGTGGCTTGACTCGGACAATGTCTTGTATTTATATGCTCCAGCTATTCATAAATAGACTGTGATCAACCTTATAAATGTCGATTTATGGTTACAGTAACTAAAAGATAATATAAAAAAGAGATGTAATGAATAATGTCATTATACTGTCTAATTTATTTTATTCACAAATAGTCAACTAAAATAACTTTGAGATCTCATAGTTTTTATCATATTAATACAGAAAATAAAATTAAAATTCGAACACTTCATAAAATAAGTTGAGTATTACATTTATACAGTTGTCGATTTTCTTTATAATAATATCAAGTGCTATTTTTTTTATCCTACACTCAATCGAGATACTTATAGTTGGAAAGTCTACTAAAAAAATTTTTGTAATCTAGTAGGTACCGTAGGATAATTTATAACAAAATTTTCTCTTGATTTTGTTGTTACAAATGGTTTCACAGATTTTAAGTTATTTGACAAGGCTAAAATGTTATGCCAAACAACAGTTTTAGAAAAAATATTTATATGCAAGATTTAAATGCCTATAAAAAATATTATTAAAGAAAATTAGAATAGTAACTATTGAAGAAATATTTTAGTTTTTTTTCAGCCACCTCTTTTTTCCTCATAATTGACAGTGACAAAAACTGTCCAGTTTGTTACTTATTTTTCTGCACTATAACTCCTTTAAACAAACTTTAAACATCCGCCAAACAATAAAAAGTATTTTGTTAAGGTTGAAGTAAGCTAAGATCATTGATGTTATAAGTTAATTTTTCTAAGAATTAAAAATTTTTATTTTTAATACGAAGTACCTGACAAAAAAATACTTTTTTAAATATATTATTTAAAATACGATCCAATTTAGTGAAACAGAGATATTATACTACACAATGAAAAATTTAAAATAAAATTTAGAAAAACAAAAGCATAATTAAAAAATACAAAGATGACGGTTTTTCTTTTAACACAACAATTTTTTAATGCAATAAATAGTATATTAACATGTATACAGTGTACAACTAAGAATTTCTTGACCAATACATTTTTAATGAGCAAACATTTTATATGACGGCTAAACACTACTCACAAGGGAGTTAAAATTTTAATCTTATTAGCATGTGCTTGTAACAATTGAACATTATTTTCTGTAATTTTTCCATCGAATTCTAATTGAACTTTCTGTCTTCGTATTTAAAAAAAAATAAATTATTTACCTTCCTACTTTTTCACCATGTTCTTTGGTAAATAACTAAAGTAAAAAAAAAGAATATAGAGGATAAATAAAAAAAATTCAAACTAATGAACTCTTATAATATTTATTTTAACACTTTTATGAAAATTACAAATTCATTCACTGCATAACACTAAAAGTATTATAAACACTTACTTTTATTTAACATTTAACTCATAATTAACATTTAATGAAAAAATATAGGACTTTGCGAATTTTTAACTGCAGATCTTGTATTGTAGAATAAAAAATATACGAACAATAATTATTTTTCAAAATAATTGAATCTTTACATTTTTTATTTAACCTTCATAAGTCAAGTAATTATGTGAATTATGAATAATTTTGAAATGTTCCTATAAGCACTTATAGGCACTTCACAGAGGGTCAGGGCACAGTGTGTCAGATGCAGGAGCTTCTTTTGATTGGCTCTTCTGTTTGCTGTACTCAGGACCAACACACACACAATCCTAATCAGCCAATCACTGGCTCGGAATCTCACGTCTGTGAGCTTCATAAGTTTGAGTGACACATCGATATGTATATGTTGTGTGAGTAATATACATATATACACAGTTTCTAAAGAAAGTCTTGAACATAGTGGCTCATCTGACACACTGTGCCTTGACCCTCCGTAAGGTGCCTTGCAGAAGCCACCTGGCACATTTTTGCCATCTGACGGTGGAATCACCCTCAATGTCTGATCAGTTTGAATCCAAATGACATAATAATCATTAAATATAGCTATTCTATTTGAAGTTTTAGATTACAGCCCTGCATTTTAAGATGATGTTTCTTTTTTTTTTTTTTAAATTCGTCAAGAACCAAGCACTCCTTTGATTACTACAAATAAATCACTTGATATTTTAGGAGGCCCAACTTCCAGTTCTCCGTACAATAAAATCAGAAACATTTCCGGTCAAATATATAGGTTCGTGTGGAGAGCTTCATAAGTTTGAGTGACACATTGATATGTATATGTTGTGTAAGTAGTATACATATATATACAGTTTTTTAAAGAAAGTCTTGAACATAGTGGCTCATCTGTAATTGTAAACTGTAAATCAATAAATACTATTAAATTCTACTGGTATCGCTTAAAAAACAAGGACAATGAAATCAATTACGATTAAAATTATCAATTAAAATTTCAGTGAGTCTAGCTCCAATATATTTTAAATTTATTAACCTAGAATTATTGCAAAATGTCGTGGAGAAATATGTATGTAGTTGGTACAGGTCAGTAGAAAATCTATATTTAGGAGTAATTTTCTTACCATGAGCGTTAAATCTATGGCATAATTAAGCAGAAAAACGAGTTTTGCAAGTTAATAACTAATATACATAAATCTCGGCTTCTGAGGGAGATATCTTTTCTTTGCGCACATGATACAAAAACTACTCTTTTCTACTCATGATTACTTTTTCAATTCTATTCGTGTATGGTAAACTAACAGCTTATGAGGTAACTCTTATTAAAAGTATATCATTTAAAAATTTATTTTTGTTGTTTACTGTACCACTACAATCTTCTTATGGGGTATAAGGCCACAAAGGGCGTGGCTGTGGCTCTCTGTACTGAGAATAAATTGAAAAAGGCTTTCCATCATTATACAAACGGTTGTTTTTCTTCGGTTTTTTAAGTTTCTTGATTCTTCTACATGATTTTTTTACAAAATACTTTACGATCTGTCTGTGACATTTCTCATACAAAAATATGATTAGACTTAGGAAAAATCCACTTAATAAAAACACAAACAGTGGAGTGACTTTAGAAAGACCTAATGATGTAAATGAAACTTCTTTTTTAATACCGAATTTGGCCCGATTTTCGTTTTTTTTTCGAGAAATGATTCCATTCTCTCTATACTTTTGAATGCTGAAAAAAATTTGTATTGTTAAAATTGTCTATCATAAATTCTTATATGAAAATACTTACTGATGATTTAAAAATTGAAGAAGTGGATCTCCTTTGTTCAAAACTATACCTTTTTTTCTAAAGTTACCTAGTGGAATAGCTAAGATTTCGCAAGGTTTTTTGAAAGTTACTTGACTCCATGAATAACCAATGTTATAGAGAACTACCCTTTCCTTGCATACCTACAATTAAAAAAAGTTTCTAAGATTAACACGCTAAAAAGTATTCTATTTTAATTTATTAAATTTGTACATCTTTCAAAAATTTTCTAGAATTGCTCTAGTTTAAAGTGTACTAGTATAGAACCGTATTTATTGCACACAACGCACGGACACACAAACATAGATCTATACGAATAATTTGTATAACCGTCTCCAAAAATAAAAAATTACATTATAACGTTTAATAATATCTTTGTATTACTATTTTTTTAATGAAATGTTAAAGATAATTCTTAATGACATTTACACAAATTCTTTGGGTGCCAAAACTTTTGTCTACGGTAGAATATAAAAAAAAAAAATATCTTTTGACAAATAGTCTTACCACCATTACAAATAAAAGTGTTAAAAATAATTTTTAAATGCTATTGAGAAAGGTGATGCATTGTTAAGTATCTTTAAAAATTATCAACGTAAGTTAAATATTTTACATTACCTGCTGTATAGCCTCTTGGAGGGTTGTAGGTAGACTATTCTCATCTTTCAAAAACTGTCTCAGTTCGTCATTTATATTGTCCTTTGAGCTCTAATAAAATATCATTGGATAAAGTTTTTAAGTACAATGTAGTTGATATATTCAATTAAAACTTTACAAAATTACCGAGAAAAACGTTAATGAGTCAGTGTTTTTTACAATAATCAACTGATATGTTTTGTCCGCTAGAAATCCACGCGCATTTCTAAATGGAATGTGTGGTATTGAAACTGTAGCAAAACTTGTGAAACAGCCTGCGTACATTGAAATAATAATGAACGCTGTCAGATATAGCGATAGTCTTGCCATCTTGGATGATACGAAATTGAATTGTTCATCTGTAAATTAAAAAAAATGTATGTATAGACAGGCAATTTCATTGTATAAGTGTACCTAAATTTTTAGGGTTCTTAAATTATATTCAAGAGTATATGATGATTAACAAGATCAAAGACGTACATTTTGCAAACTTGAATAATCATCTGTGATTTTTTTATTTTTTAAAATAAAGATTCCAGAAATTGTGGAAAATTGTTTTACCAAGTTAGTGGAAAAAACACCTCCTTCTGCCATTTAAGGAAGTTTGTGAGAGAAGTTCAAAATGGAGAAACGTGCCAAAAAATGTATGTTATATTTGAGCATTTTAGGAGTGCACATACATTTTTCTAGATTTTTTATGAGCGGAAATTTTCGAGAAAATAAATTATGAAAAATTGACAGTTTAACACGGTCTCTTATGAGAGAGCAAGGTTAGGTTTGCCTTTTAATTAAAATTAAGGTATATTCTAAATGTGTTGGATTGAAAAAAAAGTTTTTATAGATAACTTGGTACGAAAGGAAGATGCTCGACAAAAAAAAATCAAACCTTGCCAGGCATTTTTAAAAAATATAAGCAGTTACAGTCGTACAGTTTAAAAATTGTAGAGGACAAGAGCAGCTGCGGCAAAGGGGGCCCAGATGCGCGAGCGGGGAGGGGCCTCCCCGTTCCTCGCCTCTCTAAATGATCCTCCCAAACCTCCTTAAAAAGCTTTTTTTTTTAAATTTCTTATTTTTTCTAAATTTCTTTGCACACTTCTTGTTTAAAAAAAGTATTTGTCTTCACGTTATGGATCACCTGCAGGTGGTTAGTATTTTATAGCTATAGAGTTATTAAAATAGAATTGAGATTTATGAGGGGATTCGAGTCCACGGAATTTTTTAAATATTGTGTATTTTTACCTCCTAAAGATGATAAACCATGAAATTCGTCATTATTTTTCTGTCATTAATTGTTATTAGCAAACTACATAAGCAACCGAGAAAATTTTTCAATTTTGGTAAGCATTAAGTTTATTCCGATTCTTGGACATATTTTGAACAAAAATTAATGGAGATGTATGAACTGAAACCTCACAGATTTTCAGTAAAAAAGCTGACCACTTGTTATTTGACCATTGCTGAATTATTTTTAACTCAGCTGGGCTCAAATTTTTCCTTAAAACGTGTACAAGATCACCCACATACTGAAATTAAAATTTGTTTTATATTGAAAATACATGATTTTGAAGTGGCTTCTTTTTATTCTCTGACAAAATTATAAGGCACTGCCATAATTTTGTTGCGCCTAAAAACTAATTTAGGATATATTATTATGAAGAAAGAAAGCATCATGACATGTAGGATATCGCTATAATAAAAAGTATTAAAAAATAAATGATAATATAATGGTAATCTAAAAATTCATAATAAAATCGAATGGGTTCATGGTAAGCATTTCATCAATTACCTCATATTCGTGTATATTTACGCATGGGTATAATATTTTTTAAAAGTATGCATAAAAATTTTCATTTTTTAAGAGTGATGATCTAGTTCTATTATTTAATTAAAACAACCCAATCTTTGTTAAATGTAATTTTACCTACTAATTGTACTTTATAATGACAATCTTGTACAATATGGTATAAATAACATAAATTTAACATCTTTGCTGCATTATTGAATAAACCATCTTAAACAGTTTACCTGTAAATTCCCGATGGACGAACATACGCCACACGTTTAAAAAACTGTCCGACAGTTTAAAAATAAATCCTCTTCTATCATTATGTAATACTAAAATTACGCTAAATAGAATTGATGAAATAGCTATAAGTATAATCAAGAAAATCCAAATGCGTTTGCTGAAAACCTATTCAATAAAAGAGAAAGAACGTAATAAAGAAATCAAGCCATGAATATTTTACAATTCAAATATTTCACCTCGAAATAAGCACTCCATGGAACCTCCATGGTACCCGGTAATTTATAGTATAATGTATCTTGAAAATCCATAATTTCAATCGTTACGTCATAATTATCCAAATTTTTGTTCGATAAAAACTTGCCGGGAAGAATAATACTTTCACTTAATAATTTTGTGGAATTAATAACTGTACTGTTGACACTTGTATTTGATTTACTATTGATATGGGAGCCATTTTTATACTTATATGCTAATCCTGTGTTAGATGCGAAATCTTCCACTATTTTAGAATAAAAAGTAGAAATCTACGAACATTAAAGAAAAATAATCAAGTTTTTGTGAATGCAATAATTGTGATATTTTAAAATAAAACAATTTTTACTAAAACAATTCGTTACCTTATCATTAATTATAGCCGACGCACCCGTCAGATTCCTTCGTCTCTCAACTACACTTGATGAGGCTTGTTTGTCTGTTATAATCAATCCGTCCTTCTTGCTCCACTCGAATAATTTATTAACGTGTAATTCATTTTGGGGACCGACAGCAAACCATTCATTTATGTCTTTATTATCTCCGCATCTTATTAAGACTTCACTTTTTATATTCAAGTGGAGGTAATTCTTTTTAGGATATCGGCAAGTGTTGTCAATTTGTTCAGTAACGACAGGCCGAAATAATAATAGCCATACGTGAGGCGAAAGGTTGTGGTGCCTCGAGAAGTGCGTGAATTTGTCAAAATCATTGTCAGTATTTAAAAACACCACAAAAAGGGTTTTTGAGTAATTTCTTAGTTTCGGATACTTTTCTGGAAGATCTGATATAGTCGAAGCTACGGAGTATACCATTTTTCGCGAAAATTCTTTCACCATGTTAACCACCGAATGTATGTCTGCGGATTTTAGAGAAAAATTGTTGATATTTACTATTAATAACTTTTTATAATCGCTTTACTTTTACTCACCTTCGTTGCTCCTATAAATAATTCCTATGCTGGTGGTCGCATAGAACTTTTGTACATCCAAAATTACAGGAACTTGACTTTCCATCTTTTTTGCTGAATCACATGGCATGAATAAGACAACGGCCGATATAACAATGAGGCTGGTGAGCTTCATCATTTTTGGCTAAAAATATGTAAAGAGAATTCAAACGTTTCCTAACAAATTTAAATAAATACGTATTTTGTACAAGATAGTAAAATCGATACTATTTTTCGCCAGTACAACTACCAATACATAGCAAATCCAAGATTAAATCTAATTTAAATACAATGTTTACACAACGGGACCACTACTTGACACTATATTCTTGTTTTAAAGATGCCACATTATTGTTTATTTATGTTACTCTTTTTTATTTTTTAATGAATCGTAAAATTCAATAAACATTTTGTAAAATAAAATAATTATGTCATTAGACTTTATACTTCAAAAAATTTCAGGAACATTCCTTTTTCAAATCTAAATAATATTAAAATCATGTACAGGAGCTGCACGTATATTTTGTTTCAGAAATTTGGAGGAAGCAGGAACATGCTTTGATCGTAAAATTTAGGTTGGGGCACATAACTTTATCAACAATTTTATTTATTCACATACTTAATTTCAAAATAATCCTAGCCTCTTCTACCCTTTAAACCATGTTTTTGCCTTAGTATATCATTAGAAGTTATTTAAAAGAACAATAAAAATTATTAAAAAAGTTTTACTTTTTTTAGAATGTCGATAAATGCAGTGTAATGGTAGTCGTACGCATACGGATTTTATTTAATCTTTTAACTTTTAAGCAATTATTTCTGTTATTTTTTTCTGCCTACAATTTCTTTTAACTTCGGATATGGAAAACTCTAGTTTGTACAAAGAGCTTCATTTAGTTTTTTATAAGGCAGTGAATTTTTAGGTTTTTAAACAGCCAATTTTTATAATATTCTATACTTAGGATTAAAGTAAAATGTTATCTTTTATATTTCTATTATTATAGTAAATCAAAGATTGAAAAAGTAGAAAACCCAAATCAAATTGATGAAAATTCAATTTTTAGAGTGCAAAAAAATGATGAAGTGCTTTCTACAGTTTCCGTAACTTTCGAAAAAGTATTCAAGTTCTGTATAATCTAACGTTGAAGGATAGCTTGATTACGCTAGTTGATTTACAACAAGTTGAGTTAGTATTTTTTTTGCGAAAATTTAGCACTAGTTTTAATAGTAAAAATGAAATTATGTTTAACAAAAATTTTTCTGTTAATTAACTACTTTAATGTGTAAGAAATTATTTCCATTGTCATTTTAGTAGTGAGAATTGATTTTAAACATTTTTTTTTGACACATATTTATAGTAAAGATGGAGAAAATTTAAATAATGTTTTTGATAAGTCCCATTAAAAAAAATTTTTTTTTTTTTAAATAACGGCATCAAAAGTAGATATTTAATTTTATGTGTAGCTTGAATAATAACTTTCAGTTACATATGGTGCAGAACTCTGGTTTTTTTGTATTAAAAAAATACATCACTTAAATGACATTTAAAATGTTGATAAGTATTGTGAGTTGGTAGTTAGAGACATCCGAAAACGAAGCACAGCTAAATTGTTTAAATTTTATTGACTTTTGTACTTTTTAAACGGTTTTTAACCATTGTTTGTTTCGTCCACCATTTTTTCTGACGTCTTAAACATCAACTAAGTGTTTATCTTGAGAGTTTTGTTTACCTAGTTTCATAGAATTTCTTAACGAAGGAAAGCTTGGTTGTGCTTGATGAGTTACTTCAAATAAAATTACAGCTGTTTATGCAAAAGTTTAGCACTTGTTTTATTAATAAAAAAAAACTATGTTAAACCAAAAAAATTTTTTTAATTAACTACTTTAATGAGTAAGGAATTGCTTTTATTGTGTTAGCACAACAAAATTTAAGCTTTTCTTTACCAATACTGCATTTTAATAGTAAAAACTTACGTCAAATATTATATTATTTGCACGCACTTCTAAGAAGAGAGTAAAAGTGAAATTTTCATTATTTAGACGGCATACTTGAAATGATAATAAGAAGCAAAGAAACGATAAAGATAAAAAAATTTTTTACTTTCTTATACTACATCAATGATAGCTTTTAGTTTTATGTGGTGCATTTTTCTGCTTAGTTTGTAGGAAAAAAGTACATCACTCAAAAGGAAACAAAAAAAAATTCAATGAGATCGAGACGCATCTATTTCTGCCAGAGAGAGGATTTAAAGATGCACTTACTTG
Organism: Copidosoma floridanum; assembly: GCF_036245765.1. Lineage (NCBI taxonomy): Eukaryota > Metazoa > Arthropoda > Insecta > Hymenoptera > Encyrtidae > Copidosoma > Copidosoma floridanum. Next base: position 381,809 of record NW_028321913.1, on the reverse strand, counting down.
TTAACTTGATTCTCGTGACGCAGACAATGACTTCCGGGAACTCCTTAAATGAAGCTGGGCACGGCTGGGATGGACACCTTTTGGATGCTGAAAGTTGTGACTTCTCGAGTTTTACAGGACACTTTTCACAAACGAATATCTATTCGAGCACTAAACTTCTTTGACAAACTGTATCGGAAACGTAGTACACAGTGATCACTTGGGGTTGAGGTGTTGTCTAGTTGACGCACTGCGAGACAGTGACGTGTTGGGGCTGTGCCTTGAAGGGCTTGGAATTCCCTTTCCCACTACGAAAATTTTCTGGCCATGAAGTGGGAGAAAAGGAACGCCCATTGACATAGTCAACCCCTTCCTAACTTCCCCTCTTTTTATTTTATTTCCTAAAACAAACAAAACAGAAGCCAATCGCCGTAGAACAAGTGGCAAAGAAACTATTACATGACAGAATTTCAAAGCAATGCATCGTAGGCATAAAGATATTTTCTATTGGAGATACACTATATATAACAAGAATCTTTTCGGCAATAAATATTATCATTTTTGAAATATTTATTTATTAAAATTTTTTAGTAACGTAAAAAATTAGTCAGCAACTGTAGCTGTTTATCGAATAATTTTCTAATTCATTTACATCAGTTAATTAGCACTACGTCAATTTGTTCATGTTTTTGATTTTAAAAAAATTTGATGTATCATTAGCGTACCAAATCCAAATATTAGTGCATGTAATTAGAACTTGATGTGTTATAGTATCACACGGTATTAAACTGGATTTTTCTCAAATAAAAAATTTTTTTCTATAAACTGTACATCATAGATTTTTGACGCTGTACAATATTATAGATTTACTAATAAAAGTAGAATTTGAGAATTAATAAAACTTCTAACATAAAATAATTTCCCTGTTTTTGTGTAATTTAGAAATTTGGTGTTCAATTTCTGCTGTAGGTATTAATATGCTCAATAGTTTTTTTATATAAGATATGAATAATAGGTTTATTTTTTTATAATTTTTTTTAATTATAATAACAGTGCTATCATAGAATTTTTGCACAACCAAAACACGTTTTATAGTTCAATAAGTACTGTTTGTACTTGAATGGGTGCTTTGACTTTATGTTACTTATTATAACTTAAGTTTTTTTTTTTATAAAAAAGGCAGGTAATTTTTAATGCAAAAAAAAGGCTAGAAGTCATTAGTCTTCATTGTAATAATATATAATTTTTTGGCTAATATCTGATTTAAGTATGTGGAAAGTATTTTTATACAAAGCAAAAAGGTCTGAAGCAATTTATTTAGATTTTCTGCCTTTTTGCTTATTAATTGTGTATTGTTTGTTCTGTAAAGCTATAATGATTATCGTTAAGGAAAATTCATTTTAAATTGAGGTAGTACTATTGAAGAATAATTTTTTGTTTCTTAAAAGAACAATAAGCATTTTTAACGTCATAATCAGTGGAGACTTGAGACTTTTATACTTTAGATGAAATCAAAATTGTCTACCATTTTTCGTTAATTTAATGATTTGAAAGTTTACGAGGTTGATTTAGAAAAGTTTCTCCTTCTATACAATCTAGTGATAATCGAGGTTATAATAAAGAGAAGGTTTTTATATGTAACCAGGAAACTAATAATTATACACGTATTGATTTACGTTTAAGAGTACACAATATAGTATTTGGTTGTACCTTCAAGTGAGATTTCTTGATGCTAATTTTTTAAAGTTAATACTCTGTAATGACGAACTTTTTACATAAATTTACATCTATCGGTTGTAAGTATACAAATAAGCAAAATTATTTTAAAATAAGTGTTTAATCAAAAGTGACATTAATATTTGATGCATCATTCATATCGCCAATGATATCCTTACTAAAATACGCCGAGTGCGATTTTATATGCTGCAAATTTTTTTTAAGCTCCAACCTCTAAGTAAAATTAAGAAAATGTGCGAAGACATGCTCATCTGTAAATATATGAACAAATGGTATAAATACATACAGGACTGTCCCTCGAATCACCTACTTTCTTCTCTTGGAGTTAAGAACATAGATAACGTTAACGGCCGCTACGCTTTTGCAAACGTTTCTCCTTTTAACGTCCAAAATTTTCAAATTTTCAATATCTCATCTGTACTTTTTAGCATAAAACAAAGCAGTGACACTATATATAGAATTGAGCCGAAGAAGAATAGTTTATTTCCTCAAGTATCGCGTGTCGGTACTGACGCGTTAATGTGGATGACAATTCAATTTTACCACCTTCTACTACGCAGCTCTGCTCATAATATATTTATCATTGTCTGTATATGTCCTGCACCTGCTTTTGTTCCACATTTACTTTTCCTATGATATGTTTTTGAAATCAAGCACTGACCCATTTGTAAGTACATCGTGTTATTGATCGAATGCTTATTTTTGGGTGTTTGTACAAAATTACAAGCCAACCAGTCATTTGCGTGTGTTCTTTTTTATATTTAAAGACAGTGTGGCGATTTGATATTACTGTGGCCGTTTTTCTAGTAAAAAGAAACTCAAATTGAAGTGTGATATTGACCACAAGCTCAAAATAAGCAATAATATACCTAATCATTTTGTGCAGCATATACTAAAAAGTTAAAGGGAATATTATTTTTTGTTTTTTCTTTAAATTTAAAGTAATTTTTATGCATTTATGACTACTGTAGTTCTATTTTCAACTGCATCACATCCTAATTACTAAACAACAATTTTTTTACAACACTTTTGTTTTTTATGGTAAAAGATTTTTTACTTTTTTTTTTCTTCAGATAAAAACAATAATACTACGAACCAAACATGAATTTTAGGTTTGAAAGGAATAAGATTTAAATAATTTTAAAATAATAATTTACGTGAGTTCAAGTGATTCAAGTGGATCCTCGCTATTCATTATGAAAAATTTCAATTAGGCATCCTACCGATTCTACGATAAGCGATTTTTTACTTTTTTAAGTATCTCTCTAAAACCAAAGAAAATCATCGTATTTTTCCTTTTCTACCTTATGTTCTTTATTATTTCTCGGCGTAGAACGAAAAATATTCCAGAAAATAAATTAACGCAGCTGACAGGGATTTGAAATAATAATACCTTAGTATGAAATAAATAATATATTGAGCCATTTCCAACATCAGGACTACCACCACCACACCGGGTTAATCGACTTTTGGAGCCCATTGTTTTAACTAATCAGAATCCTAGGTAGGGCCACGTATCTTCTTACAGAAATTCCGAGCTACTTTCACTCCTACCCTTTAAACATTGCGGCCAATCTTCTTAAACTCGCGACCATCAAGCGCCTTTTTTCCCCTGCGACCGCAAGTTTGGGATATTTTGTCCTATTCTGTTACTATTTCCATGAGTATTCAAGTTATGTATTGATTTTGTGGTTTTCGTTTGTAAATAAGTTGACGAAGAACAGATATTTTCGAAGATGGTTTATGAAAAAAGAGCAATTTGTAAACAGTTGCAGATATACCCACGCGTTAAAGAATCTGATTTGATGTTGTTTGTGATATTGTAGTACTTACGCTGCGAAAGAAAAGTTTGTATTAAAAATAGTAGACAACTTAATCCGATAATTTTCAACTCAAATTCAAACCCTAGGAGATAAATACAATGTATATCAATACTATCGAGTTTCGATAAATAATACTTGTTAACTCTCAAATTAATATTGCCACCTAATTAAATAGCGACTCGGTCAGTTTGTCTCAAAAAGTTTCTCCTTAATCACTAGCAAAGTACAAACTCAAAGGTAACACTGTAGGGATCCTTCCTAGGCATGAGGTATGAAGTAAGCTCGCCATTTGTCTGGAATCAGGAAACTGCGAGTCATCCAATTTCAAGTAGTACGAGTCCGAGTTTGGTCAGACGTAGGCAGATTTTATTTAAAATTATGTTCTCGGGTATCGTACACTCATCTAAATGTAGTTAAATTAAAAAAATCATTATAAATACAAAAAAAAAAAAAACAAAAAAAACTTAAATAAATTCATTTTCGTTAACGTAACTGTGCTAGTCTTGCAGAAGTCTCAGGAGTTTTAAGTTTTACCCGATGCAGTATCTTTTTTTACTAAAAGACGTTCTAGATTTCTGTAACAGACTTGTATCAGAAGCGATCAGCCAAATTGAGAAAATTAAGACACTATTCGGTGAAATTTATACTTTCCCCATTTAAGAGAATCTCGAAAATTCATGTGATTCTTAAAGTCATTAAAAGGACAATCAACTACTTTATAAAAGTCAAGCCAATGAGTTATCGGACTACCTAACCAGGTATGTAGTGATCAAGGACACAACTACACTCTAATTATTAATTTAGTCTCGTAGCTCTCCGACCCCCTTGACACGAATGGTAGGTAGCACATGAATAATACATTCATCAGCGCGTCAAAAAAGGACTCTCTTAGCACATGATATATTAAAGCCCTTGGCTACTGCGTACCCGCTGATAGTATAGTTCTCCTATATGGGAGAGCAGCTGGTGAGGAATTACCCACTTTTACCCGCAAACGATTTTTACTGGACTAGTATAGTATATATACTGTAGTATACTTACAGGTGGTAGTGATCCCAAAATAATCATATTTTTTCAATTAACATATTTTTTTCTCAATACAATTAGCTTAATACTTATAAATTTAATGGTATTGGGACATCTAATGGGTAGCGATTTTTATTCTAACCTATTACATATTCGATATTGGAGTGGCGTCAATTTTGGCTGCAGCTAAGCAGTCTATTTACATGAATATATGTTATTGCACGTAATACGGTAGAGGCCGCGACACCGATGTCCTCGGCAGTTGTATTATGGACGGGTGATTTTGGTCGCTCAGCAGGTCAAGAGACCGAATGATTTTCCTTTTTACAGTAATTTAAACTTCATAAATTTGTTTATAAGAAATAAGATAACAAGAGTTATTTAATCAATTTAGATGGTCTGTTTATTTACTGATAAATCAATAATACAATTTTTTAGAAGATTTAACATTAAAAAAAAATTAATAAATGAATAAGAGAAAAAAGATGAGAGGTGCAAGCAAAACAAGAAAAAAAGATTGCATACATAGGTGTGTTTATTAGCCTGTGATTTGTGGCGCTGAGATAAAAAAAAGATCATTTTTTATAAACCATATTCAAATATATCTGTTCTTCGTCAACTTATTTACAAACAAAAGTCAGAAAATCAATACATAGTTCGAATACTCATGAAAATAATAACAGAAGAGGACAAAATATCCAAAACTTGAGGTCGGAGGGGAAAAAAGGTGCGTGATGGTCGCGAGTTTAAGAAAATAGGCCATGATATTCGAAGGGTAGAAGTAAAAGTAGCTCGTATTTGCTACAAGTAATTACGTTGCCCTTTGTAGAATTTCGATTGGTTGAAACAATGGGCTTCAACGTTCGACTAACCCGGTGTGGTGGTGGTAGTCATCATGTTGGAAATGTCCCAATATATTATTGATTTCATACCAAAGTATTAATATTTTAAATCCCTGGCACCTAGTTGGTTTATTTTATGGAGTATTTTTTGTTGGACGCAGAGAACTAATAAAGAAAATAAGGTAAAAAAGAAAAATTGTGAAAATTTTCGTTGATCTAAAAAAGACTCTAAAAACGTGAAAAATTCATTCATTCTAAAGTCAATAGAATTCTTTGTTAAAGTTTTTTATAATAAATAATAAGGATCCACTTGAATCACTTGCACTTGCACAACTCATAGTTTTAAAATTATTTAAATCTTATATCTTCTAGACCTACAAATTCTTCCTTAAGAAAAAAAGTAAAAAAATCTTGTACGATGGAAAACAAAAATGGTTGTTTAGTAATTTAGATGTAGTTCAGTAAAAAATATAATTACAGCAGTGATACATGCATAAAAATAAATTCAAATTTCAAAAGAGTTAAAAATAATATTTCCTTCAACTTTATTTAGTACACGCTGCACAAAATTTATTAGTGTTTTATTGCTTATATTTAGATAGCTGTCAATATCTTTCTTTGATTTTTTTGGTTTTTTCTTGCCAGAGAAGTAGCCACGTGTTCACAAAACTACCACATAGGCTCGAAACATAAAAAATCCTCCGCACCAACAAATAAATGGCTTGTAATTTTATACAAACACCCAAAAAAGAGTATTCGTTCAATAACACGATTTACGTACAAAAGGGTCAGCGCTTGATTTCAAAAACAGATGGTAGGAAAAATAAACGTAAAACAAAAACACGGGCAGGGCATGAAGGAACAATTGTAAATAAATTATAAGTAGAGCTGCGTAGTACAGTAGTAAAATTCAATTGTCTTGCACATTGCACGCATTGGTACTGTCACGCTTTTTGGGCTCAACTCCATATAGTCTCGCTTCTTTGATTTATGACGGATAGTGCTACTTATGGTAAATTTTAGACGTCAGAAGGAGAAAGCTCAGAAAAACTTTTCTAAAAGTGTGGGCTGTTTTAAGTATATATGCCAAGAGGATGGGTGCGTTAGGATGGTAACGTTGTATCAAGTACTTTGTTAACGGAAGAATTTAAAATGGAACTTTTTTTAATATACAGATTGGAGCTTAGAAAAAGTTTCGAAATGTTAAAGTTATTGCAGATAGGTAATATCGAATCGATGTATATATTACATGCGATTTTTAGACAACAACTTTAGCTACCAAATACGTGAAATCGCACGTGTATTTTAGTAGACCGTATTATGGAGAAACGGAGAATATCACGTCAATTGTTAATGTAAGTTGAACTTAACCCTTATTTTAAAACTAATCTGTTTGTATCTTTCAGCCACACAACAAAAAAAAAGGTTTAAGGGCAGTTGGAGTCAGATTGAGAAATTAAAGGAAAACTATTGACCTAAATAAACCAGTATAAATTTGAGTGTTTCATTCCAAAAAAAATGTTTCTATGGTAAATCATAAATGGTTTTTATAATTACTGCAAAAAAATACCATTTTTTAACCATAACCATAAAAAACTGTAATTGTCCTTCAGACTCAGCGCACTTTCCTTCTTACAATAAGGACGGCCTTTTCAGTTGTAAGTAGGCTGGAATTTCTGACTCGACAACAGAAAAAACGGGTCAGTTTAGCAGTTCAGAATAACTGTAGTTTTTAAAAAAGATTATTAAAAGAACTCTCATATTTTAATTTAAAAAATTTTTTTAATTTGTAATATTTATTTTAGTTTATTTATGACAAGGATACTTTAATTTTATTTAAATATTTGATGGTAATAATGCTCATTTAAATTTTAGGAGGAATAGTTTTATAGACATGTTGATTAATGCTAAACGAACTTATGATGATAAAATTATGTCAAAATGTATATTAATAAGTAAAAACTTAAAAGTTGACTTTGTTTCACAATGTTTTATTATTCGCAGACAGCTGTTTCGGCAGTCACGCCATTGTCAGATGCTCGACATACACTGAATTGTCTATGTACATCAGTTCGCTAAAGTCAAGTACAAGTATTACAAATGTAGTTGTCGCTCAACGGTATGATATGTATGCGCCTGTGTATGAGTACCTTATGAGATACTATGTATTACATTTTCTATTATTGGAGATAGAGTAAAATTAATTTGATCGTTCGTTATGGATTTAGTATGTTTTTTTGCTAATTCTATTTCTATTGTCTCAAACAGATTCAATTTAAAACTTTTAGGTAAACTGTGTAGTAACTTTATATTATTTTCATCTAGGAAATGCGCAATAGAATTACAATGTTCACTAAAACCCGTCGTATTGCGATCATTATAAATAGACTTTTTGTGCTCCTATATACGTTTGGAAAGGGCACGTCCTGTCTGTCCAATATATATGCTTATTAACTTATTAATATACATTTTGATTCGAAATGTTTCACCAACGCAAAAGCAAAAAATCAATTAATAATCTTTTAAATGCTAGCAAAGCATATCTCGCAATCTTTTATAGAAAGTGTCTAGTAAAGTTTTACAAGTGTAACAACCATCTTTATTTTAATAAAAGATGTTTACAACTACATTTGGTACCCCCACATATATAAAGATAATTTGCCGACATAAATCAACAGAATCAACCGCAGTGATTGACAAAGCATACACTTTTTGGCTAAATGTGGAATTAAAAAAGTGGTACAGAATCAGGAGCAATTTGTCACACCACTTAAAGTTAATACACAGCGAACTACTTAGACGCTGCCATAACGTAGAATTTGATATTTTAGACGAAGAGACGAGAAATAATGTTCGAGAAATTTAACACACACACCGCCAAACACATACTAAGAAACTTGATGGGCTCATACAGAAGGAGAACAGCAAAATACAACAGAGAGCAAATAATTCACCACTTGCCACACATACGAAGGTTAATAAACAACAACAGACTACGTCATCGGCCACCGTGGAATCCAGTACAAAGTTTGATTTTTCTTTTTCTTTTTATCCGAGAGTCAAGAACTTATCCGAAGTTACGTTCACACAAAATGAAAAAAACATTTTGAATAAAGGTTTAAAGTACTGTCCTAACATTAAAAACTTCAAAGATTTCATCGAACTTTCTGTATACGCAGAAATAGCATCAAAAGGTATAGATAAAAACGAACTACAACTTTTTAGATACAAATGCGTTGATGTAATAAATAAAAACAAAAAACAATTTTCAACTAACAATAGCTCAGAATTCAAAAGTATTATTTCTTTAAAGAAAAAACTTAAAAATAATGATTTAATTTTATGTAAAGCTGACAAAGGAAACACTGTTACCATTTTGAATAAGTATGACTATATTGAAAAGACAGAACTTTTAATAAATAACAATAATTTTAAAATTTTGAATTCTGATCCTACAGCAAATTTTTAAAGGGAGACTAAGTCAGTTTTTAAAAATTTGTACAAACATACTCTATGATTGTAATTTGCACATGTTAACTGTTATGAATTCTTCGGTGCCGGTACTATACAGCTTACCTAAAATACACAAGGAGGGCATACCAATGAGACCAATAGTATCTTATACTAATGCACCAACCTACTTACTCGCAAAAGAACTTAATAAAATACTCCCTTCCTTACTCAACTTTAAGCCAAAACATAGCATTAAAAATACAAGTCAACTAATAGATAAACTTAGAGATCTCAAAATTCCATGTTATGCACGATTGCTTTCATTCGATGTTGTTAATCTATTTCCCTCCATCCCTACAGACCATCTAAAGAATATTATTAAATATCTGGTTGACAATAGCCCTTCCTGGTGTTGATTCAAAACAAGAAATTTTAAAATTAATATCCATTTGTTTAGAACAAAGCTACTTCAAGTTCAGTAATAAATATTATTTACAACTTAACGGTCTTCCAATGGGCTCTCCCCTCACCCCCCTTCTCAGTGAGATATTCATGTCATACGTAGAGGACCTTATATTCGATTCGACCTCCCTCCTCACCAGTAATGTTTTACACTGGTCGAGGTATGTCGATGATGTGTTTTGCATCTGGAAGGGTACAGAGAGGACAATGACCAGTTTTCTCAGCTACATAAATGATTTAGTACCGGGTATAAAATTTACAGCAGAAGCTGAACATGACAATAGTTTAAATTTTCTGGATCTAAAAATAACACGAAAAGACGGTGAGTTGTTGTATGAAATTTATAGAAAACCAACTTTCACAGATACGTTAGTACCGTACGATTCAAAGCAGTCCATCAATATAAAAATGAGTGCATTTTACTCTTTTGTATATAGATTATTAACAGTACCGTTAACAAAATCTTATTACGAAAAGGAAATCAATCCATTAAAATGTTTAGCAATTAATAATGGTTACAATAAAAACCTCATAGATAATCTAATTTTTAAAATAAAAAATAGACTTATTTCAAAATATTTTTACGCAGTCGCAAAACAAACCGAAAAATTTAATATGTTGAATTATGTTCCCATAGTATCCGATAAAATAAGTAATTTTTAAAAAAAACAAAATGTAAATACAATTATGGTCAATAAACGTAACTTGACATCCATTTTATGTAATAATAAGGAAAAAGTTGGTATTTTACAGAAATGTGGAGTTTATCAGATTAATTGTTCCGAATGCGATGCCATATATATTGGACAGACAGGACGTGCCCTTTCCAAACGTATAAAGGAGCACAAAAAGTCTCTTTATGAAGATCGCAATACGACGGGTTTTAGTGAACACTGTAATTCTAATGCGCATTTCCTAGATGAAAATAATATAAAGTTACTACACAGTTTACCTAAAAGTTTTAAATTGAATCTGTTTGAGACAATAGAAATAGAATTAGCAAAAAAACACAATAAATCCATAACGAACGATCAAATTAATTTTACTCTATCTCCAATAATAGAAAATGTAATACATCGTATCTCATAAGGCACTCAAACACAGACGCATACATATCATACCTTTGAGCGACAACTACATTTGTAATACTTGTACTTGACCTTAGCGAACTGATGTACATAGACCATTCAGTGTATGTCGAGCATCTGACAATGGCGCAACTGCCAAAACAGCTGTCTGCGAATAATAAAACATTGTGAAACAAAGCCAACTTTTAAGTTTTTACTTATTAATATACATTTCAATTCGAAATGTTTCACCAACGCCCAAGCGAGAAATCAATTAATAATAAAATTATGTCTATTTATACTTTATTTATCTATTATTATCTATACTGTTATTAACTTTACTTTATTCATCTTTATCATCTATACTTTATTTATGAATTTACAACATAAGGATAGGTTTGATAATTCAAGATATATTTCATATATATTTTCATAGTGGATTTGTGAAAAATAATTGCGTACGCAATGGTTACTACACGAATGCGTGTAAAGAATATTTATACATACAGATGATTATACATTAAAACCTTTTGATTGTTCCTCAACATTTTCAGCAAGACTTGCAGTACCAGTCTTTATTGCCTCTGAAAGGCTTTGAACACAAAATAAGATGTACATGTTATACGTCGAAGTTTTGTCAATGACTTTTGACGATGAAGCATTTGATTTTAAAGATATACTTTTCCCTGCTTCTGAGCACGTTGTTTGAGATATAGTTAACAAAGATCGAGGTTTCTTGGGTATGAATGTCATAGAGCTCAGATGTTTCAATGCTTCTTCGTACGTATCTAAAATATATATATACATTTTGAAAATTTTATAAGTAAGACAAAGTAGGCGGTGGAATTGCACTACTGCTTACAAAGTTGGATATGACTTGAATATTATCGTCTGTCCATGGAAGAGGCATATAAAATGTTGTATCTTTGGCCTGTTACGTTATCAACACCAATAAAAGTGACATGTACAATGAAAGGCTCAGAAATTTCTTTTGCGCTGCTATCAATTTTTACTATGTAAAATTTACTGTTCATCTGTAATGAAACTCATCATGTACAAAAGGTCATCATAGTAATAAGAAAAAAAATTTAGTTTTTTACCTCTACAGAGTACAAATTTGATACTGATAAAGATTAAAAGTAGTCGGTGAAACAAACTGCAGTGTTTACTTTATTATAACCTCTAAGAATTTCGAATTACGTATATACATCGACACTAACACAATAATTGTTTAGGTTAACAGTTGTCTCACGTAGTTACTAACACCTTTCACTGTTTATGCAAATAATAACAATTAATTCACTTAGTTTGCCAATTGCTTCCGTATGCACGTGTAATGATGCACACACAGTAAGCACTGTCAATGTTATAATCATACGCTTTCGTCATTGTAAAATACACTTTCCTATGTACAGCCTATATATATTTTTAACATTAATGTAGCAGTGGAACGATGAACAATGTACTATCATCTTCCAAAAGCTCAAAAATTTTAAATAAAATTAGTTTCGATTGTATATTATTCATGTTGAAATTTTCCACTTTCTTTTCACAATCTTTTTTGACTTTCTACATATTTATAAGTGTTTAATCGCTCGGGTACGTAAAGTCAGGTCCAAGAATAAGTGACTGCTCTCCAGTTACTTTAAAATCGCCAAGAGCACTGGTTGGATTCATACCCATTCGTTTAATTTTTATCACTTTACAGAGTCTTTTGTCAACACAACATTGTTTGGTTCTTGAATCGAAATGTCACATCCCATGTAATTAACTTTTTTCAAATAAATTTGTTTATGGTTTTTACTGGATTTTGTAATTGGATTGTATTTCTTTTTTTTTTTTTTATTGTTTATTAAGCGTTTCTCTTCAATTTTTTTGCATAGCTGAACGAGAGACTTGTATCCACTGGCAATCTGCTCTTCTGTTACTCCTAGAGTGCTTTCAAAATCAAAAGCTCAAAATTCATTTAACAAACACTTCATATTTTTGACATCATCAGCAATATGATGCAAGTTATGGACATTATATAGTATTAAAATATATTTATCAAAAAACTTTGCAATAAACTTTATTCTCGTTGAATAAGCCCCCCTTTTTTTGGTTTGGAAAATATTTATTTCGTATTGTAAAAAAAAAAATTGTTTCATTGAAAAAAAATGTATGACATTTTTATATCAATAAAAATGAAAAAAATACAATTGGTCGGAAATGAGTTAAAAAAATTTTATTTTAAGGAAAGTGCACTTTTTGCAAGATGAATAGCATAAAAGTTAAGCAAAAAATATACGTATAACGCATGTGATACGGTGTATGAGGTAAATTGTACTACCTTTTGTGTCTGTATTATTTTTAAAAATACAGTGTAACATTTGTTTTCAACATCATATACGTTTAGTATTAGAAAATAAAAATGTTAGCTACTAAAAACCCGTAAGTGTAAAATGCCTAAAAAAAAAATAGTTAACTGTTTCCTATTTTTTTTGTTATCTTCAAATCTTTTCGATATTCAATACATACAGTAACTTGGTCTATGTTCTACGAAAAATCAAGCTTTTTTTTTTTATAACAACTTGCCACACAATTTTTATTAGCATAAATAACTAATGCATAAAATGTTTTTCACTTATTCTTGGAACAATTTTTTTGTCTCTGCATTAGGTAACAAGATACAATAGAAAAAAGTGCAGAACAAATTTTAAATAAATAAGAGGTTTATTTTAAAATAAACAATAAAAAAAAATAAAAGAATCGTCAATCAACCAACCACAAAATAAAAATTTATATAGACATAAATAAAATATTGGATTCGTTTGAGAACCACCCTGAGGTACTAGGCACATGAAGCACTGATTTTACTTTCTCGATTCCTTGAGCCAAGTTTCAGAACCACAGGATTCGCCTATCCTACAGCTACAGCTAAAAACGAACTTCAGAAATGTTCAATCGTAATTATTAAGTGGGCGCTTGGCCTTCAATATTTTATACAATAAAAAGTACATGTATTTGCTTGACGCTGAGTTTATACTGGGGAGCTTTAGGTAAAGTTACCAAAAAATATCTAAGTGCAAAATATAAAAAAATTTTACGCGATGGTTGGTCAAAAATCGCCAATTTGGCTGTTAGTTATCAGATCTGGTCATCCTGGCTACGCCACGGCTTAAAAGGGTTTGGGATTCCTTTTCCCACTATACCAAAACTTTCTGGCCGTTAAGTGAGAGAAAAGTCACACCCATCGACATACAGTCAACCCCTTCCCAACTTCTCCTTGTTTTATTTGTATTTCTCAAAACAAACAAAACAGAAGCCAATCGTCGTAGGACAAGTGGCAAAGAAACCAATACATGACAGAATTTCAAAGTAATGCACCATATAGGCTTCAAGCTACTTTTAATTGGAGATACACTGTATGTAACAAGTAACATTTCTTTAATGAATATTATCATTTTTCGAAATATTTAACTGTTAAAGTTTTTTAGTAACGTAAAAAATTAGTCAGCAACTGTAGCTGTTTATTAAATAATTTTCTCATTCATTTACATCAGTTAATTAGCTGTACGTCAATTTGTTCATGTTTCTCATTTAAAAAAAATCGATGTATCATTAGCGTACCAAATCCAAATATGTGTGCATGTAATTAGAACTTGATGTTTTGTACCAGTATACGGTATTCAATTGGATTCTTCTTAAATAAAAATTTTTTTTCTATAAACTATACATCATAGATTTTTGGCGCTTTATAATATGATAGATTTACTAGTAGAAGTAGAATTTAAGAATGGATCAAACTTCTAACATGAAATGATTTCCCTGTTTTTTATGCAATTTAGACATTCGGTGTTCAATAACTGCTGTGGATATTAATATGCTCAATAGTTTTATTATATAAGATATAAAGCATGAATGTGTTTCCTTGTAATTTTTTTTAAATTTTAATAGCAGTGCTATCATAAAATTTTTGCACCACTAAAAAATGTTCTATAATTTAATAAGTACTGTCTGTACTTAAATGGGTGCTTGAACTTTATGTTACTTATTATAACTAAAGTTTTTTTTTTTATAAAAAAAGCAGGTAATTGGTAATGCCAGAAAAAAGGCTGAAAGTCATTGGCCTTCGTTGTTGTATAATTTGCTTCATTATCAGTGGGACATCTGCTGAATAATAATATATAATTTTTTGGCTTATATCTGATTTAAATATGTGAAAAGTATTTTCATACAAAGCAAAAAGGTCAAAAGCAATTTATTAAGATCTTCTGCCTTTCTTTCTATGAATACATAATAATGTATTATTTTTATGTAAAGCTATAAGACTTAAAATAACTACCATCAAGGTAAATGTATCTTAAAATAAGGTTGTACAATTAAAGGAGTATTTTTTATTTTTTAGAAGGCCGGTATTCATGAAATGTCATAAGTTGTAGAAACTTGAGACTTTTACACTTTGAAAACAGTTCTCAAAAATGGTTGTAAAATTTATACATATACATATAATTGAGGGTTAAAACAAGAGTTGCACACGCTTTACCTATACCGTATGCGATTTCACTTGTCGGTTAGCTAAAATTGTTGTCTGCAAAGCGCATATATATGTCAATTTGAACATTAATGATCCTTTTTACATTAACTTCTACATAGAAAAATTTTTTAAAGCTCCGACCTTTAAGTACAAGTAAAATTAAGAAAATGTGCCAACACATCCTCATCTGTAGATACATTAACGAATGGTATAAATACATACAGGACCGTCCCTCGAAGCACCTACTTTCTTCTCTTGCGGTTAAAAACATAAATAATTAGAACGCACGCTACGCTTTTGGAAACGTTTCCTTTTTTAACGTTCAAAGTTTTAACCACTTTTCAATATCTTATCTGTACTTTCCAGCATAAAACCAAAAAGCGACCCTATATATATAGAATTGAGCAGAGGAAGAGAAGCTTATTCTCTTAAATATCGCGTGTCAGTACTGACGCGTTAATGTCGATGACAATTTAATTTTACCACCTTCTTCTACGCAGCTCTGCTCATAATATATTTACAATTCTTTGTGTAGGTCCTGCACCTGCTTTTGTTCGACATTTATTTTTCCTATGATCTGATTACTGGATCAATCGCTGACCCATTTGTAAGTACATCATGGTATTGATCGAACGCTTTTTTTGGGTGTTTGAATAAAATCACAAATCAGCTATTCGTTGGTGTGTGTACTTTTTTTATACTTGATGTCAATGTAGTGTTAAGGAAAAACCAAAAAAAATTAAAGTATGATGTTGACCACAGGCTTAAAGTTAGGATTTCGTTTAAAGAAGAAGTATATTTAATCCGTTTTCAAGTGAAATAATTAATATTACATGCTAATTACATCGACATTTTATACATCGATTTGTTTTATTGGATTTTACCTTTTTTTTAAACTGATGTGCAAACACATAATAAAGCATAATCGTTTTTTACTTTATAGCAAATTCGTTGTGCTTGATAGAAGCGTCGATTTGAGGAGAAAAAAAAATGATTTAGCATTGAAGGTCAAAACAGTTTCTCTTCATAATAAAACGATCAAAACTGTAACCGTGAGAATTTATTCGTGTAAGATCTGACAGCAAGTTGACTTAATCTTTAAAGATTGTGGACCATATTGTGATAGGAAGTAATTTCCGACGAAGTAACAATTGATCTCATTCTTACTGACTTCTATAATCAATATAATCCTAGTTTGTTGGTACTATTCATAACCGCTTTTAAATAATAAAAATAGACAAATTTTATTCATTAAAATTATTTTTATTTTATTTCATTTGTCAACTATGTCACTAATGTAAATTTTTTTCTACCGATATAACTCTTAATGGCAAGACGACATCGCATACTCACTGTGTATCTTTACTATTTGTCAAGTTCTTCAACTTTTGTGAGATTGGCGGCAAGTATTGTTTATTTGCCTCATCTGTACCCCAACTCTTATTGCAATACCTGTGCGCTTTTTTCGGCCTAAATTTTCAAAGGTGGGGGAATAGACGAGAGAAGCTAGTAAAATAGAGAAGAAAAGCGAAGTTAGTCGAGTCTTACTAATCTTTGGTAAGTCGGGTATATTATCTAGAGCCGTTAGAGACACGCCCTACTTGTCTCAAGAGGTTACAATAAAGTTACTTTAACCGCAATTCGTGCCTTTATTTTTTTGTCAATCGAAAAAGCCACGTCACAATAGTATTTTTATCAAAATGTCTGACGAAACACTGGAATCATATGACGACGACCCGGGTCTAAATATACCATCAGATATTGAAAATCCCAATTCAACAATGTTAGCGGGTCACGAGATTACATCTCCCAGCAACACTTCCCAAGAGACGAGGCAGTTGGAGATTGAGCCGATATCTAAGGATGATCCTCGTATCTCAGCCGCCGATAATGATGAGGTGAGGAAACGATCAATTAAAGACGAATATCTCGATTTCTTAACATTACTCGAAAATTCAATAAAGTGGCGTATTTGCAGGGCACCCATCTACAGGGAATAGATTCTACTACATTTGTTCCGAATACGCTTAACGTCAACGTAAGTACAGAAATTCTTTGTCTAAGTCATTGTCTGGTTTTACTTTTTAAGTATTAAATTTTACTCGTGTTAAATGCTTGACTAAAATTAAAAAAGTATGTGCTGACTAGTCTTATGCTATACTTCGTCAAGAAATTTTATGAGCCAATAGGTATAAATGAAATATTAAACCCGTTGGATGTTTCATAATACTATTTTATTTACACGCATGAAAATTATTTTATGATAATAAAATATGTTGGTGAGAAAAGTATGTTTAATTTTCAGGTCAGTGGTAAATTCGTTTTAGTTACGGGCATAAAGATAGTTAAAGAAGGTGAGGACGAAAACGCTTCCCGAGAAATCACCTTAATATGTAAGATTCCAGATAAGAATGATTCGGATAAGGCTGAGGCGTGGCTTGACTCGGACAATGTCTTGTATTTATATGCTCCAGCTATTCATAAATAGACTGTGATCAACCTTATAAATGTCGATTTATGGTTACAGTAACTAAAAGATAATATAAAAAAGAGATGTAATGAATAATGTCATTATACTGTCTAATTTATTTTATTCACAAATAGTCAACTAAAATTACTTTGAGATCTCATAGTTTTTATCATATTAATACAGAAAATAAAATTAA
The DNA here is from genome assembly GCF_036245765.1 of Copidosoma floridanum. NCBI lineage: Eukaryota > Metazoa > Arthropoda > Insecta > Hymenoptera > Encyrtidae > Copidosoma > Copidosoma floridanum. Next base: position 364,238 of record NW_028321913.1, on the reverse strand, counting down.
AATTCGAACACTTCATAAAATAAGTTGAGTATTACATTTATACAGTTGTCGATTTTCTTTATAATAATATCAAGTGCTATTTTTTTTATCCTACACTCAATCGAGATACTTATAGTTGGAAAGTCTACTAAAAAAATTTTTGTAATCTAGTAGGTACCGTAGGATAATTTATAACAAAATTTTCTCTTGATTTTGTTGTTACAAATGGTTTCACAGATTTTAAGTTATTTGACAAGGCTAAAATGTTATGCCAAACAACAGTTTTAGAAAAAATATTTATATGCAAGATTTAAATGCCTATAAAAAATATTATTAAAGAAAATTAGAATAGTAACTATTGAAGAATTATTTTAGTTTTTTTTCAGCCACCTCTTTTTTCCTCATAATTGACAGTGACAAAAACTGTCCAGTTTGTTACTTATTTTTCTGCACTATAACTCCTTTAAATAACATCCGCCAAACAATAAAAAGTATTTTGTTAAGGTTGAAGTAAGCTAAGATCATTGATGTTATAAGTTAATTTTTCTAAGAATTAAAAATTTTTATTTTTAATACGAAGTACCTGACAAAAAAATACTTTTTTAAATATATTATTTAAAATACGATCCAATTTAGTGAAACAGAGATATAATACTACACAATGAAAAATTTAAAATAAAATTTAGAAAAACAAAAGCATAATTAAAAAATACAAAGATGACGGTTTTTCTTTTAACACAACAATTTTTTAATGCAATAAATAGTATATTAACATGTATACAGTGTACAACTAAGAATTTCTTGACCAATACATTTTTAATGAGCAAACATTTTATATGACGGCTAAACACTACTCACAAGGGAGTTAAAATTTTAATCTTATTAGCATGTGCTTGTAACAATTGAACATTATTTTCTGTAATTTTTCCATCGAATTCTAATTGAACTTTCTGTCTTCGTATTTAAAAAAAAATAAATTATTTACCTTCCTACTTTTTCACCATGTTCTTTGGTAAATAACTAAAGTAAAAAAAAAGAATATAGAGGATAAATAAAAAAAATTCAAACTAATGAACTCTTATAATATTTATTTTAACACTTTTATGAAAATTACAAATTCATTCACTGCATAACACTAAAAGTATTATAAACACTTACTTTTATTTAACATTTAACTCATAATTAACATTTAATGAAAAAATATAGGACTTTGCGAATTTTTAACTGCAGATCTTGTATTGTAGAATAAAAAATATACGAACAATAATTATTTTTCAAAATAATTGAATCCTTACATTTTTTATTTAACCTTCATAAGTCAAGTAATTATGTGAATTATGAATAATTTTGAAATGTTCCTATAAGCACTTATAGGCACTTCACAGAGGGTCAGGGCACAGTGTGTCAGATGCAGGAGCTTCTTTTGATTGGCTCTTCTGTTTGCTGTACTCAGGACCAACACACACACAATCCTAATCAGCCAATCACTGGCTCGGAATCTCACGTCTGTGAGCTTCATAAGTTTGAGTGACACATCGATATGTATATGTTGTGTGAGTAATATACATATATACACAGTTTCTAAAGAAAGTCTTGAACATAGTGGCTCATCTGACACACTGTGCCTTGACCCTCCGTAAGGTGCCTTGCAGAAGCCACCTGGCACATTTTTGCCATCTGACGGTGGAATCACCCTCAATGTCTGATCAGTTTGAATCCAAATGACATAATAATCATTAAATATAGCTATTCTATTTGAAGTTTTAGATTACAGCCCTGCATTTTAAGATGATGTTTCTTTTTTTTTTTTTTAAATTCGTCAAGAACCAAGCACTCCTTTGATTACTACAAATAAATCACTTGATATTTTAGGAGGCCCAACTTCCAGTTCTCCGTACAATAAAATCAGAAACATTTCCGGTCAAATATATAGGTTCGTGTGGAGAGCTTCATAAGTTTGAGTGACACATTGATATGTATATGTTGTGTAAGTAGTATACATATATATACAGTTTTTAAAGAAAGTCTTGAACATAGTGGCTCATCTGTAATTGTAAACTGTAAATCAATAAATACTATTAAATTCTACTGGTATCGCTTAAAAAACAAGGACAATGAAATCAATTACGATTAAAATTATCAATTAAAATTTCAGTGAGTCTAGCTCCAATATATTTTAAATTTATTAACCTAGAATTATTGCAAAATGTCGTGGAGAAATATGTATGTAGTTGGTACAGGTCAGTAGAAAATCTATATTTAGGAGTAATTTTCTTACCATGAGCGTTAAATCTATGGCATAATTAAGCAGAAAAACGAGTTTTGCAAGTTAATAACTAATATACATAAATCTCGGCTTCTGAGGGAGATATCTTTTCTTTGCGCACATGATACAAAAACTACTCTTTTCTACTCATGATTACTTTTTCAATTTTATTCGTGTATGGTAAACTAACAGCTTATGAGGTAACTCTTATTAAAAGTATATCATTTAAAAATTTATTTTTGTTGTTTACTGTACCACTACAATCTTCTTATGGGGTATAAGGCCACAAAGGGCGTGGCTGTGGCTCTCTGTACTGAGAATAAATTGAAAAAGGCTTTCCATCATTATACAAACGGTTGTTTTTCTTCGGTTTTTTAAGTTTCTTGATTCTTCTACATGATTTTTTTACAAAATACTTTACGATCTGTCTGTGACATTTCTCATACAAAAATATGATTAGACTTAGGGAAAATCCACTTAATAAAAACACAAACAGTGGAGTGACTTCAGAAAGACCTAATGATGTAAATGAAACTTCTTTTTTAATACCGAATTTGGCCCGATTTTCGTTTTTTTTTCGAGAAATGATTCCATTCTCTCTATACTTTTGAATGCTGAAAAAAATTTGTATTGTTAAAATTGTCTATCATAAATTTTTATATGAAAATACTTACTGATGATTTAAAAATTGAAGAAGTGGATCTCCTTTGTTCAAAACTATACCTTTTTTTCTAAAGTTACCTAGTGGAATAGCTAAGATTTCGCAAGGTTTTTTGAAAGTTACTTGACTCCATGAATAACCAATGTTATAGAGAACTACCCTTTCCTTGCATACCTACAATTAAAAAAAGTTTCTAAGATTAACACGCTAAAAAGTATTCTATTTTAATTTATTAAATTTGTACATCTTTCAAAAATTTTCTAGAATTGCTCTAGTTTAAAGTGTACTAGTATAGAACCGTATTTATTGCACACAACGCACGGACACACAAACATAGATCTATACGAATAATTTGTATAACCGTCTCCAAAAATAAAAAATTACATTATAACGTTTAATAATATCTTTGTATTACTATTTTTTTAATGAAATGTTAAAGATAATTCTTAATGACATTTACACAAATTCTTTGGGTGCCAAAACTTTTGTCTACGGTAGAATATAAAAAAAAAAAATATCTTTTGACAAATAGTCTTACCACCATTACAAATAAAAGTGTTAAAAATAATTTTTAAATGCTATTGAGAAAGGTGATGCATTGTTAAGTATCTTTAAAAATTATCAACGTAAGTTAAATATTTTACATTACCTGCTGTATAGCCTCTTGGAGGGTTGTAGGTAGACTATTCTCATCTTTCAAAAACTGTCTCAGTTCGTCATTTATATTGTCCTTTGAGCTCTAATAAAATATCATTGGATAAAGTTTTTAAGTACAATGTAGTTGATATATTCAATTAAAACTTTACAAAATTACCGAGAAAAACGTTAATGAGTCAGTGTTTTTTACAATAATCAACTGATATGTTTTGTCCGCTAGAAATCCACGCGCATTTCTAAATGGAATGTGTGGTATTGAAACTGTAGCAAAACTTGTGAAACAGCCTGCGTACATTGAAATAATAATGAACGCTGTCAGATATAGCGATAGTCTTGCCATCTTGGATGATACGAAATTGAATTGTTCATCTGTAAATTAAAAAAAATGTATGTATAGACAGGCAATTTCATTGTATAAGTGTACCTAAATTTTTAGGGTTCTTAAATTATATTCAAGAGTATATGATGATTAACAAGATCAAAGACGTACATTTTGCAAACTTGAATAATCATCTGTGATTTTTTTATTTTTTAAAATAAAGATTCCAGAAATTGTGGAAAATTGTTTTACCAAGTTAGTGGAAAAAACACCTCCTTCTGCCATTTAAGGAAGTTTGTGAGAGAAGTTCAAAATGGAGAAACGTGCCAAAAAATGTATGTTATATTTGAGCATTTTAGGAGTGCACATACATTTTTCTAGATTTTTTATGAGCGGAAATTTTCGAGAAAATAAATTATGAAAAATTGACAGTTTAACACGGTCTCTTATGAGAGAGCAAGGTTAGGTTTGCCTTTTAATTAAAATTAAGGTATATTCTAAATGTGTTGGATTGAAAAAAAAGTTTTTATAGATAACTTGGTACGAAAGGAAGATGCTCGACAAAAAAAAATCAAACCTTGCCAGGCATTTTTAAAAAATATAAGCAGTTACAGTCGTACAGTTTAAAAATTGTAGAGGACAAGAGCAGCTGCGGCAAAGGGGGCCCAGATGCGCGAGCGGGGAGGGGCCTCCCCGTTCCTCGCCTCTCTAAATGATCCTCCCAAACCTCCTTAAAAAGCTTTTTTTTTAAATTTCTTATTTTTTCTAAATTTCTTTGCACACTTCTTGTTTAAAAAAAGTATTTGTCTTCACGTTATGGATCACCTGCAGGTGGTTAGTATTTTATAGCTATAGAGTTATTAAAATAGAATTGAGATTTATGAGGGGATTCGAGTCCACGGAATTTTTTAAATATTGTGTATTTTTACCTCCTAAAGATGATAAACCATGAAATTCGTCATTATTTTTCTGTCATTAATTGTTATTAGCAAACTACATAAGCAACCGAGAAAATTTTTCAATTTTGGTAAGCATTAAGTTTATTCCGATTCTTGGACATATTTTGAACAAAAATTAATGGAGATGTATGAACTGAAACCTCACAGATTTTCAGTAAAAAAGCTGACCACTTGTTATTTGACCATTGCTGAATTATTTTTAACTCAGCTGGGCTCAAATTTTTCCTTAAAACGTGTACAAGATCACCCACATACTGAAATTAAAATTTGTTTTATATTGAAAATACATGATTTTGAAGTGGCTTCTTTTTATTCTCTGACAAAATTATAAGGCACTGCCATAATTTTGTTGCGCCTAAAAACTAATTTAGGATATATTATTATGAAGAAAGAAAGCATCATGACATGTAGGATATCGCTATAATAAAAAGTATTAAAAAATAAATGATAATATAATGGTAATCTAAAAATTCATAATAAAATCGAATGGGTTCATGGTAAGCATTTCATCAATTACCTCATATTCGTGTATATTTACGCATGGGTATAATATTTTTTAAAAGTATGCATAAAAATTTTCATTTTTTAAGAGTGATGATCTAGTTCTATTATTTAATTAAAACAACCCAATCTTTGTTAAATGTAATTTTACCTACTAATTGTACTTTATAATGACAATCTTGTACAATATGGTATAAATAACATAAATTTAACATCTTTGCTGCATTATTGAATAAACCATCTTAAACAGTTTACCTGTAAATTCCTGATGGACGAACATACGCCACACGTTTAAAAAACTGTCCGACAGTTTAAAAATAAATCCTCTTCTATCATTATGTAATACTAAAATTACGCTAAATAGAATTGATGAAATAGCTATAAGTATAATCAAGAAAATCCAAATGCGTTTGCTGAAAACCTATTCAATAAAAGAGAAAGAACGTAATAAAGAAATCAAGCCATGAATATTTTACAATTCAAATATTTCACCTCGAAATAAGCACTCCATGGAACCTCCATGGTACCCGGTAATTTATAGTATAATGTATCTTGAAAATCCATAATTTCAATCGTTACGTCATAATTATCCAAATTTTTGTTCGATAAAAACTTGCCGGGAAGAATAATACTTTCACTTAATAATTTTGTGGAATTAATAACGGTACTGTTGACACTTGTATTTGATTTACTATTGATATGGGAGCCATTTTTATACTTATATGCTAATCCTGTGTTAGATGCGAAATCTTCCACTATTTTAGAATAAAAAGTAGAAATCTACGAACATTAAAGAAAAATAATCAAGTTTTTGTGAATGCAATAATTGTGATATTTTAAAATAAAACAATTTTTACTAAAACAATTCGTTACCTTATCATTAATTATAGCCGACGCACCCGTCAGATTCCTTCGTCTCTCAACTACACTTGATGAGGCTTGTTTGTCTGTTATAATCAATCCGTCCTTCTTGCTCCACTCGAATAATTTATTAACGTGTAATTCATTTTGGGGACCGACAGCAAACCATTCATTTATGTCTTTATTATCTCCGCATCTTATTAAGACTTCACTTTTTATATTCAAGTGGAGGTAATTCTTTTTAGGATATCGGCAAGTGTTGTCAATTTGTTCAGTAACGACAGGCCGAAATAATAATAGCCATACGTGAGGCGAAAGGTTGTGGTGCCTCGAGAAGTGCGTGAATTTGTCAAAATCATTGTCAGTATTTAAAAACACCACAAAAAGGGTTTTTGAGTAATTTCTTAGTTTCGGATACTTTTCTGGAAGATCTGATATAGTCGAAGCTACGGAGTATACCATTTTTCGCGAAAATTCTTTCACCATGTTAACCACCGAATGTATGTCTGCGGATTTTAGAGAAAAATTGTTGATATTTACTATTAATAACTTTTTATAATCGCTTTACTTTTACTCACCTTCGTTGCTCCTATAAATAATTCCTATGCTGGTGGTCGCATAGAACTTTTGTACATCCAAAATTACAGGAACTTGACTTTCCATCTTTTTTGCTGAATCACATGGCATGAATAAGACAACGGCCGATATAACAATGAGGCTGGTGAGCTTCATCATTTTTGGCTAAAAATATGTAAAGAGAATTCAAACGTTTCCTAACAAATTTAAATAAATACGTATTTTGTACAAGATAGTAAAATCGATACTATTTTTCGCCAGTACAACTACCAATACATAGCAAATTCAAGATTAAATCTAATTTAAATACAATGTTTACACAACGGGACCACTACTTGACACTATATTCTTGTTTTAAAGATGCCACATTATTGTTTATTTATGTTACTCTTTTTTATTTTTTATTGAATCGTAAAATTCAATAAACATTTTGTAAAATAAAATAATTATGTCATTAGACTTTATACTTCAAAAAATTTCAGGAACATTCCTTTTTCAAATCTAAATAATATTAAAATCATGTACAGGAGCTGCACGTATATTTTGTTTCAGAAATTTGGAGGAAGCAGGAACATGCTTTGATCGTAAAATTTAGGTTGGGGCACATAACTTTATCAACAATTTTATTTATTCACATACTTAATTTCAAAATAATCCTAGCCTCTTCTACCCTTTAAACCATGTTTTTGCCTTAGTATATCATTAGAAGTTATTTAAAAGAACAATAAAAATTATTAAAAAAGTTTTACTTTTTTTAGAATGTCGATAAATGCAGTGTAATGGTAGTCGTACGCATACGGATTTTATTTAATCTTTTAACTTTTAAGCAATTATTTCTGTTATTTTTTTCTGCCTACAATTTCTTTTAACTTCGGATATGGAAAACTCTAGTTTGTACAAAGAGCTTCATTTAGTTTTTTATAAGGCAGTGAATTTTTAGGTTTTTAAACAGCCAATTTTTATAATATTCTATACTTAGGATTAAAGTAAAATGTTATCTTTTATATTTCTATTATTATAGTAAATCAAAGATTGAAAAAGTAGAAAACCCAAATCAAATTGATGAAAATTCAATTTTTAGAGTGCAAAAAAATGATGAAGTGCTTTCTACAGTTTCCGTAACTTTCGAAAAAGTATTCAAGTTCTGTATAATCTAACGTTGAAGGATAGCTTGATTACGCTAGTTGATTTACAACAAGTTGAGTTAGTATTTTTTTTGCGAAAATTTAGCACTAGTTTTAATAGTAAAAATGAAATTATGTTTAACAAAAATTTTTCTGTTAATTAACTACTTTAATGTGTAAGAAATTATTTCCATTGTCATTTTAGTAGTGAGAATTGATTTTAAACATTTTTTTTTGACACATATTTATAGTAAAGATGGAGAAAATTTAAATAATGTTTTTGATAAGTCCCATTAAAAAAAATTTTTTTTTTTTTAAATAACGGCATCAAAAGTAGATATTTAATTTTATGTGTAGCTTGAATAATAACTTTCAGTTACATATGGTGCAGAACTCTGGTTTTTTTGTATTAAAAAAATACATCACTTAAATGACATTTAAAATGTTGATAAGTATTGTGAGTTGGTAGTTAGAGACATCCGAAAACGAAGCACAGCTAAATTGTTTAAATTTTATTGACTTTTGTACTTTTTAAACGGTTTTTAACCATTGTTTGTTTCGTCCACCATTTTTTCTGACGTCTTAAACATCAACTAAGTGTTTATCTTGAGAGTTTTGTTTACCTAGTTTCATAGAATTTCTTAACGAAGGAAAGCTTGGTTGTGCTTGATGAATTACTTCAAATAAAATTACAGCTGTTTATGCAAAAGTTTAGCACTTGTTTTATTAATAAAAAAAAACTATGTTAAACCAAAAAATTTTTTTAATTAACTACTTTAATGAGTAAGGAATTGCTTTTATTGTGTTAGCACAACAAAATTTAAGCTTTTCTTTACCAATACTGCATTTTAATAGTAAAAACTTACGTCAAATATTATATTATTTGCACGCACTTCTAAGAAGAGAGTAAAAGTGAAATTTTCATTATTTAGACGGCATACTTGAAATGATAATAAGAAGCAAAGAAACGATAAAGATAAAAAAATTTTTTACTTTCTTATACTACATCAATGATAGCTTTTAGTTTTATGTGGTGCATTTTTCTGCTTAGTTTGTAGGAAAAAAGTACATCACTCAAAAGGAAACAAAAAAAAATTCAATGAGATCGAGACGCATCTATTTCTGCCAGAGAGAGGATTTAAAGATGCACTTACTTGTTAACTTGATTCTCGTGACGCAGACAATGACTTCCGGGAACTCCTTAAATGAAGCTGGGCACGGCTGGGATGGACACCTTTTGGATGCTGAAAGTTGTGACTTCTCGAGTTTTACAGGACACTTTTCACAAACGAATATCTATTCGAGCACTAAACTTCTTTGACAAACTGTATCGGAAACGTAGTACACAGTGATCACTTGGGGTTGAGGTGTTCTCTAGTTGACGCACTGCGAGACAGTGACGTGTTGGGGCTGTGCCTTGAAGGGCTTGGAATTCCCTTTCCCACTACGAAAATTTTCTGGCCATGAAGTGGGAGAAAAGGAACGCCCATTGACATAGTCAACCCCTTCCTAACTTCCCCTCTTTTTATTTTATTTCCTAAAACAAACAAAACAGAAGCCAATCGCCGTAGAACAAGTGGCAAAGAAACTATTACATGACAGAATTTCAAAGCAATGCATCGTAGGCATAAAGATATTTTCTATTGGAGATACACTATATATAACAAGAATCTTTTCGGCAATAAATATTATCATTTTTGAAATATTTATTTATTAAAATTTTTTAGTAACGTAAAAAATTAGTCAGCAACTGTAGCTGTTTATCGAATAATTTTCTAATTCATTTACATCAGTTAATTAGCACTACGTCAATTTGTTCATGTTTTTGATTTTAAAAAAATTTGATGTATCATTAGCGTACCAAATCCAAATATTAGTGCATGTAATTAGAACTTGATGTGTTATAGTATCACACGGTATTAAACTGGATTTTTCTCAAATAAAAAATTTTTTTCTATAAACTGTACATCATAGATTTTTGACGCTGTACAATATTATAGATTTACTAATAAAAGTAGAATTTGAGAATTAATAAAACTTCTAACATAAAATAATTTCCCTGTTTTTGTGTAATTTAGAAATTTGGTTTTCAATTTCTGCTGTAGGTATTAATATGCTCAATAGTTTTTTTATATAAGATATGAATAATAGGTTTATTTTTTTATAATTTTTTTTAATTATAATAACAGTGCTATCATAGAATTTTTGCACAACCAAAACACGTTTTATAGTTCAATAAGTACTGTTTGTACTTGAATGGGTGCTTTGACTTTATGTTACTTATTATAACTTAAGTTTTTTTTTTTATAAAAAAGGCAGGTAATTTTTAATGCAAAAAAAAGGCTAGAAGTCATTAGTCTTCATTGTAATAATATATAATTTTTTGGCTAATATCTGATTTAAGTATGTGGAAAGTATTTTTATACAAAGCAAAAAGGTCTGAAGCAATTTATTTAGATTTTCTGCCTTTTTGCTTATTAATTGTGTATTGTTTGTTCTGTAAAGCTATAATGATTATCGTTAAGGAAAATTCATTTTAAATTGAGGTAGTACTATTGAAGAATAATTTTTTGTTTCTTAAAAGAACAATAAGCATTTTTAACGTCATAATCAGTGGAGACTTGAGACTTTTATACTTTAGATGAAATCAAAATTGTCTACCATTTTTCGTTAATTTAATGATTTGAAAGTTTACGAGGTTGATTTAGAAAAGTTTCTCCTTCTATACAATCTAGTGATAATCGAGGTTATAATAAAGAGAAGGTTTTTATATGTAACCAGGAAACTAATAATTATACACGTATTGATTTACGTTTAAGAGTACACAATATAGTATTTGGTTGTACCTTCAAGTGAGATTTCTTGATGCTAATTTTTTAAAGTTAATACTCTGTAATGACGAACTTTTTACATAAATTTACATCTATCGGTTGTAAGTATACAAATAAGCAAAATTATTTTAAAATAAGTGTTTAATCAAAAGTGACATTAATATTTGATGCATCATTCATATCGCCAATGATATCCTTACTAAAATACGCCGAGTGCGATTTTATATGCTGCAAATTTTTTTTAAGCTCCAACCTCTAAGTAAAATTAAGAAAATGTGCGAAGACATGCTCATCTGTAAATATATGAACAAATGGTATAAATACATACAGGACTGTCCCTCGAATCACCTACTTTCTTCTCTTGGAGTTAAGAACATAGATAACGTTAACGGCCGCTACGCTTTTGCAAACGTTTCTCCTTTTAACGTCCAAAATTTTCAAATTTTCAATATCTCATCTGTACTTTTTAGCATAAAACAAAGCAGTGACACTATATATAGAATTGAGCCGAAGAAGAATAGTTTATTTCCTCAAGTATCGCGTGTCGGTACTGACGCGTTAATGTGGATGACAATTCAATTTTACCACCTTCTACTACGCAGCTCTGCTCATAATATATTTATCATTGTCTGTATATGTCCTGCACCTGCTTTTGTTCCACATTTACTTTTCCTATGATATGTTTTTGAAATCAAGCACTGACCCATTTGTAAGTACATCGTGTTATTGATCGAATGCTTATTTTTGGGTGTTTGTACAAAATTACAAGCCAACCAGTCATTTGCGTGTGTTCTTTTTTATATTTAAAGACAGTGTGGCGATTTGATGTTACTGTGGCCGTTTTTCTAGTAAAAAGAAACTCAAATTGAAGTGTGATATTGACCACAAGCTCAAAATAAGCAATAATATACCTAATCATTTTGTGCAGCATATACTAAAAAGTTAAAGGGAATATTATTTTTTGTTTTTTCTTTAAATTTAAAGTAATTTTTATGCATTTATGACTACTGTAGTTCTATTTTCAACTGCATTACATCCTAATTACTAAACAACAATTTTTTTACAACACTTTTGTTTTTTATGGTAAAAGATTTTTTACTTTTTTTTTTCTTCAGATAAAAACAATAATACTACGAACCAAACATGAATTTTAGGTTTGAAAGGAATAAGATTTAAATAATTTTAAAATAATAATTTACGTGAGTTCAAGTGATTCAAGTGGATCCTCGCTATTCATTATGAAAAATTTCAATTAGGCATCCTACCGATTCTACGATAAGCGATTTTTTACTTTTTTAAGTATCTCTCTAAAACCAAAGAAAATCATCGTATTTTTTCTTTTCTACCTTATGTTCTTTATTATTTCTCGGCGTAGAACGAAAAATATTCCAGAAAATAAATTAACGCAGCTGACAGGGATTTGAAATAATAATACCTTAGTATGAAATAAATAATATATTGAGCCATTTCCAACATCAGGACTACCACCACCACACCGGGTTAATCGACTTTTGGAGCCCATTGTTTTAACTAATCAGAATCCTAGGTAGGGCCACGTATCTTCTTACAGAAATTCCGAGCTACTTTCACTCCTACCCTTTAAACATTGCGGCCAATCTTCTTAAACTCGCGACCATCAAGCGCCTTTTTTCCCCTGCGACCGCAAGTTTGGGATATTTTGTCCTATTCTGTTACTATTTCCATGAGTATTCAAGTTATGTATTGATTTTGTGGTTTTCGTTTGTAAATAAGTTGACGAAGAACAGATATTTTCGAAGATGGTTTATGAAAAAAGAGCAATTTGTAAACAGTTGCAGATATACCCACGCGTTAAAGAATCTGATTTGATGTTGTTTGTGATATTGTAGTACTTACGCTGCGAAAGAAAAGTTTGTATTAAAAATAGTAGACAACTTAATCCGATAATTTTCAACTCAAATTCAAACCCTAGGAGATAAATACAATGTATATCAATACTATCGAGTTTCGATAAATAATACTTGTTAACTCTCAAATTAATATTGCCACCTAATTAAATAGCGACTCGGTCAGTTTGTCTCAAAAAGTTTCTCCTTAATCACTAGCAAAGTACAAACTCAAAGGTAACACTGCAGGGATCCTTCCTAGGCATGAGGTATGAAGTAAGCTCGCCATTTGTCTGGAATCAGGAAACTGCGAGTCATCCAATTTCAAGTAGTACGAGTCCGAGTTTGGTCAGACGTAGGCAGATTTTATTTAAAATTATGTTCTCGGGTATCGTACACTCATCTAAATGTAGTTAAATTAAAAAAATCATTATAAATACAAAAAAAAAAAAAACAAAAAAAACTTAAATAAATTCATTTTCGTTAACGTAACTGTGCTAGTCTTGCAGAAGTCTCAGGAGTTTTAAGTTTTACCCGATGCAGTATCTTTTTTTACTAAAAGACGTTCTAGATTTCTGTAACAGACTTGTATCAGAAGCGATCAGCCAAATTGAGAAAATTAAGACACTATTCGGTGAAATTTATACTTTCCCCATTTAAGAGAATCTCGAAAATTCATGTGATTCTTAAAGTCATTAAAAGGACAATCAACTACTTTATAAAAGTCAAGCCAATGAGTTATCGGACTACCTAACCAGGTATGTAGTGATCAAGGACACAACTACACTCTAATTATTAATTTAGTCTCGTAGCTCTCCGACCCCCTTGACACGAATGGTAGGTAGCACATGAATAATACATTCATCAGCGCGTCAAAAAAGGACTCTCTTAGCACATGATATATTAAAGCCCTTGGCTACTGCGTACCCGCTGATAGTATAGTTCTCCTATATGGGAGAGCAGCTGGTGAGGAATTACCCACTTTTACCCGCAAACGATTTTTACTGGACTAGTATAGTATATATACTGTAGTATACTTACAGGTGGTAGTGATCCCAAAATAATCATATTTTTTCAAATAACATATTTTTTTCTCAATACAATTAGCTTAATACTTATAAATTTAATGGTATTGGGACATCTAATGGGTAGCGATTTTTATTCTAACCTATTACATATTCGATATTGGAGTGGCGTCAATTTTGGCTGCAGCTAAGCAGTCTATTTACATGAATATATGTTATTGCACGTAATACGGTAGAGGCCGCGACACCGATGTCCTCGGCAGTTGTATTATGGACGGGTGATTTTGGTCGCTCAGCAGGTCAAGAGACCGAATGATTTTCCTTTTTACAGTAATTTAAACTTCATAAATTTGTTTATAAGAAATAAGATAACAAGAGTTATTTAATCAATTTAGATGGTCTGTTTATTTACTGATAAATCAATAATACAATTTTTTAGAAGATTTAACATTAAAAAAAAATTAATAAATGAATAAGAGAAAAAAGATGAGAGGTGCAAGCAAAACAAGAAAAAAAGATTGCATACATAGGTGTGTTTATTAGCCTGTGATTTGTGGCGCTGAGATAAAAAAAAGATCATTTTTTATAAACCATATTCAAATATATCTGTTTTTCGTCAACTTATTTACAAACAAAAGTCAGAAAATCAATACATAGTTCGAATACTCATGAAAATAATTACAGAAGAGGACAAAATATCCAAAACTTGAGGTCGGAGGGGAAAAAAGGTGCGTGATGGTCGCGAGTTTAAGAAAATAGGCCATGATATTCGAAGGGTAGAAGTAAAAGTAGCTCGTATTTGCTACAAGTAATTACGTTGCCCTTTGTAGAATTTCGATTGGTTGAAACAATGGGCTTCAACGTTCGACTAACCCGGTGTGGTGGTGGTAGTCATCATGTTGGAAATGTCCCAATATATTATTGATTTCATACCAAAGTATTAATATTTTAAATCCCTGGCACCTAGTTGGTTTATTTTATGGAGTATTTTTTGTTGGACGCAGAGAACTAATAAAGAAAATAAGGTAAAAAAGAAAAATTGTGAAAATTTTCGTTGATCTAAAAAAGACTCTAAAAACGTGAAAAATTCATTCATTCTAAAGTCAATAGAATTCTTTGTTAAAGTTTTTTATAATAAATAATAAGGATCCACTTGAATCACTTGCACTTGCACAACTCATAGTTTTAAAATTATTTAAATCTTATATCTTCTAGACCTACAAATTCTTCCTTAAGAAAAAAAGTAAAAAAATCTTGTACGATGGAAAACAAAAATGGTTGTTTAGTAATTTAGATGTAGTTCAGTAAAAAATATAATTACAGCAGTGATACATGCATAAAAATAAATTCAAATTTCAAAAGAGTTAAAAATAATATTTCCTTCAACTTTATTTAGTACACGCTGCACAAAATTTATTAGTGTTTTATTGCTTATATTTAGATAGCTGTCAATATCTTTCTTTGATATTTTTGGTTTTTTCTTGCCAGAGAAGTAGCCACGTGTTCACAAAACTACCACATAGGCTCGAAACATAAAAAATCCTCCGCACCAACAAATAAATGGCTTGTAATTTTATACAAACACCCAAAAAAGAGTATTCGTTCAATAACACGATTTACGTACAAAAGGGTCAGCGCTTGATTTCAAAAACAGATGGTAGGAAAAATAAACGTAAAACAAAAACACGGGCAGGGCATGAAGGAACAATTGTAAATAAATTATAAGTAGAGCTGCGTAGTACAGTAGTAAAATTCAATTGTCTTGCACATTGCACGCATTGGTACTGTCACGCTTTTTGGGCTCAACTCCATATAGTCTCGCTTCTTTGATTTATGACGGATAGTGCTACTTATGGTAAATTTTAGACGTCAGAAGGAGAAAGCTCAGAAAAACTTTTCTAAAAGTGTGGGCTGTTTTAAGTATATATGCCAAGAGGATGGGTGCGTTAGGATGGTAACGTTGTATCAAGTACTTTGTTTACGGAAGAATTTAAAATGGAACTTTTTTTAATATACAGATTGGAGCTTAGAAAAAGTTTCGAAATGTTAAAGTTATTGCAGATAGGTAATATCGAATCGATGTATATATTACATGCGATTTTTAGACAACAACTTTAGCTACCAAATACGTGAAATCGCACGTGTATTTCAGTAGACCGTATTATGGAGAAACGGAGAATATCACGTCAATTGTTAATGTAAGTTGAACTTAACCCTTATTTTAAAACTAATCTGTTTGTATCTTTCAGCCACACAACAAAAAAAAAGGTTTAAGGGCAGTTGGAGTCAGATTGAGAAATTAAAGGAAAACTATTGACCTAAATAATCCAGTATAAATTTGAGTGTTTCATTCCAAAAAAAATGTTTTTATGGTAAATCATAAATGGTTTTTATAATTACTGCAAAAAAATACCATTTTTTAACCATAACCATAAAAAACTGTAATTGTCCTTCAGACTCAGCGCACTTTCCTTCTTACAATAAGGACGGCCTTTTCAGTTGTAAGTAGGCTGGAATTTCTGACTCGACAACAGAAAAAACGGGTCAGTTTAGCAGTTCAGAATAACTGTAGTTTTTAAAAAAGATTATTAAAAGAACTCTCATATTTTAATTTAAAAAATTTTTTTAATTTGTAATATTTATTTTAGTTTATTTATGACAAGGATACTTTAATTTTATTTAAATATTTGATGGTAATAATGCTCATTTAAATTTTAGGAGAAATAGTTTTATAGACATGTTGATTAATGCTAAACGAACTTATGATGATAAAATTATGTCAAAATGTATATTAATAAGTAAAAACTTAAAAGTTGACTTTGTTTCACAATGTTTTATTATTCGCAGACAGCTGTTTCGGCAGTCACGCCATTGTCAGATGCTCGACATACACTGAATTGTCTATGTACATCAGTTCGCTAAAGTCAAGTACAAGTATTACAAATGTAGTTGTCGCTCAACGGTATGATATGTATGCGCCTGTGTATGAGTACCTTATGAGATACTATGTATTACATTTTCTATTATTGGAGATAGAGTAAAATTAATTTGATCGTTCGTTATGGATTTAGTATGTTTTTTTGCTAATTCTATTTCTATTGTCTCAAACAGATTCAATTTAAAACTTTTAGGTAAACTGTGTAGTAACTTTATATTATTTTCATCTAGGAAATGCGCAATAGAATTACAATGTTCACTAAAACCCGTCGTATTGCGATCATTATAAATAGACTTTTTGTGCTCCTATATACGTTCGGAAAGGGCACGTCCTGTCTGTCCAATATATATGCTTATTAACTTATTAATATACATTTTGATTCGAAATGTTTCACCAACGCAAAAGCAAAAAATCAATTAATAATCTTTTAAATGCTAGCAAAGCATATCTCGCAATCTTTTATAGAAAGTGTCTAGTAAAGTTTTACAAGTGTAACAACCATCTTTATTTTAATAAAAGATGTTTACAACTACATTTGGTACCCCCACATATATAAAGATAATTTGCCGACATAAATCAACAGAATCAACCGCAGTGATTGACAAAGCATACACTTTTTGGCTAAATGTGGAATTAAAAAAGTGGTACAGAATCAGGAGCAATTTGTCACGACACTTAAAGTTAATACACAGCGAACTACTTAGACGCTGCCATAACGTAGAATTTGATATTTTAGACGAAGAGACGAGAAATAATGTTCGAGAAATTTAACACACACACCGCCAAACACATACTAAGAAACTTGATGGGCTCATACAGAAGGAGAACAGCAAAATACAACAGAGAGCAAATAATTCACCACTTGCCACACATACGAAGGTTAATAAACAACAACAGACTACGTCATCGGCCACCGTGGAATCCAGTACAAAGTTTGATTTTTCTTTTTCTTTTTATCCGAGAGTCAAGAACTTATCCGAAGTTACGTTCACACAAAATGAAAAAAACATTTTGAATAAAGGTTTAAAGTACTGTCCTAACATTAAAAACTTCAAAGATTTCATCGAACTTTCTGTATACGCAGAAATAGCATCAAAAGGTATAGATAAAAACGAACTACAACTTTTTAGATACAAATGCGTTGATGTAATAAATAAAAACAAAAAACAATTTTCAACTAACAATAGCTCAGAATTCAAAAGTATTATTTCTTTAAAGAAAAAACTTAAAAATAATGATTTAATTTTATGTAAAGCTGACAAAGGAAACACTGTTACCATTTTGAATAAGTATGACTATATTGAAAAGACAGAACTTTTAATAAATAACAATAATTTTAAAATTTTGAATTCTGATCCTACAGCAAATTTTTAAAGGGAGACTAAGTCAGTTTTTAAAAATTTGTACAAACATACTCTATGATTGTAATTTGCACATGTTAACTGTTATGAATTCTTCGGTGCCGGTACTATACAGCTTACCTAAAATACACAAGGAGGGCATACCAATGAGACCAATAGTATCTTATACTAATGCACCAACCTACTTACTCGCAAAAGAACTTAATAAAATACTCCCTTCCTTACTCAACTTTAAGCCAAAACATAGCATTAAAAATACAAGTCAACTAATAGATAAACTTAGAGATCTCAAAATTCCATGTTATGCACGATTGCTTTCATTCGATGTTGTTAATCTATTTCCCTCCATCCCTACAGACCATCTAAAGAATATTATTAAATATCTGGTTGACAATAGCCCTTCCTGGTGTTGATTCAAAACAAGAAATTTTAAAATTAATATCCATTTGTTTAGAACAAAGCTACTTCAAGTTCAGTAATAAATATTATTTACAACTTAACGGTCTTCCAATAGGCTCTCCCCTCACCCCCCTTCTCAGTGAGATATTCATGTCATACGTAGAGGACCTTATATTCGATTCGACCTCCCTCCTCACCAGTAATGTTTTACACTGGTCGAGGTATGTCGAAGATGTGTTTTGCATCTGGAAGGGTACAGAGAGGACAATGACCAGTTTTCTCAGCTACATAAATGATTTAGTACCGGGTATAAAATTTACAGCAGAAGCTGAACATGACAATAGTTTAAATTTTCTGGATCTAAAAATAACACGAAAAGACGGTGAGTTGTTGTATGAAATTTATAGAAAACCAACTTTCACAGATACGTTAGTACCGTACGATTCAAAGCAGTCCATCAATATAAAAATGAGTGCATTTTACTCTTTTGTATATAGATTATTAACAGTACCGTTAACAAAATCTTATTACGAAAAGGAAATCAATCCATTAAAATGTTTAGCAATTAATAATGGTTACAATAAAAACCTCATAGATAATCTAATTTTTAAAATAAAAAATAGACTTATTTCAAAATATTTTTACGCAGTCGCAAAACAAACCGAAAAATTTAATATGTTGAATTATGTTCCCATAGTATCCGATAAAATAAGTAATTTTTAAAAAAAACAAAATGTAAATACAATTATGGTCAATAAACGTAACTTGACATCCATTTTATGTAATAATAAGGAAAAAGTTGGTATTTTACAGAAATGTGGAGTTTATCAGATTAATTGTTCCGAATGCGATGCCATATATATTGGACAGACAGGACGTGCCCTTTCCAAACGTATAAAGGAGCACAAAAAGTCTCTTTATGAAGATCGCAATACGACGGGTTTTAGTGAACACTGTAATTCTAATGCGCATTTCCTAGATGAAAATAATATAAAGTTACTACACAGTTTACCTAAAAGTTTTAAATTGAATCTGTTTGAGACAATAGAAATAGAATTAGCAAAAAAACACAATAAATCCATAACGAACGATCAAATTAATTTTACTCTATCTCCAATAATAGAAAATGTAATACATCGTATCTCATAAGGCACTCAAACACAGACGCATACATATCATACCTTTGAGCGACAACTACATTTGTAATACTTGTACTTGACCTTAGCGAACTGATGTACATAGACCATTCAGTGTATGTCGAGCATCTGACAATGGCGCAACTGCCAAAACAGCTGTCTGCGAATAATAAAACATTGTGAAACAAAGCCAACTTTTAAGTTTTTACTTATTAATATACATTTCAATTCGAAATGTTTCACCAACGCCCAAGCGAGAAATCAATTAATAATAAAATTATGTCTATTTATACTTTATTTATCTATTATTATCTATACTGTTATTAACTTTACTTTATTCATCTTTATCATCTATACTTTATTTATGAATTTACAACATAAGGATAGGTTTGATAATTCAAGATATATTTCGTATATATTTTCATAGTGGATTTGTGAAAAATAATTGCGTACGCAATGGTTACTACACGAATGCGTGTAAAGAATATTTATACATACAGATGATTATACATTAAAACCTTTTGATTGTTCCTCAACATTTTCAGCAAGACTTGCAGTACCAGTCTTTATTGCCTCTGAAAGGCTTTGAACACAAAATAAGATGTACATGTTATACGTCGAAGTTTTGTCAATGACTTTTGACGATGAAGCATTTGATTTTAAAGATATACTTTTCCCTGCTTCTGAGCACGTTGTTTGAGATATAGTTAACAAAGATCGAGGTTTCTTGGGTATGAATGTCATAGAGCTCAGATGTTTCAATGCTTCTTCGTACGTATCTAAAATATATATATACATTTTGAAAATTTTATAAGTAAGACAAAGTAGGCGGTGGAATTGCACTACTGCTTACAAAGTTGGATATGACTTGAATATTATCGTCTGTCCATGGAAGAGGCATATAAAATGTTGTATCTTTGGCCTGTTACGTTATCAACACCAATAAAAGTGACATGTACAATGAAAGGCTCAGAAATTTCTTTTGCGCTGCTATCAATTTTTACTATGTAAAATTTACTGTTCATCTGTAATGAAACTCATCATGTACAAAAGGTCATCATAGTAATAAGAAAAAAAATTTAGTTTTTTACCTCTACAGAGTACAAATTTGATACTGATAAAGATTAAAAGTAGTCGGTGAAACAAACTGCAGTGTTTACTTTATTATAACCTCTAAGAATTTCGAATTACGTATATACATCGACACTAACACAATAATTGTTTAGGTTAACAGTTGTCTCACGTAGTTACTAACACCTTTCACTGTTTATGCAAATAATAACAATTAATTCACTTAGTTTGCCAATTGCTTCCGTATGCACGTGTAATGATGCACACACAGTAAGCACTGTCAATGTTATAATCATACGCTTTCGTCATTGTAAAATACACTTTCCTATGTACAGCCTATATATATTTTTAACATTAATGTAGCAGTGGAACGATGAACAATGTACTATCATCTTCCAAAAGCTCAAAAATTTTAAATAAAATTAGTTTCGATTGTATATTATTCGTGTTGAAATTTTCCACTTTCTTTTCACAATCTTTTTTGACTTTCTACATATTTATAAGTGTTTAATCGCTCGGGTACGTAAAGTCAGGTCCAAGAATAAGTGACTGCTCTCCAGTTACTTTAAAATCGCCAAGAGCACTGGTTGGATTCATACCCATTCGTTTAATTTTTATCACTTTACAGAGTCTTTTGTCAACACAACATTGTTTGGTTCTTGAATCGAAATGTCACATCCCATGTAATTAACTTTTTTCAAATAAATTTGTTTATGGTTTTTACTGGATTTTGTAATTGGATTGTATTTCTTTTTTTTTTTTTATTGTTTATTAAGCGTTTCTCTTCAATTTTTTTGCATAGCTGAACGAGAGACTTGTATCCACTGGCAATCTGCTCTTCTGTTACTCCTAGAGTGCTTTCAAAATCAAAAGCTCAAAATTCATTTAACAAACACTTCATATTTTTGACATCATCAGCAATATGATGCAAGTTATGGACATTATATAGTATTAAAATATATTTATCAAAAAACTTTGCAATAAACTTTATTCTCGTTGAATTAGCCCCCCTTTTTTTGGTTTGGAAAATATTTATTTCGTATTGTAAAAAAAAAAATTGTTTCATTGAAAAAAAATGTATGACATTTTTATATCAATAAAAATGAAAAAAATACAATTGGTCGGAAATGAGTTAAAAAAATTTTATTTTAAGGAAAGTGCACTTTTTGCAAGATGAATAGCATAAAAGTTAAGCAAAAAATATACGTATAACGCATGTGATACGGTGTATGAGGTAAATTGTACTACCTTTTGTGTCTGTATTATTTTTAAAAATACAGTGTAACATTTGTTTTCAACATCATATACGTTTAGTATTAGAAAATAAAAATGTTAGCTACTAAAAACCCGTAAGTGTAAAATGCCTAAAAAAAAAATAGTTAACTGTTTCCTATTTTTTTTGTTATCTTCAAATCTTTTCGATATTCAATACATACAGTAACTTGGTCTATGTTCTACGAAAAATCAAGCTTTTTTTTTTTATAACAACTTGCCACACAATTTTTATTAGCATAAATAACTAATGCATAAAATGTTTTTCACTTATTCTTGGAACAATTTTTTTGTCTCTGCATTAGGTAACAAGATACAATAGAAAAAAGTGCAGAACAAATTTTAAATAAATAAGAGGTTTATTTTAAAATAAACAATAAAAAAAAATAAAAGAATCGTCAATCAACCAACCACAAAATAAAAATTTATATAGACATAAATAAAATATTGGATTCGTTTGAGAACCACCCTGAGGTACTAGGCACATGAAGCACTGATTTTACTTTCTCGATTCCTTGAGCCAAGTTTCAGAACCACAGGATTCGCCTATCCTACAGCTACAGCTAAAAACGAACTTCAGAAATGTTCAATCGTAATTATTAAGTGGGCGCTTG
Organism: Copidosoma floridanum; assembly: GCF_036245765.1. Taxonomy (NCBI): domain Eukaryota; kingdom Metazoa; phylum Arthropoda; class Insecta; order Hymenoptera; family Encyrtidae; genus Copidosoma; species Copidosoma floridanum. The sequence continues at coordinate 341,823 of NW_028321913.1, read as the reverse complement.
GCCTTCAATATTTTATACAATAAAAAGTACATGTATTTGCTTGACGCTGAGTTTATACTGGGGAGCTTTAGGTAAAGTTACCAAAAAATATCTAAGTGCAAAATATAAAAAAATTTTACGCGATGGTTGGTCAAAAATCGCCAATTTGGCTGTTAGTTATCAGATCTGGTCATCCTGGCTACGCCACGGCTTAAAAGGGTTTGGGATTCCTTTTCCCACTATACCAAAACTTTCTGGCCGTTAAGTGAGAGAAAAGTCACACCCATCGACATACAGTCAACCCCTTCCCAACTTCTCCTTGTTTTATTTGTATTTCTCAAAACAAACAAAACAGAAGCCAATCGTCGTAGGACAAGTGGCAAAGAAACCAATACATGACAGAATTTCAAAGTAATGCACCATATAGGCTTCAAGCTACTTTCAATTGGAGATACACTGTATGTAACAAGTAACATTTCTTTAATGAATATTATCATTTTTCGAAATATTTAACTGTTAAAGTTTTTTAGTAACGTAAAAAATTAGTCAGCAACTGTAGCTGTTTATTAAATAATTTTCTCATTCATTTACATCAGTTAATTAGCTGTACGTCAATTTGTTCATGTTTCTCATTTAAAAAAAATCGATGTATCATTAGCGTACCAAATCCAAATATGTGTGCATGTAATTAGAACTTGATGTTTTGTACCAGTATACGGTATTCAATTGGATTCTTCTTAAATAAAAATTTTTTTTCTATAAACTATACATCATAGATTTTTGGCGCTTTATAATATGATAGATTTACTAGTAGAAGTAGAATTTAAGAATGGATCAAACTTCTAACATGAAATGATTTCCCTGTTTTTTATGCAATTTAGACATTCGGTGTTCAATAACTGCTGTGGATATTAATATGCTCAATAGTTTTATTATATAAGATATAAATCATGAATGTGTTTCCTTGTAATTTTTTTTAAATTTTAATAGCAGTGCTATCATAAAATTTTTGCACCACTAAAAAATGTTCTATAATTTAATAAGTACTGTCTGTACTTAAATGGGTGCTTGAACTTTATGTTACTTATTATAACTAAAGTTTTTTTTTTTATAAAAAAAGCAGGTAATTGGTAATGCCAGAAAAAAGGCTGAAAGTCATTGGCCTTCGTTGTTGTATAATTTGCTTCATTATCAGTGGGACATCTGCTGAATAATAATATATAATTTTTTGGCTTATATCTGATTTAAATATGTGAAAAGTATTTTCATACAAAGCAAAAAGGTCAAAAGCAATTTATTAAGATCTTCTGCCTTTCTTTCTATGAATACATAATAATGTATTATTTTTATGTAAAGCTATAAGACTTAAAATAACTACCATCAAGGTAAATGTATCTTAAAATAAGGTTGTACAATTAAAGGAGTATTTTTTATTTTTTAGAAGGCCGGTATTCATGAAATGTCATAAGTTGTAGAAACTTGAGACTTTTACACTTTGAAAACAGTTCTCAAAAATGGTTGTAAAATTTATACATATACATATAATTGAGGGTTAAAACAAGAGTTGCACACGCTTTACCTATACCGTATGCGATTTCACTTGTCGGTTAGCTAAAATTGTTGTCTGCAAAGCGCATATATATGTCAATTTGAACATTAATGATCCTTTTTACATTAACTTCTACATAGAAAAATTTTTTAAAGCTCCGACCTTTAAGTACAAGTAAAATTAAGAAAATGTGCCAACACATCCTCATCTGTAGATACATTAACGAATGGTATAAATACATACAGGACCGTCCCTCGAAGCACCTACTTTCTTCTCTTGCGGTTAAAAACATAAATAATTAGAACGCACGCTACGCTTTTGGAAACGTTTCCTTTTTTAACGTTCAAAGTTTTAACCACTTTTCAATATCTTATCTGTACTTTCCAGCATAAAACCAAAAAGCGACCCTATATATATAGAATTGAGCAGAGGAAGAGAAGCTTATTCTCTTAAATATCGCGTGTCAGTACTGACGCGTTAATGTCGATGACAATTTAATTTTACCACCTTCTTCTACGCAGCTCTGCTCATAATATATTTACAATTCTTTGTGTAGGTCCTGCACCTGCTTTTGTTCGACATTTATTTTTCCTATGATCTGATTACTGGATCAATCGCTGACCCATTTGTAAGTACATCATGGTATTGATCGAACGCTTTTTTTGGGTGTTTGAATAAAATCACAAATCAGCTATTCGTTGGTGTGTGTACTTTTTTTATACTTGATGTCAATGTAGTGTTAAGGAAAAACCAAAAAAAATTAAAGTATGATGTTGACCACAGGCTTAAAGTTAGGATTTCGTTTAAAGAAGAAGTATATTTAATCCGTTTTCAAGTGAAATAATTAATATTACATGCTAATTACATCGACATTTTATACATCGATTTGTTTTATTGGATTTTACCTTTTTTTTAAACTGATGTGCAAACACATAATAAAGCATAATCGTTTTTTACTTTATAGCAAATTCGTTGTGCTTGATAGAAGCGTCGATTTGAGGAGAAAAAAAAATGATTTAGCATTGAAGGTCAAAACAGTTTCTCTTCATAATAAAACGATCAAAACTGTAACCGTGAGAATTTATTCGTGTAAGATCTGACAGCAAGTTGACTTAATCTTTAAAGATTGTGGACCATATTGTGATAGGAAGTAATTTCCGACGAAGTAACAATTGATCTCATTCTTACTGACTTCTATAATCAATATAATCCTAGTTTGTTGGTACTATTCATAACCGCTTTTAAATAATAAAAATAGACAAATTTTATTCATTAAAATTATTTTTATTTTATTTCATTTGTCAACTATGTCACTAATGTAAATTTTTTTCTACCGATATAACTCTTAATGGCAAGACGACATCGCATACTCACTGTGTATCTTTACTATTTGTCAAGTTCTTCAACTTTTGTGAGATTGGCGGCAAGTATTGTTTATTTGCCTCATCTGTACCCCAACTCTTATTGCAATACCTGTGCGCTTTTTTCGGCCTAAATTTTCAAAGGTGGGGGAATAGACGAGAGAAGCTAGTAAAATAGAGAAGAAAAGCGAAGTTAGTCGAGTCTTACTAATCTTTGGTAAGTCGGGTATATTATCTAGAGCCGTTAGAGACACGCCCTACTTGTCTCAAGAGGTTACAATAAAGTTACTTTAACCGCAATTCGTGCCTTTATTTTTTTGTCAATCGAAAAAGCCACGTCACAATAGTATTTTTATCAAAATGTCTGACAAAACACTGGAATCATATGACGACGACCCGGGTCTAAATATACCATCAGATATTGAAAATCCCAATTCAACAATGTTAGCGGGTCACGAGATTACATCTCCCAGCAACACTTCCCAAGAGACGAGGCAGTTGGAGATTGAGCCGATATCTAAGGATGATCCTCGTATCTCAGCCGCCGATAATGATGAGGTGAGGAAACGATCAATTAAAGACGAATATCTCGATTTCTTAACATTACTCGAAAATTCAATAAAGTGGCGTATTTGCAGGGCACCCATCTACAGGGAATAGATTCTACTACATTTGTTCCGAATACGCTTAACGTCAACGTAAGTACAGAAATTCTTTGTCTAAGTCATTGTCTGGTTTTACTTTTTAAGTATTAAATTTTACTCGTGTTAAATGCTTGACTAAAATTAAAAAAGTATGTGCTGACTAGTCTTATGCTATACTTCGTCAAGAAATTTTATAAGCCAATAGGTATAAATGAAATATTAAACCCGTTGGATGTTTCATAATACTATTTTATTTACACGCATAAAAATTATTTTATGATAATAAAATATGTTGGTGAGAAAAGTATGTTTAATTTTCAGGTCAGTGGTAAATTCGTTTTAGTTACGGGCATAAAGATAGTTAAAGAAGGTGAGGACGAAAACGCTTCCCGAGAAATCACCTTAATATGTAAGATTCCAGATAAGAATGATTCGGATAAGGCTGAGGCGTGGCTTGACTCGGACAATGTCTTGTATTTATATGCTCCAGCTATTCATAAATAGACTGTGATCAACCTTATAAATGTCGATTTATGGTTACAGTAACTAAAAGATAATATAAAAAAGAGATGTAATGAATAATGTCATTATACTGTCTAATTTATTTTATTCACAAATAGTCAACTAAAATAACTTTGAGATCTCATAGTTTTTATCATATTAATACAGAAAATAAAATTAAAATTCGAACACTTCATAAAATAAGTTGAGTATTACATTTATACAGTTGTCGATTTTCTTTATAATAATATCAAGTGCAATTTTTTTTATCCTACACTCAATCGAGATACTTATAGTTAGAAAGTCTACTAAAAAAATTTTTGTAATCTAGTAGGTACCGTAGGATAATTTATAACAAAATTTTCTCTTGATTTTGTTGTTACAAATGGTTTCACAGATTTTAAGTTATTTGACAAGGCTAAAATGTTATGCCAAACAACAGTTTTAGAAAAAATATTTATATGCAAGATTTAAATGCCTATAAAAAATATTATTAAAGAAAATTAGAATAGTAACTATTGAAGAATTATTTTAGTTTTTTTTCAGCCACCTCTTTTTTCCTCATAATTGACAGTGACAAAAACTGTCCAGTTTGTTACTTATTTTTCTGCACTATAACTCCTTTAAATAACATCCGCCAAACAATAAAAAGTATTTTGTTAAGGTTGAAGTAAGCTAAGATCATTGATGTTATAAGTTAATTTTTCTAAGAATTAAAAATTTTTATTTTTAATACGAAGTACCTGACAAAAAAATACTTTTTTAAATATATTATTTAAAATACGATCCAATTTAGTGAAACAGAGATATTATACTACACAATGAAAAATTTAAAATAAAATTTAGAAAAACAAAAGCATAATTAAAAAATACAAAGATGACGGTTTTTCTTTTAACACAACAATTTTTTAATGCAATAAATAGTATATTAACATGTATACAGTGTACAACTAAGAATTTCTTGACCAATACATTTTTAATGAGCAAACATTTTATATGACGGCTAAACACTACTCACAAGGGAGTTAAAATTTTAATCTTATTAGCATGTGCTTGTAACAATTGAACATTATTTTCTGTAATTTTTCCATCGAATTCTAATTGAACTTTCTGTCTTCGTATTTAAAAAAAAATAAATTATTTACCTTCCTACTTTTTCACCATGTTCTTTGGTAAATAACTAAAGTAAAAAAAAAGAATATAGAGGATAAATAAAAAAAATTCAAACTAATGAACTCTTATAATATTTATTTTAACACTTTTATGAAAATTACAAATTCATTTACTGCATAACACTAAAAGTATTATAAACACTTACTTTTATTTAACATTTAACTCATAATTAACATTTAATGAAAAAATATAGGACTTTGCGAATTTTTAACTGCAGATCTTGTATTGTAGAATAAAAAATATACGAACAATAATTATTTTTCAAAATAATTGAATCTTTACATTTTTTATTTAACCTTCATAAGTCAAGTAATTATGTGAATTATGAATAATTTTGAAATGTTCCTATAAGCACTTATAGGCACTTCACAGAGGGTCAGGGCACAGTGTGTCAGATGCAGGAGCTTCTTTTGATTGGCTCTTCTGTTTGCTGTACTCAGGACCAACACACACACAATCCTAATCAGCCAATCACTGGCTCGGAATCTCACGTCTGTGAGCTTCATAAGTTTGAGTGACACATCGATATGTATATGTTGTGTGAGTAATATACATATATACACAGTTTCTAAAGAAAGTCTTGAACATAGTGGCTCATCTGACACACTGTGCCTTGACCCTCCGTAAGGTGCCTTGCAGAAGCCACCTGGCACATTTTTGCCATCTGACGGTGGAATCACCCTCAATGTCTGATCAGTTTGAATCCAAATGACATAATAATCATTAAATATAGCTATTCTATTTGAAGTTTTAGATTACAGCCCTGCATTTTAAGATGATGTTTCTTTTTTTTTTTTTTAAATTCGTCAAGAACCAAGCACTCCTTTGATTACTACAAATAAATCACTTGATATTTTAGGAGGCCCAACTTCCAGTTCTCCGTACAATAAAATCAGAAACATTTCCGGTCAAATATATAGGTTCGTGTGGAGAGCTTCATAAGTTTGAGTGACACATTGATATGTATATGTTGTGTAAGTAGTATACATATATATACAGTTTTTAAAGAAAGTCTTGAACATAGTGGCTCATCTGTAATTGTAAACTGTAAATCAATAAATACTATTAAATTCTACTGGTATCGCTTAAAAAACAAGGACAATGAAATCAATTACGATTAAAATTATCAATTAAAATTTCAGTGAGTCTAGCTCCAATATATTTTAAATTTATTAACCTAGAATTATTGCAAAATGTCGTGGAGAAATATGTATGTAGTTGGTACAGGTCAGTAGAAAATCTATATTTAGGAGTAATTTTCTTACCATGAGCGTTAAATCTATGGCATAATTAAGCAGAAAAACGAGTTTTGCAAGTTAATAACTAATATACATAAATCTCGGCTTCTGAGGGAGATATCTTTTCTTTGCGCACATGATACAAAAACTACTCTTTTCTACTCATGATTACTTTTTCAATTTTATTCGTGTATGGTAAACTAACAGCTTATGAGGTAACTCTTATTAAAAGTATATCATTTAAAAATTTATTTTTGTTGTTTACTGTACCACTACAATCTTCTTATGGGGTATAAGGCCACAAAGGGCGTGGCTGTGGCTCTCTGTACTGAGAATAAATTGAAAAAGGCTTTCCATCATTATACAAACGGTTGTTTTTCTTCGGTTTTTTAAGTTTCTTGATTCTTCTACATGATTTTTTTACAAAATACTTTACGATCTGTCTGTGACATTTCTCATACAAAAATATGATTAGACTTAGGGAAAATCCACTTAATAAAAACACAAACAGTGGAGTGACTTCAGAAAGACCTAATGATGTAAATGAAACTTCTTTTTTAATACCGAATTTGGCCCGATTTTCGTTTTTTTTTCGAGAAATGATTCCATTCTCTCTATACTTTTGAATGCTGAAAAAAATTTGTATTGTTAAAATTGTCTATCATAAATTTTTATATGAAAATACTTACTGATGATTTAAAAATTGAAGAAGTGGATCTCCTTTGTTCAAAACTATACCTTTTTTTCTAAAGTTACCTAGTGGAATAGCTAAGATTTCGCAAGGTTTTTTGAAAGTTACTTGACTCCATGAATAACCAATGTTATAGAAAACTACCCTTTCCTTGCATACCTACAATTAAAAAAAGTTTCTAAGATTAACACGCTAAAAAGTATTCTATTTTAATTTATTAAATTTGTACATCTTTCAAAAATTTTCTAGAATTGCTCTAGTTTAAAGTGTACTAGTATAGAACCGTATTTATTGCACACAACGCACGGACACACAAACATAGATCTATACGAATAATTTGTATAACCGTCTCCAAAAATAAAAAATTACATTATAACGTTTAATAATATCTTTGTATTACTATTTTTTTAATGAAATGTTAAAGATAATTCTTAATGACATTTACACAAATTCTTTGGGTGCCAAAACTTTTGTCTACGGTAGAATATAAAAAAAAAAATATCTTTTGACAAATAGTCTTACCACCATTACAAATAAAAGTGTTAAAAATAATTTTTAAATGCTATTGAGAAAGGTGATGCATTGTTAAGTATCTTTAAAAATTATCAACGTAAGTTAAATATTTTACATTACCTGCTGTATAGCCTCTTGGAGGGTTGTAGGTAGACTATTCTCATCTTTCAAAAACTGTCTCAGTTCGTCATTTATATTGTCCTTTGAGCTCTAATAAAATATCATTGGATAAAGTTTTTAAGTACAATGTAGTTGATATATTCAATTAAAACTTTACAAAATTACCGAGAAAAACGTTAATGAGTCAGTGTTTTTTACAATAATCAACTGATATGTTTTGTCCGCTAGAAATCCACGCGCATTTCTAAATGGAATGTGTGGTATTGAAACTGTAGCAAAACTTGTGAAACAGCCTGCGTACATTGAAATAATAATGAACGCTGTCAGATATAGCGATAGTCTTGCCATCTTGGATGATACGAAATTGAATTGTTCATCTGTAAATTAAAAAAAATGTATGTATAGACAGGCAATTTCATTGTATAAGTGTACCTAAATTTTTAGGGTTCTTAAATTATATTCAAGAGTATATGATGATTAACAAGATCAAAGACGTACATTTTGCAAACTTGAATAATCATCTGTGATTTTTTTATTTTTTAAAATAAAGATTCCAGAAATTGTGGAAAATTGTTTTACCAAGTTAGTGGAAAAAACACCTCCTTCTGCCATTTAAGGAAGTTTGTGAGAGAAGTTCAAAATGGAGAAACGTGCCAAAAAATGTATGTTATATTTGAGCATTTTAGGAGTGCACATACATTTTTCTAGATTTTTTATGAGCGGAAATTTTCGAGAAAATAAATTATGAAAAATTGACAGTTTAACACGGTCTCTTATGAGAGAGCAAGGTTAGGTTTGCCTTTTAATTAAAATTAAGGTATATTCTAAATGTGTTGGATTGAAAAAAAAGTTTTTATAGATAACTTGGTACGAAAGGAAGATGCTCGACAAAAAAAATCAAACCTTGCCAGGCATTTTTAAAAAATATAAGCAGTTACAGTCGTACAGTTTAAAAATTGTAGAGGACAAGAGCAGCTGCGGCAAAGGGGGCCCAGATGCGCGAGCGGGGAGGGGCCTCCCCGTTCCTCGCCTCTCTAAATGATCCTCCCAAACCTCCTTAAAAAGCTTTTTTTTTAAATTTCTTATTTTTTCTAAATTTCTTTGCACACTTCTTGTTTAAAAAAAGTATTTGTCTTCACGTTATGGATCACCTGCAGGTGGTTAGTATTTTATAGCTATAGAGTTATTAAAATAGAATTGAGATTTATGAGGGGATTCGAGTCCACGGAATTTTTTAAATATTGTGTATTTTTACCTCCTAAAGATGATAAACCATGAAATTCGTCATTATTTTTCTGTCATTAATTGTTATTAGCAAACTACATAAGCAACCGAGAAAATTTTTCAATTTTGGTAAGCATTAAGTTTATTCCGATTCTTGGACATATTTTGAACAAAAATTAATGGAGATGTATGAACTGAAACCTCACAGATTTTCAGTAAAAAAGCTGACCACTTGTTATTTGACCATTGCTGAATTATTTTTAACTCAGCTGGGCTCAAATTTTTCCTTAAAACGTGTACAAGATCACCCACATACTGAAATTAAAATTTGTTTTATATTGAAAATACATGATTTTGAAGTGGCTTCTTTTTATTCTCTGACAAAATTATAAGGCACTGCCATAATTTTGTTGCGCCTAAAAACTAATTTAGGATATATTATTATGAAGAAAGAAAGCATCATGACATGTAGGATATCGCTATAATAAAAAGTATTAAAAAATAAATGATAATATAATGGTAATCTAAAAATTCATAATAAAATCGAACGGGTTCATGGTAAGCATTTCATCAATTACCTCATATTCGTGTATATTTACGCATGGGTATAATATTTTTTAAAAGTATGCATAAAAATTTTCATTTTTTAAGAGTGATGATCTAGTTCTATTATTTAATTAAAACAACCCAATCTTTGTTAAATGTAATTTTACCTACTAATTGTACTTTATAATGACAATCTTGTACAATATGGTATAAATAACATAAATTTAACATCTTTGCTGCATTATTGAATAAACCATCTTAAACAGTTTACCTGTAAATTCCTGATGGACGAACATACGCCACACGTTTAAAAAACTGTCCGACAGTTTAAAAATAAATCCTCTTCTATCATTATGTAATACTAAAATTACGCTAAATAGAATTGATGAAATAGCTATAAGTATAATCAAGAAAATCCAAATGCGTTTGCTGAAAACCTATTCAATAAAAGAGAAAGAACGTAATAAAGAAATCAAGCCATGAATATTTTACAATTCAAATATTTCACCTCGAAATAAGCACTCCATGGAACCTCCATGGTACCCGGTAATTTATAGTATAATGTATCTTGAAAATCCATAATTTCAATCGTTACGTCATAATTATCCAAATTTTTGTTCGATAAAAACTTGCCGGGAAGAATAATACTTTCACTTAATAATTTTGTGGAATTAATAACTGTACTGTTGACACTTGTATTTGATTTACTATTGATATGGGAGCCATTTTTATACTTATATGCTAATCCTGTGTTAGATGCGAAATCTTCCACTATTTTAGAATAAAAAGTAGAAATCTACGAACATTAAAGAAAAATAATCAAGTTTTTGTGAATGCAATAATTGTGATATTTTAAAATAAAACAATTTTTACTAAAACAATTCGTTACCTTATCATTAATTATAGCCGACGCACCCGTCAGATTCCTTCGTCTCTCAACTACACTTGATGAGGCTTGTTTGTCTGTTATAATCAATCCGTCCTTCTTGCTCCACTCGAATAATTTATTAACGTGTAATTCATTTTGGGGACCGACAGCAAACCATTCATTTATGTCTTTATTATCTCCGCATCTTATTAAGACTTCACTTTTTATATTCAAGTGGAGGTAATTCTTTTTAGGATATCGGCAAGTGTTGTCAATTTGTTCAGTAACGACAGGCCGAAATAATAATAGCCATACGTGAGGCGAAAGGTTGTGGTGCCTCGAGAAGTGCGTGAATTTGTCAAAATCATTGTCAGTATTTAAAAACACCACAAAAAGGGTTTTTGAGTAATTTCTTAGTTTCGGATACTTTTCTGGAAGATCTGATATAGTCGAAGCTACGGAGTATACCATTTTTCGCGAAAATTCTTTCACCATGTTAACCACCGAATGTATGTCTGCGGATTTTAGAGAAAAATTGTTGATATTTACTATTAATAACTTTTTATAATCGCTTTACTTTTACTCACCTTCGTTGCTCCTATAAATAATTCCTATGCTGGTGGTCGCATAGAACTTTTGTACATCCAAAATTACAGGAACTTGACTTTCCATCTTTTTTGCTGAATCACATGGCATGAATAAGACAACGGCCGATATAACAATGAGGCTGGTGAGCTTCATCATTTTTGGCTAAAAATATGTAAAGAGAATTCAAACGTTTCCTAACAAATTTAAATAAATACGTATTTTGTACAAGATAGTAAAATCGATACTATTTTTCGCCAGTACAACTACCAATACATAGCAAATCCAAGATTAAATCTAATTTAAATACAATGTTTACACAACGGGACCACTACTTGACACTATATTCTTGTTTTAAAGATGCCACATTATTGTTTATTTATGTTACTCTTTTTTATTTTTTAATGAATCGTAAAATTCAATAAACATTTTGTAAAATAAAATAATTATGTCATTAGACTTTATACTTCAAAAAATTTCAGGAACATTCCTTTTTCAAATCTAAATAATATTAAAATCATGTACAGGAGCTGCACGTATATTTTGTTTCAGAAATTTGGAGGAAGCAGGAACATGCTTTGATCGTAAAATTTAGGTTGGGGCACATAACTTTATCAACAATTTTATTTATTCACATACTTAATTTCAAAATAATCCTAGCCTCTTCTACCCTTTAAACCATGTTTTTGCCTTAGTATATCATTAGAAGTTATTTAAAAGAACAATAAAAATTATTAAAAAAGTTTTACTTTTTTTAGAATGTCGATAAATGCAGTGTAATGGTAGTCGTACGCATACGGATTTTATTTAATCTTTTAACTTTTAAGCAATTATTTCTGTTATTTTTTTCTGCCTACAATTTCTTTTAACTTCGGATATGGAAAACTCTAGTTTGTACAAAGAGCTTCATTTAGTTTTTTATAAGGCAGTGAATTTTTAGGTTTTTAAACAGCCAATTTTTATAATATTCTATACTTAGGATTAAAGTAAAATGTTATCTTTTATATTTCTATTATTATAGTAAATCAAAGATTAAAAAAGTAGAAAACCCAAATCAAATTGATGAAAATTCAATTTTTAGAGTGCAAAAAAATGATGAAGTGCTTTCTACAGTTTCCGTAACTTTCGAAAAAGTATTCAAGTTCTGTATAATCTAACGTTGAAGGATAGCTTGATTACGCTAGTTGATTTACAACAAGTTGAGTTAGTATTTTTTTTGCGAAAATTTAGCACAAGTTTTAATAGTAAAAATGAAATTATGTTTAACAAAAATTTTTCTGTTAATTAACTACTTTAATGTGTAAGAAATTATTTCCATTGTCATTTTAGTAGTGAGAATTGATTTTAAACATTTTTTTTTGACACATATTTATAGTAAAGATGGAGAAAATTTAAATAATGTTTTTGATAAGTCCCATTAAAAAAAATTTTTTTTTTTTTAAATAACGGCATCAAAAGTAGATATTTAATTTTATGTGTAGCTTGAATAATAACTTTCAGTTACATATGGTGCAGAACTCTGGTTTTTTTGTATTAAAAAAATACATCACTTAAATGACATTTAAAATGTTGATAAGTATTGTGAGTTGGTAGTTAGAGACATCCGAAAACGAAGCACAGCTAAATTGTTTAAATTTTATTGACTTTTGTACTTTTTAAACGGTTTTTAACCATTGTTTGTTTCGTCCACCATTTTTTCTGACGTCTTAAACATCAACTAAGTGTTTATCTTGAGAGTTTTGTTTACCTAGTTTCATAGAATTTCTTAACGAAGGAAAGCTTGGTTGTGCTTGATGAGTTACTTCAAATAAAATTACAGCTGTTTATGCAAAAGTTTAGCACTTGTTTTATTAATAAAAAAAAACTATGTTAAACCAAAAAAATTTTTTTAATTAACTACTTTAATGAGTAAGGAATTGCTTTTATTGTGTTAGCACAACAAAATTTAAGCTTTTCTTTACCAATACTGCATTTTAATAGTAAAAACTTACGTCAAATATTATATTATTTGCACGCACTTCTAAGAAGAGAGTAAAAGTGAAATTTTCATTATTTAGACGGCATACTTGAAATGATAATAAGAAGCAAAGAAACGATAAAGATAAAAAAATTTTTTACTTTCTTATACTACATCAATGATAGCTTTTAGTTTTATGTGGTGCATTTTTCTGCTTAGTTTGTAGGAAAAAAGTACATCACTCAAAAGGAAACAAAAAAAAATTCAATGAGATCGAGACGCATCTATTTCTGCCAGAGAGAGGATTTAAAGATGCACTTACTTGTTAACTTGATTCTCGTGACGCAGACAATGACTTCCGGGAACTCCTTAAATGAAGCTGGGCACGGCTGGGATGGACACCTTTTGGATGCTGAAAGTTGTGACTTCTCGAGTTTTACAGGACACTTTTCACAAACGAATATCTATTCGAGCACTAAACTTCTTTGACAAACTGTATCGGAAACGTAGTACACAGTGATCACTTGGGGTTGAGGTGTTGTCTAGTTGACGCACTGCGAGACAGTGACGTGTTGGAGCTGTGCCTTGAAGGGCTTGGAATTCCCTTTCCCACTACGAAAATTTTCTGGCCATGAAGTGGGAGAAAAGGAACGCCCATTGACATAGTCAACCCCTTCCTAACTTCCCCTCTTTTTATTTTATTTCCTAAAACAAACAAAACAGAAGCCAATCGCCGTAGAACAAGTGGCAAAGAAACTATTACATGACAGAATTTCAAAGCAATGCATCGTAGGCATAAAGATATTTTCTATTGGAGATACACTATATATAACAAGAATCTTTTCGGCAATAAATATTATCATTTTTGAAATATTTATTTATTAAAATTTTTTAGTAACGTAAAAAATTAGTCAGCAACTGTAGCTGTTTATCGAATAATTTTCTAATTCATTTACATCAGTTAATTAGCACTACGTCAATTTGTTCATGTTTTTGATTTTAAAAAAATTTGATGTATCATTAGCGTACCAAATCCAAATATTAGTGCATGTAATTAGAACTTGATGTGTTATAGTATCACACGGTATTAAACTGGATTTTTCTCAAATAAAAAATTTTTTTTTATAAACTGTACATCATAGATTTTTGACGCTGTACAATATTATAGATTTACTAATAAAAGTAGAATTTGAGAATTAATAAAACTTCTAACATAAAATAATTTCCCTGTTTTTGTGTAATTTAGAAATTTGGTGTTCAATTTCTGCTGTAGGTATTAATATGCTCAATAGTTTTTTTATATAAGATATGAATAATAGGTTTATTTTTTTATAATTTTTTTTAATTATAATAACAGTGCTATCATAGAATTTTTGCACAACCAAAACACGTTTTATAGTTCAATAAGTACTGTTTGTACTTGAATGGGTGCTTTGACTTTATGTTACTTATTATAACTTAAGTTTTTTTTTTTATAAAAAAGGCAGGTAATTTTTAATGCAAAAAAAAGGCTAGAAGTCATTAGTCTTCATTGTAATAATATATAATTTTTTGGCTAATATCTGATTTAAGTATGTGGAAAGTATTTTTATACAAAGCAAAAAGGTCTGAAGCAATTTATTTAGATTTTCTGCCTTTTTGCTTATTAATTGTGTATTGTTTGTTCTGTAAAGCTATAATGATTATCGTTAAGGAAAATTCATTTTAAATTGAGGTAGTACTATTGAAGAATAATTTTTTGTTTCTTAAAAGAACAATAAGCATTTTTAACGTCATAATCAGTGGAGACTTGAGACTTTTATACTTTAGATGAAATCAAAATTGTCTACCATTTTTCGTTAATTTAATGATTTGAAAGTTTACGAGGTTGATTTAGAAAAGTTTCTCCTTCTATACAATCTAGTGATAATCGAGGTTATAATAAAGAGAAGGTTTTTATATGTAACCAGGAAACTAATAATTATACACGTATTGATTTACGTTTAAGAGTACACAATATAGTATTTGGTTGTACCTTCAAGTGAGATTTCTTGATGCTAATTTTTTAAAGTTAATACTCTGTAATGACGAACTTTTTACATAAATTTACATCTATCGGTTGTAAGTATACAAATAAGCAAAATTATTTTAAAATAAGTGTTTAATCAAAAGTGACATTAATATTTGATGCATCATTCATATCGCCAATGATATCCTTACTAAAATACGCCGAGTGCGATTTTATATGCTGCAAATTTTTTTTAAGCTCCAACCTCTAAGTAAAATTAAGAAAATGTGCGAAGACATGCTCATCTGTAAATATATGAACAAATGGTATAAATACATACAGGACTGTCCCTCGAATCACCTACTTTCTTCTCTTGGAGTTAAGAACATAGATAACGTTAACGGCCGCTACGCTTTTGCAAACGTTTCTCCTTTTAACGTCCAATATTTTCAAATTTTCAATATCTCATCAGTACTTTTTAGCATAAAACAAAGCAGTGACACTATATATAGAATTGAGCCGAAGAAGAATAGTTTATTTCCTCAAGTATCGCGTGTCGGTACTGACGCGTTAATGTGGATGACAATTCAATTTTACCACCTTCTACTACGCAGCTCTGCTCATAATATATTTATCATTGTCTGTATATGTCCTGCACCTGCTTTTGTTCCACATTTACTTTTCCTATGATATGTTTTTGAAATCAAGCACTGACCCATTTGTAAGTACATCGTGTTATTGATCGAATGCTTATTTTTGGGTGTTTGTACAAAATTACAAGCCAACCAGTCATTTGCGTGTGTTCTTTTTTATATTTAAAGACAGTGTGGCGATTTGATGTTACTGTGGCCGTTTTTCTAGTAAAAAGAAACTCAAATTGAAGTGTGATATTGACCACAAGCTCAAAATAAGCAATAATATACCTAATCATTTTGTGCAGCATATACTAAAAAGTTAAAGGGAATATTATTTTTTGTTTTTTCTTTAAATTTAAAGTAATTTTTATGCATTTATCACTACTGTAGTTCTATTTTCAACTGCATTACATCCTAATTACTAAACAACAATTTTTTTACAACACTTTTGTTTTTTATGGTAAAAGATTTTTTACTTTTTTTTTTCTTCAGATAAAAACAATAATACTACGAACCAAACATGAATTTTAGGTTTGAAAGGAATAAGATTTAAATAATTTTAAAATAATAATTTACGTGAGTTCAAGTGATTCAAGTGGATCCTCGCTATTCATTATGAAAAATTTCAATTAGGCATCCTACCGATTCTACGATAAGCGATTTTTTACTTTTTTAAGTATCTCTCTAAAACCAAAGAAAATCATCGTATTTTTTCTTTTCTACCTTATGTTCTTTATTATTTCTCGGCGTAGAACGAAAAATATTCCAGAAAATAAATTAACGCAGCTGACAGGGATTTGAAATAATAATACCTTAGTATGAAATAAATAATATATTGAGCCATTTCCAACATCAGGACTACCACCACCACACCGGGTTAATCGACTTTTGGAGCCCATTGTTTTAACTAATCAGAATCTTAGGTAGGGCCACGTATCTTCTTACAGAAATTCCGAGCTACTTTCACTCCTACCCTTTAAACATTGCGGCCAATCTTCTTAAACTCGCGACCATCAAGCGCCTTTTTTCCCCTGCGACCGCAAGTTTGGGATATTTTGTCCTATTCTGTTACTATTTCCATGAGTATTCAAGTTATGTATTGATTTTGTGGTTTTCGTTTGTAAATAAGTTGACGAAGAACAGATATTTTCGAAGATGGTTTATGAAAAAAGAGCAATTTGTAAACAGTTGCAGATATACCCACGCGTTAAAGAATCTGATTTGATGTTGTTTGTGATATTGTAGTACTTACGCTGCGAAAGAAAAGTTTGTATTAAAAATAGTAGACAACTTAATCCGATAATTTTCAACTCAAATTCAAACCCTAGGAGATAAATACAATGTATATCAATACTATCGAGTTTCGATAAATAATACTTGTTAACTCTCAAATTAATATTGCCACCTAATTAAATAGCGACTCGGTCAGTTTGTCTCAAAAAGTTTCTCCTTAATCACTAGCAAAGTACAAACTCAAAGGTAACACTGCAGGGATCCTTCCTAGGCATGAGGTATGAAGTAAGCTCGCCATTTGTCTGGAATCAGGAAACTGCGAGTCATCCAATTTCAAGTAGTACGAGTCCGAGTTTGGTCAGACGTAGGCAGATTTTATTTAAAATTATGTTCTCGGGTATCGTACACTCATCTAAATGTAGTTAAATTAAAAAAATCATTATAAATACAAAAAAAAAAAAAACAAAAAAAACTTAAATAAATTCATTTTCGTTAACGTAACTGTGCTAGTCTTGCAGAAGTCTCAGGAGTTTTAAGTTTTACCCGATGCAGTATCTTTTTTTACTAAAAGACGTTCTAGATTTCTGTAACAGACTTGTATCAGAAGCGATCAGCCAAATTGAGAAAATTAAGACACTATTCGGTGAAATTTATACTTTCCCCATTTAAGAGAATCTCGAAAATTCATGTGATTCTTAAAGTCATTAAAAGGACAATCAACTACTTTATAAAAGTCAAGCCAATGAGTTATCGGACTACCTAACCATGTATGTAGTGATCAAGGACACAACTACACTCTAATTATTAATTTAGTCTCGTAGCTCTCCGACCCCCTTGACACGAATGGTAGGTAGCACATGAATAATACATTCATCAGCGCGTCAAAAAAGGACTCTCTTAGCACATGATATATTAAAGCCCTTGGCTACTGCGTACCCGCTGATAGTATAGTTCTCCTATATGGGAGAGCAGCTGGTGAGGAATTACCCACTTTGACCCGCAAACGATTTTTACTGGACTAGTATAGTATATATACTGTAGTATACTTACAGGTGGTAGTGATCCCAAAATAATCATATTTTTTCAATTAACATATTTTTTTCTCAATACAATTAGCTTATTACTTATAAATTTAATGGTATTGGGACATCTAATGGGTAGCGATTTTTATTCTAACCTATTACATATTCGATATTGGAGTGGCGTCAATTTTGGCTGCAGCTAAGCAGTCTATTTACATGAATATATGTTATTGCACGTAATACGGTAGAGGCCGCGACACCGATGTCCTCGGCAGTTGTATTATGGACGGGTGATTTTGGTCGCTCAGCAGGTCAAGAGACCGAATGATTTTCCTTTTTACAGTAATTTAAACTTCATAAATTTGTTTATAAGAAATAAGATAACAAGAGTTATTTAATCAATTTAGATGGTCTGTTTATTTACTGATAAATCAATAATACAATTTTTTAGAAGATTTAACATTAAAAAAAAATTAATAAATGAATAAGAGAAAAAAGATGAGAGGTGCAAGCAAAACAAGAAAAAAAGATTGCATACATAGGTGTGTTTATTAGCCTGTGATTTGTGGCGCTGAGATAAAAAAAAGATCATTTTTTATAAACCATATTCAAATATATCTGTTCTTCGTCAACTTATTTACAAACAAAAGTCAGAAAATCAATACATAGTTCGAATACTCATGAAAATAATAACAGAAGAGGACAAAATATCCAAAACTTGAGGTCGGAGGGGAAAAAAGGTGCGTGATGGTCGCGAGTTTAAGAAAATAGGCCATGATATTCGAAGGGTAGAAGTAAAAGTAGCTCGTATTTGCTACAAGTAATTACGTTGCCCTTTGTAGAATTTCGATTGGTTGAAACAATGGGCTTCAACGTTCGACTAACCCGGTATGGTGGTGGTAGTCATCATGTTGGAAATGTCCCAATATATTATTGATTTCATACCAAAGTATTAATATTTTAAATCCCTGGCACCTAGTTGGTTTATTTTATGGAGTATTTTTTGTTGGACGCAGAGAACTAATAAAGAAAATAAGGTAAAAAAGAAAAATTGTGAAAATTTTCGTTGATCTAAAAAAGACTCTAAAAACGTGA
Source organism: Copidosoma floridanum (assembly GCF_036245765.1). Taxonomy (NCBI): domain Eukaryota; kingdom Metazoa; phylum Arthropoda; class Insecta; order Hymenoptera; family Encyrtidae; genus Copidosoma; species Copidosoma floridanum. The sequence continues at coordinate 322,902 of NW_028321913.1, read as the reverse complement.
AAAATTCATTCATTCTAAAGTCAATAGAATTCTTTGTTAAAGTTTTTTATAATAAATAATAAGGATCCACTTGAATCACTTGCACTTGCACAACTCATAGTTTTAAAATTATTTAAATCTTATATCTTCTAGACCTACAAATTCTTCCTTAAGAAAAAAAGTAAAAAAATCTTGTACGATGGAAAACAAAAATGGTTGTTTAGTAATTTAGATGTAGTTCAGTAAAAAATATAATTACAGCAGTGATACATGCATAAAAATAAATTCAAATTTCAAAAGAGTTAAAAATAATATTTCCTTCAACTTTATTTAGTACACGCTGCACAAAATTTATTAGTGTTTTATTGCTTATATTTAGATAGCTGTCAATATCTTTCTTTGATTTTTTTGGTTTTTTCTTGCCAGAGAAGTAGCCACGTGTTCACAAAACTACCACATAGGCTCGAAACATAAAAAATCCTCCGCACCAACAAATAAATGGCTTGTAATTTTATACAAACACCCAAAAAAGAGTATTCGTTCAATAACACGATTTACGTACAAAAGGGTCAGCGCTTGATTTCAAAAACAGATGGTAGGAAAAATAAACGTAAAACAAAAACACGGGCAGGGCATGAAGGAACAATTGTAAATAAATTATAAGTAGAGCTGCGTAGTACAGTAGTAAAATTCAATTGTCTTGCACATTGCACGCATTGGTACTGTCACGCTTTTTGGGCTCAACTCCATATAGTCTCGCTTCTTTGATTTATGACGGATAGTGCTACTTATGGTAAATTTTAGACGTCAGAAGGAGAAAGCTCAGAAAAACTTTTCTAAAAGTGTGGGCTGTTTTAAGTATATATGCCAAGAGGATGGGTGCGTTAGGATGGTAACGTTGTATCAAGTACTTTGTTTACGGAAGAATTTAAAATGGAACTTTTTTTAATATACAGATTGGAGCTTAGAAAAAGTTTCGAAATGTTAAAGTTATTGCAGATAGGTAATATCGAATCGATGTATATATTACATGCGATTTTTAGACAACAACTTTAGCTACCAAATACGTGAAATCGCACGTGTATTTTAGTAGACCGTATTATGGAGAAACGGAGAATATCACGTCAATTGTTAATGTAAGTTGAACTTAACCCTTATTTTAAAACTAATCTGTTTGTATCTTTCAGCCACACAACAAAAAAAAAGGTTTAAGGGCAGTTGGAGTCAGATTGAGAAATTAAAGGAAAACTATTGACCTAAATAAACCAGTATAAATTTGAGTGTTTCATTCCAAAAAAAATGTTTTTATGGTAAATCATAAATGGTTTTTATAATTACTGCAAAAAAATACCATTTTTTAACCATAAC